>NW_015660878.1:432563-438683 GCF_001515625.1 Sinocyclocheilus rhinocerous | reverse complement strand
GTTTTGTTCTATTGGCCTACCTATCATTTTATACAGTATGTCTATCCACCGTTCTATCATTCTTTCTATTTATAGTTATATCCATCATTCTGTCTAGCGTTCATTCTTTCATTCTATCTTTCATTCTGTCTGTCTTTTTTATGTATCATTCTATCTGTCTATCGTTCTATCATTATATAATTCTCTCTATTGTTCTGTCTATCCATCATTCTATCTATCGTTCTGTCTGTCTGTTCTGTTTATCATTTTATCTATCCATGCTCTCAAATAGACTATTATTGAGTATTTTCATATAAGGTTGTTCTTTTTAACTTTCTATTTGTCAAAGAATGCTCAAAAAATGCATCACCGTTTCCACAAAAAATATTAAGCAGCACAGCTGGTTTTAACATCGATAATAATAAGAAATGTACACAAAATCAGCATATTAGAATGATTTCCAGATTAATGGCTGCTGAAAATTCAGCTTTGACCTCACAGGAATAAATAACATTTAAAACTATTTAAATAGGAAACAGTTATCATTATATAATTCTCTCTATCTATTCTGTCTATCCATCATTCTGTCTATCGTTCTGTCTGTCTGTTGTTCTGTTTATCATTTTATCTATCCATCATTCTGTCTTTTTTCTATCACTCTATCTGTCCATCATTCTAGTGATGTCTAGTCTAGTATTCTGTAATTCTGTCTTTCCTTCTCAGTTTTTTTGCTCAATGTATCGTTCTATCTATCCATCTTTGTCTATCCATTGTTCTGTTGATCTTTCTATCTTTTCTCTGTTCTGTTCTGTCTATTTTATCTGTCATTCTATCTGTCTTGCATAATTCTATATATTCTATCTATCATTCTGTCTGTCTGTTTATCATTCTGTTGGTCATTCTATGTGTCTGTATATCGTTCTATTAGTCTATAGTTGTATCTTTCATTCTATATGCCTGTCTCTCATTCTGTCTGTCTGTCCATAATTCAATCTGTCATTCTATCTGTCTATCTATCATTCTATCTGTTGTTCTATTTGTAATACAGTCGTGGCCAAAAGTTTTGGCAGTGACATAAATTTTGTGTTTTGCAAAGTTTGCTGTTTCAGTATTTGTAGATTATTTTTCCACATGTTTCTATGGTATACTGAAAAACAGTGATAGGCATATCATAAGTTTTAAAGGCTTTTATTGGCAAAATAATTATAATCAGTCAATATTTACAATTCTTTGTAGCAATTTCCTTGCATGTGAGGCCATTTTGATGCAAAGCGATGATGGCTGCACGTGTTTCTTTGGAGGTAACCATTGCTAACAAGAACACAATGACTGGAAGCGCTTCTTCTCACACTTTCACGTGTGCTGCTGATATGATTAGTCAGTTAATGTTAGCTGTTCATTTTGTGTCAGGATCAAAAAACAGTGAAATTTTTTTTTGGTGAAAAGTTCATTTTTTTTGGTCAATAACATCATTTAAAATGCATCTGATCACTCTACACCAGTGGTTCCCAATCCTGGTCTTGGAGAACCCCCAACACTGCACGTTTTTGGTGTCTCTCTTATCTGACACTCACATTTGAGGTCTTGGAGTCTTCAGTAATGAGCTGATGAGTTGAATCAGGTGTGTTTGAATAGGGAGACATCTAAAATGTGCAGTGTTGGGGGTTCTCCAGGACCAGGATTGGGAACCACTGCTCTACACAATAATCTAGAAACAATGTGAATGAACACCACAACAGCTTAAGCAGCAAACTTTGCAAAACACAATTTATGTCACTGCCAAAACTTTTGGCTATGACTGTAGACAGATAGCAGACAGGCAATTAGTTTTTTACACTAAAGTTTTTATTTATTTTTTTTACACTATTTTCAAAACTTTTTTTTGACACTTTGATTTGCTAATAAAAATGACTGTTAATTGAATTTCTGTTCATTTTAATTCTACTTCCTGCATTGCAATTCTGCTTCCTGTTTGCTTTCTCAATTCATATTCAGTCTAAATACGGAAAATAAATCGGAATTTAAAAGGTATTTAAAATTCGTAGATGCATCGTACTGTAAAGTACATCGTAAATTACACTGTAACTGATTACATTTCAAAAGTAAAGCCCAGTTTGCATTTGGATTATATGAAATCTTCCTGTCCCTATACCTGACCATGAATTTGCTTGTCTAGCATTAGCTCTAGGTGGTTTAAACCTTATAGTAATAAAACGGCGTGTTTTTAGCACACTTGTACAGCTCTATAATCGATTTGTACGTCCTCAACATCGACGTAGAGAAGTGCCATATAAGAGGTTAATCCTTCGCTTTGAGGTGGAACTCGTCGCTCGGAGTGGGTCACAAGGTCATGGCCGCATCTCTTTTACATGCAGAGAGCCTCAAAAAGCGGAGGAGGACTCGTGTTAATGGAGCCGAGCCATTATGTAGCCGATAGTGTCAGGGCTGTTATATGGGCCTGTGCTTACACAGCAGATGGGTTCAATTCAATCGGTGCTTCAAACACAACATAATGAGGAGTTCAGGAGGTTTTCTCGCCGTTTGTGTTTGTTTGCAAAGGTGTTGATTGAACTCATTTAAAAGCAGCTTTGTAGCGCTGTCCTTCTAATCGTGATTTCTGTGCTATTGAGACGTCGCTTTTACATGGAAGTTGAGAGGTCACATCTTCTATATCTATGGTTTAGTCTTAAGACAAGACCTCGGGTGAACTCACCTCCTCGTTTCTTTTGATCTGTTCAAATGGGTAATGCTAAAGCTCACTTGTTTCGATTCAGCCGGAGACTTGAAGGACTAGGACGAGCACTACAGGATTCTTCAGTCTTGTAAAAGCGCTTTTTATTTAATATATTTACTCTCAGAACTGGTATTGATCCCCTAAATATAACATTACCCTCATCTCGTCGTCCTTGATATGTTGACCTCAGGTAGTGATTGCCTACTACAATGCTCGGCTCTCAAGCAGAGAAAACTTATTGAAATTCTTGGAAGCTATCAGACAATTTACTTTGTCTTGGCTTTTGTTAATTAGGTTCAGGCACTTCGGAACAGTCAAAGTTTCATGTACAAAAAATAAATAAATGGTGTAGAAACAGTTTTCACCCAGAAATCGCAAGTAAATTTTACAAACAATTACAATAAAAATGGCAAGTAACACTAAATTAAGCGTGACGATTTGAAGTAAATTCTTTTTTTGTTTGTTTTTGTGTGCGAACTAAAAACAGAGCAAATTCTTTGTTGTTATTTTGCTTATGATAATAGATCCAGAGTTTTGTGTGCACACTAACTAAAAATAGAGCAAAGGTTTTTTTTGTTTGTTTGTTTTTTCCTGAAGTTTTGCTGATAATACCAGATTTTATTTTATTTTAATTAAATTTTATTACATTTTTTTATTTTTAAATTTTTATTTATTTTTAAAAAAAAAAAATTTATTTTATGGAACACATTGAAATTGATGGGAAATTTTAAAGTAGAAAAACTGAAATAGTATTTTCTTTCTGTACACCACAGAGTTTTTGTGTCCATGTGTGCACACTAACTAAAATTAGAGCAAAGGGTTTTTTATTTTTTTCCTTTTTTTGTGTGTGTTGCTGATAATACCAGATTTTATTTTATTTTATTAATGGCAAGTAACGCACTGAATTCAGCATGAAATTTCGAAGTAGAAAAACCAAAATAGTATTTTCATGTAAAACATACTCCAATATTCAACAGCATATGTGATGAAAGTCAGTGGGTTCCAGTTTTGTTTCTGACCCCATTAACTTTCATGATTTAGACAAAAACAGCTCTTCAAAAAAATTGATCAAAATAGAAAAAAAAAAAAATGTTATACATACAGTATTTGAAACGACATGATGACTTTTCATTCACAATTTTCATTTTTGCATGAAACTCAATGCAGTCAAAAACCAAAGTCACGTGACTTTCATCCCACCTCAGGAAAAGTCACATTCTTCATCCAATCCCAATGTACTGTGAACACAAAATGCATTTTGTTATCATTTGTGTTATAATTTAATTGCAGAAGTTGGCGACGTCTTGGGGGCTTCAGAGGCGATAGGCTCATACGTCTGCAGCCATTAAAGAGCAGTAATTATGCAACAGCCAACGCCGTGTTCAATAACCCATGCAGGAGCCTGACAGTGGCTGTTGTCTCTTAATTAGGAATTTGAATCCTTAATGCACGTATTTAAAGACAAATAATTAGACAGATATTTCCTCCCTCTCCTCTCTTTGCTGACATGCGCGCGTAACTACCGGCTGACCCGACATATCTGCTGCGGCGGGGGGCCGGAGGAAGAGAATAAAAACGTGAAGCTTGTTTCATCTGCATATTACAGAGGAATTAGCGCGGCAAGGCGTCCGTGCCGGTAACTAGGCCAGCGACGCTTTCTAGCGCTCCTCTTCATTAGAATATCTGAACTGTTATAAATATGGTTCAGATTACATTATTGTCTCGTTATCTTCTCTTTGCTTTGCGCGCTAATGAGTGGGACAGGGCAGCTAAACGAGCGAGTTCCGTTTACATTATTTGGAATGTGCTTTAATAATGCTCATTAGGCAGTTCCCTTTTTTGTTACTCTGCCGCTTTAATTAGATTTCTTACCCCCCCCTACGCCTCTAATAAGGGCATTTGTGGCTGATAATGCCTGTAATGTATTTGTTACTACAAGATGAGACAAGAAGAAAACGAAGTGAGATTATTTCTCTTTTTAAGTGCCTTTTAATAGAAGGAGGCTTAATTGGGGCTTGTTTGGTTTCCTCTTTTCTTTCATTTCTAATGAGTAATACTCTACTGCTCTAGTTTTTTCCCGTGTTCAGAAAGCCTGTTTATTTAGGTTTCGTTTAGGCTGTTTGTAGGCCATAGAGGTGTTTTTTTCCCCCTGAAGATCTGCAGATAATCAGATCAAGAATTTATTTTAACTTTATATGTATCTAATTTAATTTAATTTAATTTGTATTTTTTTGCCAAGGCATTCTTATTATCATTATATTCTAGATTCTAGACTTTCTAGAAAGAAAAAAAAACTCAAAACACCATAGCAACGGCAAAGCAATGCTTTGACGAGAGTTGTATATAAAATTCGTATTTTTCTTTTTGTCTTTTTAATATAAAAGAAAGCAGTTGTTTCATTTAGGATGGATTTTAAACGGCTGTTTTGAATTTCATATTTATCCTATTAAATATAGTATACATCTTTTTTGCTAAGATATCATTATTACTAGATGTTTCAAAACCCCAAATCCAAAATGTAATTATTATTATTATTATTTATTTATTTTTAATTGTTTTTGTAGAATGGATTCAAAACTGCTATTTTGAATTTATCTTATCTGTCCTATTAACTATATATATTTTTTTTTTTGGCAAATATATCATTACTAGATGTTTCAAAACCCCAAATCCAAAATTCTATTATTATTATTATTATTATTATTATTATATTGTTTATTTTATTTATTTTTAGGTTTTTATAGGATGCATTAAAAACTGCTGATTTAAATCTATCTTATATTTTTATTTAATATATATAAGATATAATTTAATATATATAAGATAATATATTATATATAATATATTATTTTTTGATGAATATCATTTGATGAATATATGAATGTAATAGTAATAATGAATATCATTATTACCATTTCAAAACCCCAATCCCAAGTATTAAACTTTCTTTTATATTATTATAAAATTTTTGTGCGACCACATAGCAATGTTCTAAAACAACCCTCATTCATAACATCTTAGCAACTGCCAGTGAGAATTGCACATATAAAATTTTTTATTTCTTTTATTGTCTTTTTATGTGACCCTAGAGCACAAAATCAGTCATAAGTAGCACTGGTATATTTGTAGCAATAGCCAACAATACATTGTATGGGTCAAAATTATCGATTTTTCTTTTATGTGAAAAATCATTAGGATATTATGTAAAGATCTTGTTCCATGAAGATATTTTGTAAATTTTCTACCGTAAATATATCAAAACTTAATTTTATTTTTGATTAGTAATATGCATTGCTAAGAACTTCATTTGGAAAACTTTAAAGATGATTTTCTCAATACTTTGATTTTTTTGCACCCTCAGATTCCAGATTTTCAAATAGTTGTATCTCAGCCAAATATTGTCCTAT
>NW_015660878.1:431028-431457 GCF_001515625.1 Sinocyclocheilus rhinocerous | reverse complement strand
TTTAATATATATAAGATAATATATTATATATAATATATTATTTTTTGATGAATATCATTTGATGAATATATGAATGTAATAGTAATAATGAATATCATTATTACCATTTCAAAACCCCAATCCCAAGTATTAAACTTTCTTTTATATTATTATAAAATTTTTGTGCGACCACATAGCAATGTTCTAAAACAACCCTCATTCATAACATCTTAGCAACTGCCAGTGAGAATTGCACATATAAAATTTTTTATTTCTTTTATTGTCTTTTTATGTGACCCTAGAGCACAAAATCAGTCATAAGTAGCACTGGTATATTTGTAGCAATAGCCAACAATACATTGTATGGGTCAAAATTATCGATTTTTCTTTTATGTGAAAAATCATTAGGATATTATGTAAAGATCTTGTTCCATGAAGATATTTTGTAAA
>NW_015660878.1:414162-430153 GCF_001515625.1 Sinocyclocheilus rhinocerous | reverse complement strand
CAGTCTTAAGTCGCTGGGGTATATTTGTAGCAATAGCCAAAAATTCGTTGTATGGGTCAAAATTATCGATTTTTCTTTTATGTGAAAAATCATTAGGATATTATGTAAAGATCTTGTTCCATGAAGATATTTTGTAAATTTTCTACCGTAAATATATCAAAACTTAATTTTATTTTTGATTAGTAATATGCATTGCTAAGAACTTCATTTGGACAACTTTAAAGGTGATTTTCTCAATATTTTGAATTTTTTTGCACCCTCAGATTCCAGAATTTCAAATAGTTGTGTCTCAGTCACATATTTTCCTATCCTAACAAACCATACATCAATGGAAAGCGTGTTTATGCATATCGATGATGTATAAATCTCAATTTAAAAAAATTGACCCTTATGACTGGTTTTGTGGTCCAGGGTCACATATAGGAAAGTCTAGAGATGATGTATGATGTAGGATGGATTCATATCTGGTGTTATGCGCTCATATGCACAACCCTCTCTGCCAGAGTTCGACTTGTAATGTCCTCATACATGAAACGGTCTCATTTCCTCCCAAGTGATTGCTGGGAGCGTTTCACTGCCCTGGCACCCATATGTCTGCTTTAACCGATGCGTTCGGGTCCTGACCTGATAGAAGAAGCAGGGAGAATGAAGAGCGAGACACTCACAGACAGAAATCAATGGCAGTTGTCAATGAAGTCCAAGGTCATCGTGCCCCCTTGAACCAATAGATTAAGGGAGCACTCATTTGGCAGAAGTACTTTTAGGTGGTGACAGAGCATTTGACATCTCCTCCTCAGCAGTGATGGACTGTGCATTATCTCTTTTCCATGGCTTTTCGGGTTTCATGTTACTTTTAGCCAGGTAATAAAAAAAAAAAGTCATACAGAAATTTGAAAATGTTAATATCATTAATTTGTCAGTTAAAAGCATATATATATATATATATATATATATATATACAGTATATATATATAATATATATATATATTCTAAATTATTATTATTTTCAGCTTATCTATCAAAATTTTAATATCGGTGAATCCCTGCTAAGTATTGGATAATGTACAGTCAGTCAGCAGCCCTTTTTTTTCATTTTTAAATAATTTGACTTCTATTTCAACAAACTACATACAAACTCATAAATTCTTTTTTTTTATCAGACATGAGTTTATCAGACTTTCCTTGCAATGGATTTTGTTAAATATTAGATCTTTAAATCTTTAATATATTTCATAAGAACAAGGATCTAAAATTTAATCAGATGAGGACATTTAACGCTTGCATACGGCACAATTATCATAAATAATAATTGAATAAATGAGCATGCACATGCTGGGATTTTTCAGTTTCAGCTTTTAATATGAGAAGCTTTGCAGGATATCCCACAAGCCCTGCTGTGAATAAATACACATCCTGTACTCTAACTGACTGTTTTGCCTGAAACTGTTTATCAAATCACCTCTAAACTCCTGAGAGGGAGGGAGGGCCGAAAAGGAGGAGTCAGACGTTTCCTTCTCTCTCTCTCTCTCTCTCTCTCTCTCTCTCTCTCTCTCTTTGGCCTTGTAGTCTCAACCCTCTTAAAATCTCTCGTCAGAAGTGGAGTTTAAAAGATGTGCTCCTCCACCCCCCCTCTGTGGTTGTCATGGGTGATGGGTGACATGGGCGTCTTGGCGGCTGCCACCACTGTTTACATAACCTAATGAATGCATATGATATTTAGTTTCATGGTTTTTGCCGTAATGCATATTTGATTGCTACATTAATTGCCTGCATACACCTGTGTAATGCTAATGCACTCCCTCCAAAACTTTTCAAGTTCCACTGCAATCAAAGTACAGAAAACTGTAGAGAATCGTATTCCCAATTGTGACGATACCACAGAGTCGAACTTTTTCTGAGAGCCTTCTCATTTGAAAGAGGCCTTTGATGTCTGTAGTCGCTGGAGCTCTGCTTAAGTGAACTGTAATCTCTGGCATTAAGACTCGCTCTATCTTTATCGCCATCCCTGAAACATGAAATGAATTACCACCAAATTTTCTCCTCTCTCAATTTGGCCCTCACCTTGCAATAGGGGTCATTTCCTTAATTGGGCCCTTGATTTACCCAGCCATTTATAACCTTTTTGTGTCTTCAGGGGAGAATAGCACAATAATCAATATTTAATTTTTTTCTGAACAGAGGTGAATGTAAAGTTTGACCCCGTGCACTTGTTTTTGTGGCCCGGACAGAAGGAAGTACATTCTAATTTTTCTGTCTGTATTTTTACATCCTCCTCCAAATCCTCATCTTTATCGTGCCACTAAAATAGCACAAAATCTGTTCCGGAGAAAGCAGAAATGCGGCACATTAGTGTAATTTTGTAGGCTGAATGGCTCTTTATTCCTTCTCAAAAAGAAAAGCTTTTTTTTCTTAAACGCATCTTAATGTGAGTAAAGTCGTCTTACGTTGACAGCGCTTGTCCGACCTGCTTACCCTGACATGCCGAGATCGGTTTTCTCTTGCGCTTTAAGGGTGTATTTATAGAAACGTTGCATTAAGCCTGTGCCATGTTTTGTTTATTTGTTGCTTTTTTAGGTACAAGCATTTCTTGAGGGACTTGACAGAGAACACCAGTCCAGACAACCCGGAGTTTCAGCAGCTTTCAAGTAAGAGGCACCGCCGTCTCGCAATTCGACAAACACTCTCTTATCCTGTTAGCGCTCTGTGACAAAAATGTTGATGGGTTTAGCCTGTCTAGATGTTGTTGTTTTTTTTTATCTGTTTATTGTCAGGATCTGTATCAAGCTGCGGAATCACATTCACCCAAAGTCACACTTGTTATGCTTGTCAAATTTGCTTTCCACTCTAGTTTGTCACTTACAGAGCAACCTAAAAAGAGATCACTCAACGTGTTTGTGATGATGAGGTGCTTTGCGGAGATAAGCATTGCGGAGGATACCATGGCCTGTTGAAGAAGGTGCAAATGCTGAAATCGTTTCATACGGTGCCAAAACAAACCCGCGTCTTAAAGGGAAAAAAGTTTTTAAGCTGGCAGCCGAAAAGACAGCCTCCCTTGTCTTTGTTAGGGTGACAAAGAACAACTCTGGGCCCCTGTTGTAGCGCTCACGTGTTGTTATTGTCACCGGGTGGCTTTGCTCGCCGAGGATGAAAGTACGGCAAAGCTTAACGTGAGTCTAAATTCTCGATGTGGATTTCGACATAATTAATAGGGACCAGATCAGAGGATATCAACCATGCAAAATATAAATAAATAAAATCTCCGGCATCAACAGAAGCCCCGATAATGACTCATTTCTATCGTCAAATAAACGGCAAATCTGACTTAAGAGCCAGTGTACACAAGGAATTATTTATGTGTATCAATTAAAATCTCATTGGTTGCTTGCTGCTTTTGCTTACAAATTAAAACAGCCCCTGATTCTAAGATGAAGGTACATATCCAGATTTGCCCCTCCATTGCCTCTTCCTCTTCTCATTAGAGCTGCTTTTTAAGCTCACTAGCTTTTTTGGGAAGGGAGAGAAAAAGAAAAAGTTTCCTCAATCGGCCTAGGCATATTGTAAAGGGAATTATTTAAAAACAACCCCAGACAAATTATATTGTATCTGATTAAGCAAACTAGCAGTGAAACTCACAAGAGGCTTTGTTGTTGTTTTCCAGTTTTCTTTTTGTGTGTTGATTTCACCCCTCCCCCATTTATTGCTCTTTTTATTTTTCTCATCACACATGCAGCGAAACGCCACTGTTTTAATTATCATAATTGCAGCGTTCGTCAATCGCGTACGTTTTGGAGCACTAACTTCTGCATTTCCCTACAGCCAAGTATCTCCTCAACTCATTCGCGAAGACTGCCAAAGGTTAATTAAAAAAAATTAACACTCGAGAGAACTCCTCGGACCGAGATCTGTTTAAACATACTGAATGTCTAAAATAAAAAGACAGAGAGAAAGTGTTCGTAGAATGTGGAATGAGATGGTATTAATAATGCATCAGCCGTAGCTCTGTTGAAACACAATTATAGAGAGGGTTTTCTTAAAAAGGAAGGACTGAGAGAGGCCCAGTCATCTCTAAACAGTCACTTTGTTTGGTTTTGCTTGTAATTGTTCTAAAGATAAGCAACTCAATTAGGCTGTGATTATTTTACTATGAGGCAAACGCCCCGAGCACTGTGTTCATTGTCTGAATGGTTAGAGTCAATAAGACCAAAGCTGGGTATAAAATTAGTATCCATCTGCTTGTTTGTGTTTCTTTTTTCTTCTTAATGAGTTGATGATGTCTACATTAGTTAATGAATTCCAGGCACGGTAATTGGCAAAATGTTTTCTCTAAAATTTTAGTTGCAAACTAAAAAAGTACGATCTGAAACTCTGAAAACGAGTGCACTTTACATTATTTAGATCACGTTTTGACGCTTTTATGTTGCACAGCTTGCTTCCAATAAACCAATGAACCACAGAAATCTGTTTTGTACAGAAACCGTGTTTATCAGACAGGCAGACAGAAATACAAAAGTTTCAGATTAAGTATGTAGGCCTTGTGCTTTTGATGGCTATAGCACAACATCCTATGGCAAGGTCTTCACCCAATCAGTGGTGTTTGGATGTGTTAATGCACCCTCATTTTTCTCCAGGGGGTTGATGGTGAAATCAAACATTGTGTGGAGGCCAAAAACAAACTGTTATTATCATATGCAATAATGCAGTGTGCATAATGCATGAACGCCTATGGGTGTGCACTTATTAGTGTGTCATGCTGTTGTATTATTACTCGTTTGACGCTCGTAATAAGTTCAGAATTGCATAAATAGGTCACACTCTTGTTCATATTACTGTATTGAACTATGTGTACTTTTTTGTGGAACCATCAAATTATACAGTTATGGTAATGATTTAACACTCTACAAAGAAGTGCATATATTGTTATTATTTACAATAAATCATAGATTTGCATTAGATTAATGCCATTAGTACACCCAAAAAATTATGCATTTGAACATGTTCATTACTGAATGTATCTGTGAACAAACACTAGAAGTAATGCCAAACACACAAGACTGAAGTTTGTCACTTTTTTTTGTCAAAAAAAAAGGTTTGAAAAATGGTTTGAAATCTGGTTTCAGGTGTCCCGACTAGCCTGAGAACTGCAATAAGTGACAGCCAATTAATTAGCACCAAAAGAGCTAAAAAGGAGAGTGATGCATTGTGAAGTGGAAGTTTTTATTTTTTCGAATAGCGCTTCCTCCAAGCACATAACAGTGTGGATCTCATAATTGATGCACCTAATCTGCAATTAGTCAAGTGAAGTGTTTACCAACATGACAGAAAACTTAATAAACTGTGTCTTTAAATGTACACAGTGTGACATGCTTCAGTCTTTCATTGTGTGCTTGGCATAAGGAGTAATTTTAGTGTTGTTTAGTTTGTTGTGCTCTCAGAGTTTGGTTGTGTCCATTCTGTCCCTTCCACCGTTTCATGTCATGTGCCCTTTTGGTGCAGAGGCAGTGAAAGCCGTCTCAGAGGTCACCCAGCGGATCCAGGACAACGCTCGCAGCCATGAGAACCACCTGCAGCTGCGCAGAGTCCAGAAACAGCTGAAGGGCCGAAAGACCAGAATCCTGACTCCAGGTTAGAGACTGTGATCTTCCATTCTTTTTATCTCCCAGAGCTCCGTGGAGAGCCAGAGAGTTAAGCGGATGAAGGAGGTCAGGTGGAAGAGTGTGGAAAAGTAGTCTTGTTTAAAAGAGACCCAGCTGTTTGCCCATAATCAATAGAGGCGATAGCGGGCGGTTTTGTTTTCGCCAGCCACAATCGCAGTCTCCGACGCGAGAATTAACTGAATTTATCGACAAGTTCTCACCGCTAATTGGTAATGGAAGGGAAGTGTGCCTTATGTCAGTTCTTTCCATCTTTCTTCTCTTGTGCTACTTGTGGAGTGGAGGTCCTTTCTTCCTTCTTATTTATCCCAAGGGAGAATGCCCATGTGTGAAACAAAAGAGAAGGAGATGGAGAAGGAAGGGGGAGAGAGAGAGAGGGCCTTGTCGTGAATGCCTTGGCCTGCCAATCTCCCCCAGGACCAATTAGCGCCTCTCCTCATCTTGTGGGCCGGCAGATAAAAAGGAAGCTGGGAGAAAGGGAGCTAGAGAGAGTGTGTGTGTGCACAAAGGTGGTTGGGAGGCTGGCGATGAATACCCAACGAGCACTGGGCTCATTTCACATAGCGCCGGATGTAGGAAGAGTGTAAAAAAAAAAACTCTCATCCTGTTTTTCCAGGACTCTAGAATTCTACCGAGATCCTTTCTCTTGTCCAATAAGGCTTCTTTTCTTCCACTTGCACTTTTTCTGACTTCAGAAGGCCGAACCGAACCAGGCCATCCCAGCTTATCTCACCCAACCCCTCTGTTTCCTCAGATGTGCCCTAACGAAAGTGATGCTTGGCAGATGAGAGGCTTCGGAGCCCCTGAACAATATTAAGTGGTCGGCTTGGAGATAAGGGCAGTGTAATTCTCAGACGCAAAGCTTGAATCAATGGGACATTGATACGGCAGACAGACTGTCTGTTTCCTTGGAGTCCTCGGCAGGACGTTGCTGCCACCACAGCTTTCCAAGGGCCAAGCTGAAACTCTCTGGCCTACAGAGCGTAATACAAAGACGAAGAGAGAAAGATGAGACCGTTCCATGCCCTTTGGATGACATACATTACTCCTACTTGCGGCAATGAATCCAGCATTGTGTAATTGTAAAGCTTGCATTGCCTGCATAGTAGAATATGTTGCGACCTTAAAGTCACAATTGTTCGTACAATCGAGTAACCTGAATCAGAACAAAACTTTAAAAAGAGGGCTCCTGGGCTTTGAATACTGTAGATGAACACCTGAATCCCCTTTTAACTGACATGAAAGGGTAGCCTATCCAACAAAGCCTTCTCAAAATTAACAATGATCTGACTTGCCATTCCATCACTTTCAAATAGAGAAATGCTTTTATGTGTCTCTGGGTCTTTGGCTTGGTCACATCAGGAGGACCCCGGCCGCTTTGTAGTGCAACATTTAGCACCCTGCAAACCACTAGGTCCTTTGTAGCTGGGCAGAGGTGCTCTTTGACAGGGAAAGTTGAAAGCGTTCAACATGAAGAGGGGGATCTCCAAGTTCCTGCTCTTTGAACTGAGCCGATGAAGCCTTCCTTTGGATATGTCAGTCCAAACCAGTGACGGGTATTTGAGGCATACAGATTCACATTAAACAGAACCGGGGGTTCTTTACCGATATACCTGTGGACAACTTAATGTTTTTGGCTCTGGGTGTCTTGTTATTGAGTTTGTACACTTGTTAGCATTGTGGATGTGCAACCGAAATCGTCAGGCATGACTATCCTGCATGATCCAAATAGAACTTGACCATGTAAATGCATGTTACCAATTTAAAGAAGCCAAAGAAACCATTAAATCCAATCTGCACATGTCGCCCTGGAGTATCACAGAATGTGTCTTCGTTGTTGCCTCGTATTAAACCTGTGGCATTTTTAAAAAGCGGTTTGACCCCTACTTGACCCCTCTGCTAATCATAGAGTGCTTGTCTGTCGCTCAGAGCATCCATTTTGAGCTCCACGCTCTTGCTATCGCCAGAGCTGCAATCACAAGGTTCACTGGGGCAATTAAGGAATCAGTAGCAGGAATGAAATTTCATCTTATCTATCCAAATGTCAGCATCTAATTTAGTTTCCATCATGCAACTGCCAATCACTGAGAAGGGAGATTGGTTGTCTCTTTTCCGTCTCAAGTCATGTAAACCTTCTGCTTTTTATTCTCTGCTTGAAATTGACTTTTTAGGTAGACAATAGGTAAGTCCTTCATCCATTTCCCTGTTATCTCTTCTCGTTGTAGGGAGGTGGTACATTCGGGAAGGCTGGCTAAAGACAGTGCCCTCTAAAGGCACGGAGGCAAAACCCAAGATGTTTTACCTGTTCTCTGACATCCTGCTCCAGGCCAAACCATGCAGTCCCATACATCCTTTCAATGGGGATAAGTTTGCCTGCCAGCGAATCTACCCATTAAAGGAGTGCACAGTGGATAAAGTCTTCGGCCACACCAAAAGCCAGGGAGGCCTTATTAGTGTAAGTTAAAACAGCTATATTTACAATTCAGGTGGATTTATTCTTGTTCATAATTCAGTTCACTTATTTTGGTATGATTCATTTTTATTTTCATGGATGTTCATAAATTTGAAGTGTGTTGTTCCTGACCCACTCACTCCACTAAAAGTCACGCTGCGCGAGTCAATGGCGTGTTGATGTTCACACTTTTCTTAGAAATCAGATTATTATAGGCATGCTTATGATTGTCGCATTTTGAGGGATAATTGTCAAAAATATGTTTTATTAAAAGTACTAACATTTCATCTCCATTAAATGTGTCCACGCCAGAGGTAGACTGGGGATTTGGGTGAACTTAAAATGATTGAATGCACAGTACATTATTGGATATTATTGTAGAAATTATAATTGATTTTTAGATTCTGTAATCGATGCATTAAATTTTCATTGGTGGATCAATGCATTCTTATAGCCCCATGTATTTTTTTTGGGCAATCTGTGGAGTATAACACATTTTATCCATTAAAATTCCTCATAGGCACTCTTCAAATCCATCAAATATATTTGAACCATATGTCCCTCCCCACACTTATTGTTCTCAGAATGACTTGATCTGCAAGTTAGCAAAAATGATCAATTTATCATTCTCCTTCTTGCGCTAATTACTCGAGTTCCTCATAAGGCTTCAAGTTTTAATGTCTCCACATGGCTTGATCTCATTCCAGGTCTCTGTGCTGCCGCTGTGTGACAAATTATGTCTAAACGATCTCCACACTCTCATGAAACATTCAGACGAATGTATCGTACACCACAAAGGCATTTATTCCATGTGGTTTAGTTGGTTATAAAATAGCATAAATCTAACTAATATACAATTATTACATATACATACTGAGATTCATACTCATTAACTACATAAATACAACCTAAAGATGTAGTATATATTACTTTACAAGTTGTTGAGCATTTCGTAAGATTTAAGGGAGCTAGTGGTCTCGGAACTACTAGACTATCATGTCGCAGGTATGCTTTTTTTGGCACATGGAATAGACCTAAAAAGGCCACCTGCTCTAAAGAAGTGTGGGAAGGCGCTCGCATCACTCCATCAGATTAGATCACAGATCCATCTCTTCCGCTCGGCCGCTGAATGCATCTTCCTGAAACCCTGTCAGTGCTCCGCACTCCTCTCCTCTCCTCCACCTGGGCCGTGGCCGAGGCTGCATATTATCTAATGGCTAGAAATGGCATTTCATTAGCCTGTTATCCCACAGAGGCCTCAAATGCATACTCAATAGCATTAGGTGTAATTTCTCATAAGGACACATTATTGATCCCGGTTCCACCCGCCTCCCACCTGGACCGAAGGGGAAAGAGGCTGTCAGCACTCTCTGGCCCCTCCCCAGCCGGGCCGTGAAGAATTAAAGCAAAATTAAATTTGACAGCTGGAAATGCCATGGCAATCTATATGCAAAGTTTGAAAGTAGTAGTAGTAGAGGAAAATGCGCTATGAAAATAGATTCCATTTGTCTAGATGAGAGAGTGTTTGTATACGGATAATTTCTTCCCTCCTTTTCTCTTTCTCTCGCATTTCCCATCTTCGCATCCCCCTCCCTTTTCGTCTCTCCATCTTCCTCTCACGGCTCCCCGTCTTTCTTCCTCCACCTCCTTGAATATTATTCTGCATCCATGACGATTCCCTTTGATGTATAAATAATCAAGTGAAATTATGTGCGTCGAAGAGTGCTCCGCCGTTCGTATTATACAAAGTAATTTCTACCTAAGAGGGTCAGATTTCCTGACAAATCCCTAATTACCGCATCGCAATAGAAGTGGAATCTATTTGTGCATAAATCAGGCCACCCGTCCCCCCATGCGGCGGACCCCTAATATCGCGCTCCGCTTTGCCTCGCTCGCTGAACTCGGTAATTAGATAATACTTTTGATGATGGTACATTTGAAATCTTAATCTATTTAATACCTAATGAGAAACAAGCGCACCAACCCCCCCGCCTCCTTAAAATATAACCGGAGCGTCATTGCTTTTTACCAGGTGTCCATTAAAGACCCGGCTCCACTCATCATTACGATTCCGTCCCCAGTCGTAATAAAGATTAGGCCTGATTATTGATATGCTGTCTGTAACTGCTGCCGTTTCCTCCACTCCGGCGGCCTCAGGTAAATGTGAAAGGTCATTTAATATTTTCAAGGCCCCAATTATAATCCACTCTAATGGGTCCCCATTGTAATTATTCTGAGGATAAAGCCTCTGCCTTTGTTTGGGGTTGGATGGTTCCCATTGTCTTGTTTGACATGTGTAATCTAGCAGTAAAGTCTCCTCAGTGCGGATGAGTGATGGTAATTGCTGTTGACTCAAGGATGAGCCATCTGACGGGAGGCGGAGAACGTGGGCCGAGCTCAGAAAACTTGTCCTCCAAGTGCAGATCATTGCCAAATTAGCAGCTGAGAGCATCAACTGGCACATCTGTGCGCCTTTGGGCTCGAGTGGAGAACGTGTTGCTTCCTCTGCAGCTCCTTCGTGGTTCTCATTTTCATGACCTGTTTTGCATCAGATTGAAAATCAAATCATTAAACGCATTAAATTATCTACTAATGTTATTGACGATGTTCTTTAATGTTTTGTGAGGTGGATTAAGTTGTCTCACCTTCAATGCTAAAATGTTAAAATTCATCTTAAGGCCAGTTAAGCCTTTAAAATGCCTAATTGTGGCCGTTCGTCCTGTACATCTATAGGCTATATGCCTGAAAAACTGAAGCCAGTACTGTGAATCATAAGATCACAAATGTTTGAGATTTTGAGACCATGGTCCATGTAAACACTGGAGGCAATGCAAACAAACTAGTTCATGGATGCCCTCTAGTGATCCAAAGGAATTATGTGCACAACAACATATGTTGGTTTTTTGAAAGATGTTTTTACCATTTTCGAGAGACGTTTCAGTAAAAGGCAATATCATTTCATTATACCTTAAATATATGTGAGTGTACATGGTTTAATAATTTTTTTTTTACACACACACATATATATATATACATACAGTGTATGTATGTATGTATGTATGTATAGACATATTGATGTCTTGGCTTTCCATGCCTTTTTGCACCTCCCTTTCTTCATGCGTTCAATACTTTTTCCCTGTGTCATTCCATTTTATTACACATAGCTTAATTTCTGAATTTATTTGTTTTGTTTTCTTTGTATGTATGGATTACTTGGGTTGTTACCGACATCTGGTGAAAATTTCATGTCAACAGCACCTTTAGAAATATATTTACTGAGAAAAATGGTGACGGGTATATATATATATACAGTATATGGTATTTTAAAACTTTTGTTCTGCATATTGTGCCCCACAACAAACTTGAGTTTATCAAAAGTTATTTTTAATTCTGTAATTAAAAGCATGGTCATCATAGAAGAGATGTATTGCATTTTAATGCATTTCTGGATAAATGATTATATGATATGAGCATCTTTCATTGATCCTTATGCCTAAGAGACAAATGTTTGATCTGATGGGAAATGCGAGAAAAAGAGAAAAGGAGGGAAGAAATTATCCGTATACAAACACTCTCTCATCTAGACAAATGGTACCACCAAAATCACCACTTTTCAGTGTCCTTCACCAGTTTCTATCATATATAAACTCTCATTTTGTCAGGACCACTATCGTCAAAGATGATTGACAATTAGCATACAGTTTGGATTGGCGGTATGGTTCTGTTCTGGGCAAGAACTCCCTGCGCATCCATGCAGCCTAGCATGGATGAGAGCAGCTGACTGACAGAGGAGGAGTTGGGGATGGAGTAGGGTAATTAGCTATTGAGCAATGCGAAAACTGCTGATAATACTGAGGGACCTTATATATGAATGCTTAGATAGGTGTCGTATTCCCATAGGTAGATGGGGATCAGCTGAGAGTCAGCTGATGCGAGCTTGACTAACGTGACCTGCCAGAACTAACGCTACGTTAGATATCTCTTCCTCTAACTGAATATTTTCTCTCTTCTAGTTGACCTTTGCCAGGGCCAAACTGCTTCTAATGTCCGATGATCAGGGGGACATTAATGATTGGTACCGTAGCCTCTGCTTGGCTATTGGGTGAGTCTATCTGTCCACACGGGGATACTCAAAAATCAGCTCCTAAAATCTAAACTTTTTAGGTTACCAGCCCTAAAATGTCACTCCACCCAGGTTTTGAAGTTAAAACATCAACACAGCTCATAATCATCAGCCTTTTATGCTGTAGCCAGTGTTAGCATAACATCAGTGCCATTTACTCTCTCACAGGATCTGAGGGCAGGGCGATGGTTGACATGGGGTGAGCTCGTCACAGGGGACAGTCCCAACTCTCAAGGCTAGGCTAATTAGTTTAGCACTATCTGAGTGATTGGGAGGGACAGACTGTCACCTTGTGCCATCTTCATGGGCGGGTGGGGGGAATTTTGTAATTAACATTCTGATGATTGTGTATTTTTGTGTAAGTCCTACCCTTTAATTATTATTTTAATATTAAAACTTTTTTTTTTTTAAACAGACAGTTTACACTCATTTGTATTTTTTTTTAAATGCATGTATATTCTTTTTGTTTTCTTTGAATTCAGCTTTCTATATTATCAAGACAGCTGTATTACCTTGACATTTTTTACTGTTTGCCACCTTTAAAAAAAAATCTAAATTATTTTTAATTCCGATAATTACATAGAAGAGGTGTATTCAAGTCATTGCATTAATAATGTGAATTGTTTGTTAAAATATGTCATGCATTAACCGTTATGCCTAAGAGACAGATGTATGTTCCGTATACATTTTGTCCTCGTTTTATTAATTTTTTTTCCTTGAGGTCCAGAAACCTAATTTAGGGTTTCCATAATTCTTAGGCTATTTTGCATCTTCTCTCTGACCCGTATAATTAAACAGGTAATTTTTCATTACTTTGCTGCACTCATTTATTACTTGCCCGCAGGTCCAATATAATTTTTAAGCATCCAATCCTTCAACAGGTTTAATAGAACGGGTTCACAAAACAATCTGCACTGGCATACGGCGCATAAAATGTTAAGATTGGACTGAAAAAATCAGGGACCATCTTAAATATAAATATAAACTCCTGGGTATGCAGAGCGGTAGGTGCTACACAAGGCCTCGGACAGTCATTAACAGTTTAGTTTCAATAAATGCTCTTTTTGAGTTCTGAAAGTTTAAACCGTATGTTTAAATGGTGTTTGTTGACTCAACTGTTTAATTGAATGTTTAATCGAGTTTTATGGTATTGCAAAAGATCAAGCAAATGTATCATTATTTGCTCCCTTTAAATTGTGGGATCCATTACTCTTGTGTCCTTTTTTAATTACCTTCATATTTGACACAAGCCATGTCACCGATCCGTGTCACATGACTTATAATTGCCTTTCTGATTCTATTCGTTCCCCTCCATGATTATCTGTAATGCAAATGTAATCGTTTCCTTTCATGAAACACTATCAGATTCCCGTTATCGATACAGTATTATGTTATTGCTATTGCTTGTGGTTGGGAAATATAATCCATGAGCTTATTTTCAGTTGTTGCATACCAGTAATCTTAATGCCACTGATTATTGACTTGAAGCAAGACCACAAACATATCGAGGCCCTTAAGGCCGTCTGAAACTTAAGAGCACATCATTCCCTCCAATTTCCTTTGCCATATGCCTAGAAATCATCATCACTAAATCAGTGATTCAAATAAGTTATATATAATATATTTTCCATCTGAGTGGTTTTAATTGTAATATTTGTGATGTTTCTTTTTCCTCACTTGAGGAATATTGTAATACAAGATGAATATGGTTTAGGTTTCACCCACATATATGCAGATACACACCAATACTAGTTGTTGGCCAGGGGACTCAATCAGTTTGCAATCGATGGTTTCGATGACATGAGGTGAAGGCGGCTGGAGCCATATGACAAAACTGAGCGTCTCTCATCGAGGCAGATCCGCTCAACTCTATAGTCAGATAGACGTCTCCTATACAAACCAAATACTTCCCTTTCATGTCACCAGAAAAAAACACACAAATATCCTGTGCTATAGACACAGTGTCTCCTGTGTTGGATCAAAAAAGACGAAGGAAATGATCAATGTGTTTTAAAAAACTATAATTCAGAAAATTTTTGAGTTACTGTATATTCACCTAGTTTTGATTTAGTTACTCTTTCCCGGATTCAAACACTTTTGTCTCTTTCTTTCTTTCTCTCTTTCTCTCTTTCTTTCTTTCTTTCTCTTTTTCTCTCTTTCTTTCTCTCTCTCTTTCTTTCTCTCTTTCTCTCTTTCTTTCTTTCTCTCTTTCTTTCTCTCTTTCTTTCTTAATATTAAAAGAAAGACTTACTAATAATGATAATATGAAAACGGTGTGTTGTTGTTTTTATTCCTTTTTTATCTATTTTTTTCTTTTTTTAAAAACTTTTAGAATTTTCATTCATCTACTGATTGATATTGAATCATAAAAAGATTATGTACTGTTGGTCCACAAGTCAAAGACCATAGTGAAAAAAATAATATGCGTTATTATTATTATTTTACATTTTTAAAAATTATATTTCTCATACTTTTTTGTTTCTATTTCACACATTTGTATGCCACTTTCTTAACCCTACAATTCATATGTGTGTCTAAATTAAATGTTAAATGAAAATATTTTAATTTTAATTTAATTTTTTATAACAAGTAGTGTTATTTCGTCCTGTAATTTCAGCCCCACATACTGTATACATTTTAAGGGGGGAAATTAAGCTGCATTATATTTATTTATTTTTATTATATTATTTTTCATTTTAAAAAATATTTTTGGCTAAACTGTGTACCTCTATGCAGCAAAGCTGCACACAGCCATACCAAAAAATTGCTAAAAATGCAAATAACATGTTCAAATTCAGTTGTCTCCATCAGTTTGTGAAAAGTAGTTAATACTTTTTTGGATTTCAAAACTGCAGTCGTGAGCTGGAACATTTTTTTTATACAAGGTACAAGTATAACACGTCTCAGTGTAACACGAGCTGGAGCTTGAAGAGGTGGTCTGAGTTTGTCATCTGTATTAAAATGTCAAGATTAGCATCAGGTATGACATGAAAGAGGAGCTAATGATGTAGTTTCATACTCCAGCTTCTTGATTCCGGTTTAAATGACTGATCTTAATGTCTTGCCTGGTTTGGTTGATGACGGATGGTCTCGTTTTCCATCCCAGGCAGCTGAAGTCAAAGAATACAGTGGTGCACAGGAGAGACGAGCTGCGCAGGAAGCCAATCAGATCGGAACCAGACAGTCAGAACACTCCAGAACTGCAGCAAACACGTGGAATAAAAAGAACCATGGTCGGTTGTTGTTTCATGTTTAATTACAATTAATGTTAAAAAATTATTAACAACTAATATTATTAGTTAATTAGATTATGCATAGGGTGTTTTAAAGGCTGACGCTTTTCTTTTTTTTACCAAATTAGTAATATGTATTTCTCTAATATGCATGTAATTTAACCCCTTATGTGCCACCGGCCCACAGGTGGGCCCAATGGCGCTCTTTTTTTATTTTGTCTTTTTTCTCTATCACATATTTTAGTAATCATAAATTATATATCGTTTGAAAGCTTAAAACCTCAGAATTTATCCTGTGAAAACATTTTTAAATCAGACATTGCTTTACCATGGAAATGGTACTTTAAAATCTTTTAGCGGTCTCCTCCCCTTAGTGGGTGGAGTCAAGTGTCATAATATTACAAAATGTATTACGGTCTTTTAGAATCAAAAGTTATAATCTTGGCAAAATACATATATTTGGAAAGGTCTGAGTCTCAAGATTCCATATTTGGTGGTTATTTTTTGATAGAAGTAATATTGACAGAGAAAT
>NW_015660878.1:407046-414088 GCF_001515625.1 Sinocyclocheilus rhinocerous | reverse complement strand
TTTTTTTTATATCAACTTCAAATTTGGAACATATCTTATTTAGACATAAGGCTTTAATTTTACATAAATTTTGGATTCAAAAATATTTTGTAAAATATTTACTTTATATAAAATAAAATAAAAATTGGTACAGTGAATTTTCTTTACAGTAAATTTAAACTTCTATAACTTTTTGATACTTTAATATTTTGAAATGATTCCACTTGTCTTCTTAAAAAGTTTTCATGAATTAATAATTTATCAGAATAATAATTTAAGTTTGGATAGTGCACTTTCACGTCTATGTTCAAAAATGGGGGGGGGGGCACTTAAGGGTTAATATTTATTTATGTATGTTTGAAAACATTTTATTTATTACCTGGTTTGAAGGGTTAAATCGCCTAAAAATTAAAATTCTGTCATCATTTACTCACCCTCAAGTTGTTCAAAACCTGTAAGAGTTTCTTTCTTCTGTTGAGCACAAAATAAGATAATTTGAAGAATGCTGGTAACCAATCATTTGATGGTAGCTATTGACTTCCATAGTATTTTTTTTCCATTCTATAGAAGTCAATGGCTGCCGTTAACTGGTTGGTTACAAGCATTCTTCAAAATAACTTATTTTATTTATTTTATTTTATTATTATTTTATTTATTTTTTGTGCTCAATAGAAGAAACTACACAGGTTTGTGTAGTTACAGGTTTGGAACAACTTGAGGGTGAGTAAATAATGACAGATTTGTAATTTTTGGTTGAACTATTCATTTTAAATTAGATTTAAAAACCTGATTTTTTCAAACTTTTGTACACCACTGTTCATAATCTAATTTAAATATTTTTTTAAAATATTATTATTCTTGGGATTAGAAAAATAAACTTGTTTATTAAGGAAGAAATATGTAATATTTATAAATATTGTGGGTAAAAAAATTATATTTAAATAAATAATATAATACAAAAATGCAGAATTCACTATTTCTCATCCACTAATCATTTAAACTAAATTGTGAAATTTTATAATGAATATAAATTCATTACAAAAATAATTTTTCATTGTTAATCTAATCATATAATTGATACCTATTTAAATTTTATATATCATTTTTATTTGTATTAATTTATACTGTATGTTTTTACTTTACATGCACTTAAACATCTGTGGTTTCTCTAATGCAGATGTTGGATGAAGAGGTTCGGGAACACGGAGAGGGTCATAGCAGCAGTTCCATCCCTTCAACTGGGGAAAGCGGCTACAGCGCCACCAAGAGGCTGAAGCCCAATCAAGCTCCTGCTGCAAGGTAGTTTCACGGCATCACTTCATGATATCAGACACTGACAGAAAAATACTGTTCCATCTCTGCTATCTTAACCAGTACAATATTTACCCAACATTTGTAATACACAGCTTCTGTGACAATTCTCTTTGATGGTCTAAAGAAAAGGTCTTTTTATGCTGTGTGTATATAAAACATGTACCTGCAAAAAATTTGAATAGCATAATAACGCTCACATTGTTCATGCAGACCACAGGAGTCTTCAGGATCGAGCTGTGTCATACTGTGAGGAGGTTCATGTTCTCAAAAGAGCTGAAAGATCTGCCCACAGACGGAAGGAGCAGAGGTGATTTAGGATGAATGCAATGTACATCTACTACACACTGCTGCATTTTTTTCCATATGCCAAAGAATATACTGCAATGTAGGCTTATTGCTTTTAAGCATGTTTACTGTTCACATTTTAAAGGTTTTTATACTGAGATGTATTACTATTTAAAATGCAGAATCACTCAGTTATCACCAATAATGGCCAAAATCTAACTATAAAGAAATACACAGACACAAAAACATCATGTATAGTAACAGCATATTTATCTAGTCATGCCAACTCTGAATATATATCACTATAGTGCAAAACAATGCTATTATTAGCACATTTTTAATATGAAATCATTTAGTGCAATAAGATTTTTTAGTTTGCATGAGATTTTGCTCTGTTATACACTGGAACAAAAGGGAAAACTGCTTTTATATATACGGAATGTTGTTTTAATTATACTCTGCAATACTTAATGCAAATATAAATATTTTTTGTCTGCTTGTTTTAATCAAACTTTTACTGTTAGATCCATTTAGTGGTGTAATTGTTACTAACTCTGATATACTGGTCAATATTATATTTTGCATGTGAATGAATAAAAGCTCAGTGATTTGCTCTAAATATTTGACAAGGTCTATTAAACCAGCGGTTTTAACTGTTCATGCTCTGGTCAACACTGCCCTCTTCTGGAACATTGCTGATCTCTCAAGTCTCTTGTTTTGCGATTCGGCCCGAATCAGTTTTCTAAAGTGTTTTTGAAAAATCACTTACTCTGCCTTTAAATCCAATGCTAGACTTTAAGTCTGGAATTGAAGTCTTAGAGAGAGTCGTTGTAACATCAATCGTAGGTTTTTATTGGAATAAGGGTGTATTTAAGTATTATTAGGTCTCTATTTGTTAATTAATGTTTACTGTATTTGTTTATAGTTATTGCCTTGGTTTCCACATTCATGAAAAACCTGGAAATATAAGGGAGTTTGAAAACTGATTTCCAGGTCATGATAAAGTCAGAAATTTCTATAGTAAATTATCTGTGTTCCTGTTGTCCTATATGAAATATGAAAGTTCAGTTGGCCACATGGTGGCAGCACACTGCTTTTTGTTGTTATTTCATAAAGTAGGCCACCGAATGCAGGTGGTGATGAGAGCGCTGACCCTGTCTATGTTTAGACTCGTATGATATTACTTATATTGGATAAAAAATTCATGCATTGTTGTTTTCACCTTTATTTTGGCCTCTATCATCACTGCATGCTAAACAGTGTCCATTTACGGTTTCAAAACAGACATTTTGGATCACTCAGTTGCAGCTGATGCAACAACATCTAATTTCTGAAACTGCCAGCAATTACCCGGTTGAATCCTTGGCTCAAATTTTCGCAATTTGCACCTCATCTTTTCACGTTTGCTCGAAGCTGATGCCAGATTCTCTGCTGATTGTTCTCTCTCCTGCCTTACATTCTTTTGGCAGGTGGTAGAGGATTCAGAATACCATTCATGGTCAATGTGTTTCAGTGTGTTTTTGATGGATTGTAGCAGGGTTACAGACTGAGGCCACAGCGAAAATCTGGGATTCTTAACCTAATCTAAATCTGAAAATAATCTTAAAATAAAAATTATTTCAAAATAAAGTTTTTTTTGCGATATTTCGATAATTTCGATATATTGCACAGCCCTACTTCATTACTAAGAAGGATATTTTTGTAAGTAATAAAATGATACCCTGCACCTTTTAAACCTTATATTTTGTTGTTGATGATGGATTGTTCTTCCTCTACATGCCAGATCTCCAGAGCAAAGACATCCATAAGCATCATGTACTTTTAAGTTTCTTAAGGAGAACAGAAGCAGTAGGGGGGGGGGATGAAATACATAACATTTCCGTGTTCTCTGGCTTACCTTTTGACTACTGGGCAGTAAATCAGGTCTTATCTGAGTCTCTGGCACGCTTCTTCTGGAGGGCTGCCCTGTTTAATTGCTCTGTAACTGGAGTTGAAAGGGGACGGGGTGGCTGATGCTAAGGCCAACGAGGGCTCGCTGACCTCAATGCTTTCATAGTTTGCTGACAATTTGAGATCTGCCCCTGCAAGCCTGTGTCTGTTCATATAAGTGCATTAAATCTTTTGTTTGGGGTTTTGTTTTGTGCTGTCTTTTTTTGCTTGTTTTCCTTTGATTTTTGTTTTCTTTTGTTTTTGAGTTTTTGTTTTGTTTTGTGCTGTCCTTGGCTTTTTTTATTATTATTAGTTTTTTCGTTTTGTTCTGTTTTTGTTTTGTGTTTTGCTTTGCTTTTGTTTTGTTGCATGTGCCTCTTCATATAAGTGCAATAAATATATTTTGTTTTGGTTTCATGCTGTCCAGTTTGATTTGTTTTGCTTAGATTTTGCTTTTCTTGTGTTTTTGTTTTGTGCTGTTCTTTTTTATTTGATTTTTGTTTTTTTGTTCTGATTCGATTTGCTTTGATTTTGTTTGCAGGTATCTGCTCAAATAAGCACAGTAAATATCACTTTTAAAGTGATGCATGTGTTACTTCCAAATGCATGGCATTAACTTAATGGCAAATGGATCACTACTGTAAGTTTTATCCTGTGCTTTGAATATTTGACTTTTTACTTTGCTTTTAAATTGGACCAGTAAGAGTTTTGCACAGGAAAGAATCTCCAAAATCTAGTGAACAGGTTCTTGTTTAGACTTCAGCTCAGTCTTTTTTTGCAGGAGTCTTGTCAGATATTATGTTGTGGTGACGTCACTGATACACGATTCACACGGTTATTTTTGAAAGTCAAGAACAAGGTCTGCCTGTGTCTTTTTTGTGATTCTGAAATGAAAGCAGCAAGGTGTTCCACAGTTTTTTGTGGTTTCTTATAATAAAGACCTTCTTTTAGCTTGTAATGTTGCTTCATGAATCTGCACTTAGGAAGGAGATTTAAGCATAAATGTTTAATACTCAAGCACTTCAGACCTTCCTTTTAGTGTCTAAGAAATGAAGGAATCAAAATGTGTTTCAGTGACTGAATAAGTTTGAATTATGCTCAGAAATATACTGTGGCTTCATGCATGAATAACACATCGTGATTCTCCATAATATCTACAAATCTGATGCCTTGCTCTTTCAGTTGGTGTTGATTTAAGGTAAATTCCAACCAAACAGCATCCATTGTGGGGTCATGCACTGTAACAACCAGCATAAATGGCAAATAATTCACAAATAATACCAAGATTAAAGGCTGCATTTAAAGTGGAATGCATGGCAGGTAGAAAGTTTCTGCATGGCAGGTAGAAAATAAAAATGCGTTTTTTGTGCATTTACTTTTTTTTTGTACATTATATATTTTGTACATTAACATATTGCTGTGTATTTACATCCATGTCCACTTAAAATCTCAGCCTTTACTCTTGCTATTGGTGATTCATTTGTACTGTTTATGCTGTTTGTTGTTGTTCGGTTGGAACTTGCATCTTACCTTAAATCAACACCAACTGAAAGAGTGGCTGAATGATTTGCGATTTCATTATGGTGTACCTCATTGTCAAACACAGTCACCGGTCTCTTGTTTCTGTTTTGGAAATGGTGCATTAACGCTCTAAAACACAAGGCCCTGGCAGAACAACACGTGCTGTTGACTCTGACAATCCCTCTGCTTTTGGAGCATTTCATGCGCAAGGACTGATGCATTAAACACTAGCGTGCTTACCATTCTTTTCTTGTGAAATGTGTCTGAGGAGCTCCGTGGTGATTTTAAGACTATTTTGTATAGTCTTAGAGACATGTTTGGCTTTTCAAACTGATCTTACATTACAGTTTTGGAGCTCACGTGAAGAAAAGAGTGACAGACTGTCTGGCGCTGTTTACATGTTGAATGTTTTCTTGACTTGAAATTGATTGTTTTAAATGTTCTCGGAGTTTTTTTGTTCTCATAGTGATTCATTAGCATGTACATTATACGTTGTTTTTTTTGTGTTGCTTTTGCTTTTCTTTACTTTGTTTTTGTTTTGTTTGTATGTCAAAGTATTAGTTTTTTGTTGTTTTTGTCTTCCTTTTTGCTTTGCTTTGTTTTATTTGTATGTCAAAGTAAGTCGTTTTTTGTTTTGTTTTGTTTTGTTTTTGTTTTGTTTGGATGTAAGTTTTATACATTAAGGTTTTTGGCTTTGCTTTGTTTTTTTTTGTATGTCAAAGTATTATCTTTGTCATTTGTGTCATTGTTTTGTTTTGTTTTGCTTTTTATTTTTATTTATTTTGCTTTGTTTTTGTTTTGTTTTTGATGTCAGAGTTTTATACATTAAGTTTTTTTTTGTTTTGTTTGTATGTCAAAGTATTATCTTTGTTGTTTTTGACATTCTTTTGCTTTGTTTTGCTTTTTGTTTTTGTTTTGTTTGGATGTCAGAGTTTTATACATTAAGGGTTTTTTGTTTTGTTTTTGATCTTCTTTACTTTGACATGCAAACAAAACAAACATTACAAAGTAAAGTAAACTGTCTACATGGCAGGTGAATTTTTTTTTGAGAAGTTATACCGTATTGGCCCGAATATAAGACGACCCTGATTATAAGACGACCCCCCCTTTTCCAGATGTACCTTTTGGAAAAAGGCTTTTTAAAAACCAAATCTTGTTTTTTCTCAGTAAAACCCATTTTGTCTTCAATTATTTTCATATTGCATATTTTTCCTATTTTAATTTTTGTTTTGAAAGTATGGTAAAAACTGGTAAAATGTACCAACAATCACATTTAAAAAATATACACTTTTTGATATACCATAAAAATAAAAAAAAACAGGTAGCCCATCTGAATTAGGACATTTAGGCTATCCATCTAATAGTAGCCTACCAAAATCTTATTAACAGTAGAAGTTAAATCTTACTGTAGTCGTCAAATCTTGGTACTGTCTTACGTTTTAAAATCACAAAGGCAGTTTGGTCCCATCAGGCTAACGTGACAGTCACGACTCATGCAGCTGTAAGGTTTTCTGCTTCTTTTGTTTTTACTCGCGATCTTTACAACACCATTACATTACGTATTTCATGGCACACGCGTTTTATGCGTATTTGGCGCCACCTATTGTTGTGGGTGTATTATTGACATGTCAAAGTCTAGACCCTGAATATAAGACGACCGCGTTTTTTCAGATGTATTTCCAAGAAAAAAATATCATCTTATATTCGGGACAATACGGTATTTTTCGCCGCTAGAGGGTGCGTATTCAAAATAAACAGAGACAAAGGCATAGTTTGATGACGCCATGACTGAGTATGGAATCATGGGAGTTGTGGTCTTCATCCCCACAGCCAATGCAATCTGACAGGACTCGGGCAGAAATCATGTTCATGGATGAGCTAATGTATTCAAGATTTATTAGTGTCATAGTATGAAGCAGGGTGAGGCTGAAAGCCGTCGAAGCGAAACGAGGCCGCTGAACGAGCGTGACACACGGCTCGAAAGCAGCGGAGCTTTTATTATGCCACAGTCGAC
>NW_015660878.1:377699-406511 GCF_001515625.1 Sinocyclocheilus rhinocerous | reverse complement strand
TTTTGATATATTTGATATACCATAAAAATAAAAAAAAACAGGTAGCCCATCTGAATTAGGACATTTAGGCAATAGTAGCCTGCTTCTTTTGTTTTTACTCGCGATCTTTACAACACGCATTACATTACGTATTTCATGGCACACTCGTTTTATGCGTATTTGGCGCCACCTATTGTTGTGGGTGTATTATTGACATGTCAAAGTCTAGACCAGGGGTGCCCAAAGTCGGTCCTGGAGGGCCGGTGTCCTGCAGAGTTTAGCTCCAACTTGCCTCAACACACCTGCCTGGAAGTTTCTAGTATGACTAGTAAGAGCTTGATTAGCTAGTTCAGGTGTGTCTAATTGGGGTTGAAGCTAAACTCTTCAGGACACCGGCCGTCCAGGACTGAGTTTGGGCACCCCTGGTCTAGACCCTAAATATAAGACGACCGCGTTTTTTCAGATGTATTTCCAAGAAAAAAACATCGTCTTATATTCGGGTCAATACGGTATTTCTATATTTCGTGCCATCTGTTTCTTGTCTATGGGATGGTTTATGTAAAAGTGGCGCAGCTTACCCCTCTCTCCTATACATTGTTCGTACTGGAGAATACAAAAGCAGAACCATGTGATAACTCAACCCTTGTCTCCCCTTTTGTTTCTTTGTCCTAGTTTTCAGCAAACAATAACTCCTCAAATCATGATCTGTGCTATTATTCCCGCTGGATTTTTTCAACACTATCATACGGTAAATCTGCTTAGTTACAGAATCCGCTTGGACGGGCCACTTCCTCGCCTGCCACCGGCTTCTCATTTAACCTTTTTTATTCATGTCAAAGGAACATTTTGTTTCTGTCACAGTTCCTCTCTATTAATAACCCAGTCCTAAGCAAAGCAACATCACTCAGATCAGATCCACATCTGCAGCCAACAGCAATGCCATTTGTCTTAGTCTCAATGCGAACCCCTCTGGTCCTTTTTGTAAATGTAATATTGTAGTTATTAAACCAAAACTGCTCATTTGTTGCCATGGCAGCAGCTAAATGAATTGATATTATGGATACTCACGTCAAGTAATTTCGGGTTTGACCCAAGTACCCCTTTGGTCTGATGTTATTGCATGCATGACACTGCATAACATACATGCATCTCCCTGTAAACAAGAGCATGCTCTATTCATTTAAATGAATAGCGTTGAAAACAGAAATTATTTTGATTATAAAATAATATTTAGTACTATAAAGAATGCTTGATTCTGATTGGTCAATCAGGAAATTCAGTGGTCAAATGCAACTGGTGCAACTTGCATCCCAATTATCGATTGTATTGAAAATTAAATCAGACTTAAAGGGGTCCTATTATGCTCTTTTACAAAGTCTTGATTTTGTTTTGAGGGTGTACTAGAACAGGCTCTCATACCAGGTTTTTCAAAAACGCATTATTTTTCTCATATTTTACATTAGTACAACACCTCTCTCCCCAGTCTGGCATGAACTGCTCGAATAGTTCCTGTATTAAATGAAGGCCCGCCTTCTGAAATACGAAATGTGCTGTGATTGGTTAGCTGGGCCAGTGTGTGTTGTGATTGGCAGCACTCGGCGCCTGGCCGGGAAACGTCATGCCCCTTACCATAGCTGCCTGCAAGCTTCAGTGTAAATATTGCGTCAATATCAAATCAATTTGAGCGCGATTTAAACCCGGATGATTATAACCACTCTAAGTCCATCTGCCTTGGGAAAGCTAGCGTGTCTGTAAAGTTGAAAAAGTGAAAAAGCATAATAGGACCCCTTTAAGTATGAATATTTCTGTAATGTTGGTGCATTGTTCATCTTGTTGCTTAACCAATTGATTTGTACATTATAATTATGATATTTTTTCTTAGTCGAGGCTTAATGATAAATTTATGCAGGTAAGTAATAAATATGCAGGTAAGATTGTAAAATAATTTAATATTTACAAATAATTCATAAAATAACTCTGATCAATATTTATTTTCCGTGTATTTATTTAATTGACTGTACATAAATGATCAAACTTATGTAACCATCCAGAACTAACAATTTTCTTCAGAATGTCAAAATCTAGTTAAATTCACATTGAATGTTTTTTGTTGTATTTGATCATTTTATATGTATTTTTCCATTCATGCAAACACTTTCATATAAGCGCACATTCACTGTTTGTCTGTAGTCATGTCTAAATATTGAGGTCATGGTAACTATCAACTTGAATGCAGTGTCTAGCCGTCTTACAGATGATCACAGTGGTTGACCTTTCCAGCAAGTCTGTGATGACGTGTGCCAGTACTGCATGAACTCTGTGATACAGATATCCCACAATGCATCGCTGGAGCATCAAAGAGTCAAAAGGTAGGTCAAGAGTCGCTTTTAGATCATAGCAAGTGTGAGTATATTGATGTCACATCTTCAAAGTTATATTCAAAGGTTTAAGGTTTTATTATGTTTATTTGTTCACCCAACAGCTATACTTAAAATAGAATGTTATATACTGCAATTGTAGCATTCAGCCCTGGCCTATTCATAATTACAACACTCAGTTGCATAATTTTGGTGTTAGACTTCAAAGTAGTGATTCATGGCTGTTGGAAATACTTCATATGATAGTTTAAACATGACCAGGGACTGTTAGTAATGTATATGTAGGCCTTGACCCATTTGATAAGGTAATCTAACATTTTCTTCTGTAATAGTAACATTTACAAGACTTTGTAGTTTAATATGGCCTACGTTTTGTGTCACTGCACTGCTAAATGTATACAGAAACTATCAGTATCTGGCGCTCTTTTGCTCTGAATGCCACTGTTCCTATCCGTGCACAGTTACGCAATAATCAGTGTTAAACTAAAAATAATAATTATAAAGTAATTGTAAATTGTTTTAATTGATTTGTAAGAAATTATAGTCTGCCTCGACCCAGCTTCCACTCGATGTTATGTTGTATGTGTTCTATGGTGAAACGTCAAATTGCAGATAGTTCAATGATCAATATTGAGCGCTCCCGTTGGTTGTGATGGTTCTTGATTACCTCTTCCAAACCCTAGAAACATTTTCCAAATTTAAACAAACCCTGTGATAATAAAAAAACCCTGTGATAATTTTGCTCAAATGAAACGGAGTTGTAACCAGTGTGCATGAGGTGTAGACCCAATGACGGGTAAGATTCTCCTTTGGCCAGAGGGGGGCGACCTAAGGCAGGGCTACACCGCCACTGGGCACCTGCCCTGGAAGGGAGGTGTAATCTGTGTAAGGGAGTGGATGAAATGCTTCTTTTGGGCCAAGAGCATCAAAGAGGGGACTGTAAGAAATTATAGTCTGCCTCGACCCAGCTTCCACTCCAAATTGTGTATTAAACTATGCTCCTTTCTCTACAAAGAGCTTAATTATCATATAGATAGTTATTTCCTATCTTAATCATATGTAAATAGTACCTACGGAGCGATAATTTGTCACTTATAGCGTGGGAGCAGCAGCAGGCCGTCAAGAACCATCTGCTGACCAAAAGGGTACATGAAATAACTGCTATGGATTCTGTTTAATCTTATCACCTTAACATTTGGTTGTTCCCACTTGAGTCTACCGAAGATGTGGGAACGGAAGGCTATCACTTTCATTGTCATCCGCAATTTACATTTAAAACGAAACTTAATTTACATGTTGAGCGGGAAGATGAACGTAATACAGTATAAAATGATTGAGCTTAGGATGTTCGGGGTTCAGTCTGACTCCGTTGAACCCAAGGTACTACATGTACTTTGTCACTACTATTCTGTAATAAAAGTTATTCTTCATCAAGATCTTCGACGTCTTCACTTTTTCTTACAGATTGTTTATTTATTTATGCATTCACTTACTTTTTTTAATGTTAATTCTGCACGATCTGATATCAAATCAAATTTAACTACAATAGGTGTAAAAATATTTGTGTATTTTTGTAAATATACATGTTAGTGAATGTGTCACTGTATAAAACTATGTAGATTATATGGTTAAAGATCGGCCTGGAGTTAATAAATGAAGCATTTTCCCCAAATGATAGCTGTAGGTTTAGCATGGCAAATTATTATTTTTTTTTTTCATTTAATTTAATTTTAGTTTTTATTTATTTATTTATAATATTGGCAGAAAGCACAAAGAAGAAAACATATAGTCATTGTATTATATCAAGAGGACTTTTTGTCATTTTTACTTTAAAAATATACTTTCCAAACTATCTTTTTCCCTTTTAAAATGGACACTGCCTTCATATAATATGCCACATATCATCTGGTAGACAGGGGGATTGTTCTCAGCTGTAGTCTGTAGGGAGTTCTGTTTGGAGAAAAGTTTGATGAATGGCACTCAAAAATGGGTTATGATGGCAAAATGCCCTGCCTTTGTGTATGATCTTGTGATATTGCAGATAAGCACAGTTTTTATATATCAGACACTCCATGGTCTTATTTGGGCTACTGCATTGCTACTGATGCTTTAGGCCAATCATATCAATTGGAGCCAGTAAGAAGCAACCCTGGTCCTGCAATGAAAGCCCATCCAAATATTGCAAGACCTGTCTCTCCCTTGTTTTGTTGAGTAGTCGGTGTCTAAACATCAGATGAGTCATGTGTGGTTTGTGTAGCTGGTTATGCCACAGCGCATGTTACACCTCCGTATTTTTGTCTTGAGTGTGGTCATTTTGTGGTAATGGCTGTCTAGTGCTTTGCATTATTACTGTGAAGTGTTTTTTACAAACCATGATGTGAAATAATGGTATTTTTTTATTGTAATTGCTGTGCAACCAACTGCCTGTGTTATTGGACTCTAAACAGAATCGAATCTCCTAACTGTGTAGCTTATTGATAGCTTAATAATTATATGGTATTATGAATTATAATGAAGCTATAACCCACTATTCAGTCTGCTCATCTTCATAAATTGAGTTTCCCGTTTCCTTTATCGTCACTTCCTAGCATTTTTTGACATTCTGTGTGAGAACGGTTATATAATGTTGAAATCATCAAGCATAAACAGACATCTCACTTTCCAGTCCTAACCCCTCATGCTATTTTTACAAATGTTTGTAATGGCGTACAGCCTGTTTTTTCTCAAGATTAACATCCACATTTGTTTGTGTAGGCCGGCTGGGTGTATTGTTTGGGTAGGAGTTGGTTTTTGTGGCTTCTGTTCAAATACAGGCTTCATTGAGTGATTTTGCAACCGTGGTTTGAGTTGTTATATGGGCGTAACAGAAAGTGGAAAAATGAAAATAAAAACCATTTTTGCCCAAGTTTTAAGTTTATAAAATTACAGTTTAAATAATATAAAATGCCACAATATTGACTATTGTGTCCACAAGATTTAATGTAATATTTTTTCTGTTTTCTTCTACCAGTAACCTTTTTGATTCCCCATGCCGAGAGGAAAAAATAGAGCCGTGATATTTGGACCAAATGGATTTTTGTGTATTACACTGGCGCACTGTATGAAAAGCAGGTGCACATGAGCGTCACCATGGATTGATCTTTGAATTCAATCTCACAGGTCATTGTGTGCTGGCCTCTGTTAACACGTTGGCTATGGAATTGCTATCCACCCCATAAAATGGCTTTCGTTGACAGAATTTTTAAGTTAGTCACATTTTAAGTTAGTATCTAAATAATAATAATTACTATATGTAGGCCTGCTTCTTTTATAATTGTCAAATCATGCAGCCTGTTTAGGAGCAATATACTATTTCCAACTATTGGACGATAAATTAAAAAAAACACCCTAGAGTTGCATTGAAGCGACATCTAGGCTCTTTAAATTAGGAACAGTAAGCATTAAACATGCTTTTAATAATAATAATGCCTGCTTTATTTATTAATATTTTGAATGAGCTTTTGGCATTTTAAAATATTAAATTACTATTGAGTGTCTTTATTTTAATTTTAGTAATGTTAGTACTTCAATGTAAACCTATTTTGTTGCAATGAATGAAATAATTTTTAATAGTTTTAGTTAACAAAAAACTGATATGAATCACCCACAATTTATTTAGAACATGTAAAAATCGAGTTACTAGTGCAGTTATAGTAATATGTAGGCCTAATATACATAACATTGTAATATATTTTGTCACCATTCAAGTTTGCATCTTTTATTATTCCTATATTGCAGAGCTTTTAGAAAATGTTGAGCATTATATCAGTTTGTTCACTTGTCTGACCCTTCAAGATCAAGCATCGCTATAAATAATTGTTTTCTTTTTTTATTCTGAAGTGTGTATAGATGTCATTGGAAACTGATAAATGTTTAGAGCTGACTTTCTTTAGAAAAATCTCTATTCACAATTGTAAAATACAGAAATAAGGAACATCAGCTGAGCATAAATATTTATCTCCTCGACACGAGCCAACCTAGATATGAAATAGGCTTGTCAGGGCTGACTGGTCAACTGGAAAATGTTACAGATATTGCTTCACTTTTGGCGAAAGTGATTCCATTTATGGCATATTAGCCTGTTGCTATGAGAGACACGCAGCCTTTGAGAATTCAGCACGTGTCAGAAAGCCTGTTTTAAACATGTTGCCTAAATATAAACGGCCTTCTGTCTTCCCGCTTAACACAGGCTGAGTATTTGTCTTTTATTTCTAGTGGTCAATTGCTTTTTAATTGCCTCATATCATGTTCTTTGTTGATTGGCGTGGGTTTGGCCTTGTATGTTTTGAAAATTTTAGATCACTCTGTCTCCCTCTCAGACCATTTTTGCTTGATTTGAATAGTCTGTGATAGCAACCCGTCCCTTCCTGATCGAGTCTGATCCCTGTAGATCCAGAGGAAATGCACAGGATATAGGATTCAGTCAAACTCTGCACATATTAATTCACCTTAGTGAGGGAATCGCTCTGTTCCCTATAAGACACAATGGAAAGCAAAATCTTGGAAATGTAATAGAGAAATATTGATTTTTGGGGGGAAGAGTAATTCCAGCTCCCGGCTAGATAAAAATGTCATAGATCAGTCAAAGGGTTCCTCTCAAAAGCAATGAGACTGATCAAAAGCCAATGAAGAATACAGAAAGTGTTCAATTCCTCATCCTCCCTCTCCTTCACTTTCATGCTGTATTTTAGGCCTCCTGAGCTTCACCGTCTACGTGGATTAGTTTGAAAAATATCCGCAGAGTTAAAATGCCTCTGCTACTATGAATTGCCATTTTTCCTCACAGATATTTTTAATTTAGAGACGTGCTTTCAAGTTCTGGCCAAACCAAACGAAAGCCTCAGACATTCTCCGAGAGCTTCCTCACCTAGAAGTACTGCAGCTATTCTTCTCAAGTCCGGATTTGCATGTTTTGCACATTAACCTTTTTTTTATCCTTTGATTCTGTTTGTTTAGCATTTTTAAAACAAAACATTGCTGATGTGATACATTAAGTTAATTCGGAGGTCTCCCATCGATTCAATCAACGATCTTGCTAGCTGAGTCTAACTAAAAGCAGGCTATGTTGGGAATAACATGCTGCAGATTGTATACTTGTCCAGTATACAATTTTTTTGTATGCATACAAAACCCGGTTGACTACATTTTCCAAACTATGCTTTTCTTATCTTAAGTTAGGAAAGTGGTTGGCTAGCATTTCATACTGAATATAACCAGAATGTACAAACTAATCCTGTACATTAGTGCCTGTCAAAATAAAATGTTTTTCTGGTTAAGCCATGTGTTGCAACACCAAAGTAGCCAATGATATTTCATAGCTCAGTCGTGACAACAGCTTTAACAAGATGTTCTGTTCAAATAGCAAACAAAGCAATATAAATCACAAACAGGTCCCTATTTTATGTCCTATATGTGCACTCTTGAAGATAAACAGCACAACTTTGCTTTGAGAGGTTTCCAGGCGGGCTTCAGCTGATTGGCCTTAAGTCATTTTCACATATTTCTATCTGAGAAGAATTGTACCAGATTCAGGTATAATCCACTTTGATTAATGCTCCACGGAAAGAACACGCGAAACTCTGGCAATCAAAGCCCTACAAAGCCCATTTTTTTATATTTAGAAAAAAAGATTGCTTTAAAAAGTGATAGTTCATAGAACAGGAAAACAATGTAATTGCATTCATCCATTAATCGCTGACCTTATTTCAAATGTGATTTTGTTAACATTTATTTATTTCAGGTTTAAGCAATGTCTTTGTAATTTGTTTCAAAGCCACAATCTTAATTGCTCAAAGTATTTTTTTTTCTGTTTTATCTCTTGAAGTGCACCTATTATGCCCCTTTTCATAAGATGTAATATAAGTCTCAGGTGTCTCCAGAATGTGTCTGTGAAGTTTCAGCTCAAGATACCTCACAGATCATTTATTTACTAAACTAAACCTTTCTCTCTTTCATGTGTTATTGCGCTTAAACTGTCAAATACACAAGTTTATGTTAAAAACACGCGCAAGTTACAAAAACACAGTTATGTCTGGGAAAGATATCGCATGTTTATATTAGACATGTGTTTTAAGTGACAGCAGTGTACTATACAATACCTACTGCTGTCTACGCTGTTAATATGACCTAGACAATAAAATAAAAACAGAAAATCACTCACCGCTCTTGAATGAATAATTTCTGTAGCTCTACTAAGAAGACATTTCTTACTTGAATAGAGTCTTAACTTTGATAAAGAATATCTCTTTGGTTTTGAGACTTTAGTCTTTGCAACTTCAGGGATCTTATCTATGCACAATCAGCTTGTAACACTCCAAAGAGAAAGGAAAACTTGAAATCGCATCATATGACCCCTTTAAATGCTCTTGAAGATAAACATGGCGGATTGTGTGTTTGCGGCTCACTCAGAGCGGAGTCTCTGCTAATACGGCAGTGTCTGTCAACAGTTGTGGGCGGGGCTTGTAAAATGTGATGTCACATTTTTTACGGATTCTGCGAACAGCTTGTTCTGAGACACTGCTTATGATTTATGGGGTTTAAAAAAAGGAGCGGGTGGATTTTTAGCATTATAGGGTGGTTGTGTACACACACTGCCAACACAAATTTATGTCCAAACAACATGTAAAAGTGAATTTTGCATAATATGTGTCCTTTAATAATGAAGGATCTTTCTTACGAATGAGGTTTTACAGGTACATACGACCATGTGTAGTCAACATCTCATTTCCTCCTTTATCATAGATAAACACAAGGAGTAGTTCTGAGTGTGCTTTGCTCCAATCATGAATCTGTTGATACAACAGCCTGTAATCACATCCAGGCTCTGCTATCACTGATTATGTTTCTGGTATAATAGCTCTTGATAAGTGATCCACTTGGCCTTGCAGAGCCGCTCTTTCAGACATACAACAAACAGCAGCTGTGCCAACACTGGAACTCAGATGAAATGAATATGCATTTGTTTCTCAACCCATCAGATTGGCTTGCTGATAAGCAAACTTCTGTATGAGATAATGTGGCAGATATGCTTTAAACCACATTCGGCTGCTAAATGTTGTTTATAATGTGTGAGTCATTATATGGGGGACCATCTTATGTAACAGATCCACATATACACTCAATCAGTGAAGGTCCAAACAACACCCACAGACTGCACAGCCCTCACAATTAGTGAAGCTTTTTGCTTCAGCCAAAGCTAGTTTGACATTGTATCTAGATGTAACTATTCTTGCATTCACACTTTGACCTCTTTTTTTTCACATATTAATGGCTTATTGTGCATGATCATATTTTAGATCCCTTAATCCAACCCCATACCTAGACTTAACAACTACCTGACTAACTATTACTAAACATCAAATTAGGAGTTTATTGAGGGGAATGTTGTAGTTAATAATCAGTTGTGGTCCCCAAACTAAAGTGTGACCTTTTTTGTTTTATTAAATCCATTATTCAAAATGTATAAACTTATTACTTGATATATTTTATAAGCTATATGTACTATAATATCAATGATTCATCTGATTCATAAGGCCTCATCTTTTGAATTTAAATATTTCTTTTTATATATCCATTATTCAAAATATATAAAACACTTATTGTTTGCTATATATTATATATATTTATTATAATATCAATGATTCATCTGACTCATAAATAAGGCGTCATCTTTTGAATTTAAATATTTATTTTATTAAATCCATTATTCTAAATGTATATTGTTTACTATATACAGTGGTGACCAAAATTATTAGAACACTAGTATTTACACCAGGTAAAAAATGGTTTTAAATCAGTTATTTCTATCTTTTGATGTAGTGTGTCAGCAGAGGCGGACAGTAACTAAGTACATTTACTTGAGTATTGTACTTAAGTACACTTTTTGAGTCCTTATCAGTCTGTATTTACAGGATTTCACTGTCCACTCTGTTCAAATGTGGATGAATAGCTACACATAGATGTGTGCACACACTGTCAGAGCTGTGTGAGATCACTACCCATCCTGCTTTTGTGGGGGTGGGTAGGGGTGTTCAATAATTTGTTTTGTTTTGTTTTTAAAAGCAAGTACTTCTGCACTTTTACTTAAGTAAAAATCTGTCTTTACAACTTTTACTTGTAATGGAGTAATGTTTGACCAGCAGTATCTGTACTTTCACTCAAGTAATGGAGTTGAGTACTTTGTCCGCCTCTGTGTGTCAGTAGGAAATATCAGTTATCAGTCCAAACATTAATTTTGCCATTAATTGTAATAATCCAGTGTGATTTTTTATTTTTTTATTTTTTGCACAAAGAGTCTGACAACAGCCAGTGCTCCACACGGATATATAGGCCTATATATGATTTTATAAAACTCTTATTGTTTGTTGAGTTGTATATAGCCGCCTTAATGTTTATGCAGTTTTTTTTTTTCATAATAATAGGCTATAGCATAATGGTTGTCGCATATTTCAGACAAGAACAAAATGTTGGTGAGTAGCTACAACCATTAATCAAATGGTACAGCAAACTGAACATGCATGGCAACAAAGCGCAGCCTCTTTCAGCTCCACATACACTCGGATCCTGCGATGTTTTGGCTCCAGCTGCGGCTTGCGTCACCGCGACGTCAGAATCCTGTGAACGCTCGAGCTGAGAGCAGCGCTGGAGAGGCAGAGTCCGTCTGACTAACACCTGATCAACACGGCTCTGAACGACCAGAGGATGCATCAGTCCATTCTTGCGTTCAGTCGCCACTGTTTTTAAAAGCGTCCCGCACAGTGACTGAAATGTGGAGCGTGCGTTAAACACAGTCGACGCGTTTGAGTTTCATTCCTTCGCGAAATTGAAGCGTTTCTACGAATCATAATGAATGACATAAAAGTTGCAGTTCTGGGATCCGAGGGTGTCGGGAAATCAGGTATGTCTATTTTTATACATTATATCTAAGTGTGTGTGTGTGTGTGTTAAACACAATTTGCACAATGCAGTGCAAATTACAAAAAGAATATGCTTCATATTTTGTTGTCTTCTCTACGTTTACAGCACTTATTGTTCGATTTCTAACCAGGCGATTTATTGGAGAATATGCATCATCATCAGGTAGGCTATTTGTGATATTGTTTTCATATTGCTGCATTTAGACTACTGTTGTTCAGAGAGGGTCTATTTATAGGGTTGGAGAAGTGTGCAGGACTGATGAGGTAGCCTATATGGTGGGTGTCACCAAATGTTTGCAAAATCAGTCACTGAAAAGTTCAATAATCTGCTTTTGTGGTATTTTGTGTAATTTTGACTGCCTGTTTTTATATCTGGATGTTTGTGACGACATCAGCGATCGTTCCTCCTTCCTCACGGCCAAAGCCATAGTGCACCTGATCCGAGAGCTTCACCTGGGAGGATCTAAAAGGTAGTGGCCACTCTGAGTGCATGCTGTTCACAACAACACCCTCAGGCAGCAGAAGATGTCTATTTCTGTCCATATATGAGTGTTGCTCTTATGTGGGTGTCTATAATTCACCAGCTTCGGTTCACATTGAGGAGGATTGTTGAATTGAGTATGTGGGCAGTGCTAATGGGCGGATGAGCTGGTGACTCAGAGATTCAATGACACTCACTGTTTGATGTAATTTAATCACTTTCTACATGTATGATGTGAGCAACGACGTGTCATGACATTTATGGGTTTTGAAATATCTTCATATTCCTGTAAAATAAAAACATCTGTCCATTAAAATGCGACTGTTTTGACCACGCATCTTTTCGTTTTTGTAGGAATGGACATCTAAAGGTATTTGTTTAGTCAAAATTGGGAAACAACTGGCCTGCCAGAGGATGCATCAGTCCATTCTTGCGTTCAGTCGCCACTGTTTTTAAAAGCGTCCCGCACAGTGACTGAAATGTGGAGCGTGCGTTAAACACAGTCGACGCGTTTGAGTTTCATTCCTTCGCGAAATTGAAGCGTTTCTACGAATCATAATGAATGACATAAAAGTTGCAGTTCTGGGATCCGAGGGTGTCGGGAAATCAGGTATGTCTATTTTTATACATTATATCTAAGTGTGTGTGTGTGTGTGTTAAACACAATTTGCACAATGCAGTGCAAATTACAAAAAGAATATGCTTCATATTTTGTTGTCTTCTCTACGTTTACAGCACTTATTGTTCGATTTCTAACCAGGCGATTTATTGGAGAATATGCATCATCATCAGGTAGGCTATTTGTGATATTGTTTTCATATTGCTGCATTTAGACTACTGTTGTTCAGAGAGGGTCTATTTATAGGGTTGGAGAAGTGTGCAGGACTGATGAGGTAGCCTATATGGTGGGTGTCACCAAATGTTTGCAAAATCAGTCACTGAAAAGTTCAATAATCTGCTTTTGTGGTATTTTGTGTAATTTTGACTGCCTGTTTTTATATCTGGATGTTTGTGAGACAACCCAGCACTGCTCTACAAGGGCAATGGCACTAATGGGTGCAGTGCCAAGTAGGCTACACAGCGTGGCAGTGAATCACAGCAGTTTACTGTATGCGCAGGAATCTTTTGTATCTGATGTGATCTGTTCTTGCCTTTACAGAGTGCATCTACAGAAAGCGCATGTCTATTGATGGAAGACAGCTTAATCTCGAACTGTATGACCCATGTTCTCAGGTATGTGGGTAATATGCAACTGTAATTATACTACTGTAGTAGTAATCAAGGCAGTGCCTTCATAAAGCACCATATGGTTTAGTGTGCTAAAGTGAACATGACTAACTGCATATTCCAGTGATCTTTCTTTAAGATTGCTTAACCTTTGCCTGTTTATACATGTAGACTGAATTTCATTGCTTGTGTGTGTTGTATATGTATACGGATTTTACTGTAAGCAGCCCAATTCATAGACTTGACTAGTTTAGACATTTTCCATAGACCTTGGCATCATCAAAAGCAAAAAGGGTTAACTTACTAACTATTAGTGTGTATCCAGAAAAAAAGCCAGTATCATCTGTTTTACTGGCGTTAATGAGTATTGCAGAGTTGTGGGTCTCGCTGCCTTATATAATCTTTCCGCAAGCTCCAGACACAGCTAGCCGTATATAATGCACCAGTCAGCCCTGCTCAGGACTGTAAGGCTATATTAGCCCTGAACACTTATATTATTATTTGGAAATAACCCTTATATAACCACACAAGAGTGAGGTAATAAGAGATGAAGTGTGTATTTTAAAATACTTTTACTGTTTGATGTAATTTAATCACTTTCTACATGTATGATGTGAGCAACGATGTGTCATGACATTTATGGGTTTTGAAATATCTTCATATTCCTGTAAAATAAAAACATCTGTCCATTAAAATGCAACTGTTTTGACCACGCATCTTTTCGTTTTTGTAGGAATGGCGTGAGGTAATAAGAGATGAAGTGTGTATTTTAAAATACTTTTTTTTTCCTTCCTGAGCCTAATATATATATATATATATATATATTATTAATATGGTTAAAATGAGTTAAATACAGTCTGGGAGGATGAGTGTGTTTTCCTCTTGGATAAAATCCAATTATTTTATCAATCTGTTGTCCATTATGTGATTGGATACCATCTGTGCCTCTTGGGGGTCCAGTTGATTATCCTGATTTTCCTCACAATCCCATTTAATCATATTGCTGGTTTAATATAAGCTAAGCTTTATCGACAGTATTTGTGGCATAAATGTAGATTACTAGGAAAAATGATTTGGTCTTGTCCCTGGTTTTCTTTAAAAACAGCATGGGGCCAATTTTTGGAGGATTTAAAGGAATAGTTCGCCCAAAATTGAACATTTGCTGAAAATGTACCCACCTTGTAATCCAAGATGTAGATGAGTTTGTTTCTTCATTGGAACAGAAAACAACTGGCCTGACCAGAAAATAAGTGATAGGTATGCAGTATTGAATAGTTTTTCTGAAATGTTCACCAGAATGGCATTATCTTTAATGTTACGCAACAGAATTGCTTCAGGTAGCAAGTTGACATTACAGTGAAGAGGTAATGACGAACAGACTGAGGTTTTGGAAAGCGCCAATAAAATGTACGACGAGTCATTTAGTTGGTTCTAATTTGTTCTACAAATTACCAGATGCATAGTACATGATATATTGTACAAACTGCAAATTACTTTTTTAATGGAATGCTTGCACACTACTATTTACTTTTACTATTAAAACTACAAAAAAGTAGTAAATTGATGGTATAAAATATCAGTTGATGTTGCTTCTGGTTCATTCCTCACACTGGCAATGGAAGGTCAAAACTCATTCACCAGTGGATCCACTGCAGTGAATGGGTGCCGTCAGAATGAGAGTTCAAACAGCTGATAAAAACACCGCAATAATGCACAGTACCACCCCAGTCCATCAATTAATGTCTCGTGAAGTGAAAAGCTGCATGTTTGTAAGAAACAAATCCGTCATCAAGACTCTTTTTAACTTCAAAGCGTAGCCTCTTATCTATAATATTGCAAACTCCTGTGAAAAAGTTGTCTTTTCTGAATCAGGTTAGAAATATGCACAGATCAAGTACAGTTTAAAAGCAAAAACATTCCAAAACAGTTTTAAAGAAATATACCGGGGATTTTGATGTGAGAGGACAACAGGGGAAATATTTTTTTTTTACTGGAGGAAGCATTATTATGGATTATGGACTATATTCGTTTTGTAAAACATATTTGGATGTGTGATTTCTTTGTGCAGCCATGCCAGGGGAAGTCCACACTCAATGAGCAGATCCACTGGGCTGATGGCTTTGTGGTCGTTTACGACATCAGCGATCGTTCCTCGTTCCTCACGGCCAAAGCCATAGTGCACCTGATCCGAGAGCTTCACCTGGGAGGATCTAAAAGGTAGTGGCCACTCTGAGTGCATGCTGTTCACAACAACACCCTCAGGCAGCAGAAGATGAGCCTATTTCTGTCCATATATGAGTGTTGCTCTTATGTGGGTGTCCATAATTCACCAGCTTCTGTTCACATTGAGGAGGATTGTTGAATTGAGTATGTGGGCAGTGCTAATGGGCGGATGAGCTGGTGACTCAGAGATTCAATGAAAAACATCTATTTTTAGTTTAGCCTTGGCTATTGAGAAATTTTCAATGATTAAGTAGATGCATTTGAGAAATTCACTTTATAGCAGAAATAAGTGGAATATTGATCTGTTTTTATTCTATTCACATTGACATTTATTTGTTTATTCATTATTTCTATGCATTATTTCAGGCTGTTCTTTCTGCTCCTTTTACTTTGGTTATAGTAAATTAAGCATTGCCAGACATTGCCAGTTATCTTAATCTGATCAACAGGAAAAAAAATAGCATTCAGAGGAATTTAGATATCTGATAAAGCTATATTTTAGCAAGTAGCAAATAGTGAAACATCTTCAGTGATGTTTTTACCCTTGTGACAGCAGGGACACAGACTCTGTGATTTTCCTGGTGGGCAATAAGCAAGACTTGTGCCACATGCGGGAAGTGGACAGGGAAGAAGGCCAGAAGTTGGCGTCCGAGGGCCGCTGTCAGTTTTACGAGTTGTCTGCTGCGGTGTCATGACATTTATGGGTTTTGAAATATCTTCATATTCCTGTAAAATAAAAACATCTGTCCATTAAAATGCGACTGTTTTGACCACGCATCTTTTCGTTTTTGTAGGAATGGACATCTAAAGGTATTTGTTTAGTCAAAATTGGGAAACAACTGGCCTGACCAGAAAATAAGTGATAGGTATGCAGTATTGAATAGTTTTTCTGAAATGTTCACCAGAATGGCATTATCTTTAATGTTACGCAACAGAATTGCTTCAGGTAGCAAGTTGACATTACAGTGAAGAGGTAATGACGAACAGACTGAGGTTTTGGAAAGCGCCAATAAAATGTACGACGAGTCATTTAGTTGGTTCTAATTTGTTCTACAAATTACCAGATGCATAGTACATGATATATTGTACAAACTGCAAATTACTTTTTTAATGGAATGCTTGCACACTACTATTTACTTTTACTATTAAAACTACAAAAAAGTAGTAAATTGATGGTATAAAATAGCAGTTGATGTTGCTTCTGGTTCATTCCTCACACTGGCAATGGAAGGTCAAAACTCATTGTTTTGGAGAAAGACAAGGCAAAGACAAGCTATTCATGTCTTTCGTTGACCCTTTGGACGTCTGGCCAACATCCAGCATGACGGTTTCCAACAACAGCAAGTTATGCCGAGTAATATTTGAGTGCCAGACTGTGGATTGGGTCTCTCTAGTTCTCATACCTGCAGAAGCTTAAACGAGAAACCCCTTTATCAACATCGGGGAGAGGAGCAGATGGCTGTTTGTACAGCATTGATTCAAAAGGAGATATGAAACAAACGCAAGGTGTTTTGCTTATGAGGGTCTTGTCATCACATATTGATTCCTGGATAAACACTCTTGAACAGCTAAACATGCTGGGAATTTCACTTTTAGCTCATGTTTTGCAAACTCCCTCTTCTTTTGGGGAGATGAACCATGGTTCTTTCTTCCTATTAATATCTAAACATGTTTTTCAACTTATCGTTATTTTGTCGGACAGCTTTGTTGGGCCTGTCAAACAATCAGAATTTAGTGTTACAGTTTGTGTTAGACTTGTAGTGTTCATCTGTTGTTTGTTTCAAAATCCTTACTTTCGAAGGGCCCTTTCAATTGGCCAGTTTTGAGCAGTTTTGGTTTGAAAATGGCCTTCAGAGTCAAATTTATCCAGCAGATGGATGCCATTTTAGCGCCTCTAGTGACGCCAAAGGGAATTGCAATCTGTTTGTTTGAGTGGCTCAGTTTGGCCCAACTTACAGGCAATAGTGCAAGTTGGGCTGAGGGAACCTGCTTATCCAAACAAAGGTTGATGAGGGAAGTGTTTAAAATTAGTTTGTAAGTCTTTATTTACACCATTCTGCTTCCTGTCACTAGTTGTGCAGAAATCCCTCACATTACCCTTAAATTTAAAAATGCCTGCTGTATTGAAACATTTGCAGGTGCTTTTTAACTCCTGATTTTGTATATACTAGCTTAATAATATTAATTTAAATAGCTAATTTAACACTGTATTCACTTTTTGAAGTAATGGGTCAGGTTAGGACTATGTATGTTTGACAGGAATTTTTCATCATCATAAACCGTCACATGTGATAAGAATTGCATCAACTCACCTCGGTTTTGCTTTGTTAATCGCAGCTTTCAGATCTAACTATGCAGCTCTTTTTAAGTCATCTTAATACTCTGTTTTTACTTTGTTGTACTGTCAACAAGGAGAAAAGAAAAGAAACCTGCTGTCATAACTCAAGCTTATCCTCCCGCCTTAAGCTCTTTTAAATTCGTGACATTATGAATAACGTTTGCCACGCCATGTTCTCGTATCTTCATTCACCCAGTAAAGCAGCTGGTAGGCTACAGGTGGAGGAGAGGCCATGGAGTGGATGGGTGGTGTGTGTTTACATGCGGAAGGATGAGCAGCAGAAGAATCAAAAGAAAGAGGTGTTGCTGGAAAGCAAGCGACCGCTTATGAGAGATTTGCCGTTGATCCCGCTTCAGGTATTCTTGGCAAACGCTGGATCTTCAGCCGATCCTCAACACCTGACCAACACAAATCACAGTCCGGGTCGGCACGCAAAATTACCTAACTGCAACAGACCGTGTACCCATCCATCACAGATGGAAGTACTGTCTTTTACCTCTACAGAGGACGACTCGCTGGCAGCAGGTGTGCTGATATAAAAGTGATTCTCACATTTCCCTCTCAGTGCTTCTAAATGAATCATCAAAGTACAATCTTAAAGGGTCGTTCATCACATGAACGATAAAACTCTTTGGATTCTGATGGGATGTTAATGTTTTTATTGTTTATTAGCTGTGATTCCAGCGATGCCTCTGTCATTATCGTTATAGCTGTGATCTCTAGATCCCTCAGATAGATTTTTAAAATAATGTTGTTATCGTTATAGTTATTGTCGTTGGTGTGAACGGACCTTAAATGTTTAATTATAAGATATCACATCATCTTCAAGATGGGGTTCATTCCTGTGCCATCTATGTTTCTTATTAAATTACACTTTTAAAAAAAAAAAGTGAAGATGTTCTGTTGTTACTGCACTTAGCCTAATTAGGCTATAGCCTATTAGTTATATATCACTAGTTATAATTGCCATAACCTACTATAGTTAGGTTGAATCAGTAAATAAAAGGAGTACTCTGTATTTTTTATTTGTTCATAATATTTTATACTTATTTACATTTGTTTTTTAATAACAGGAGTGTTACCGAAATAAAGATAGCAGTATTCAGCTGGTCATGTGATCTAAAAATGGCTGCCCCCATAAGGCGACCTGCTTCAGGTAAAATAAAGCAGCTTTTATTATGCTACAAATATCTCATGTAAGTGTACAACATCTGAAACAAAAAGTAACGTTAATTTCTTCAACATTTTAATTAATTAGTGCACCTTAATATTGTTGAACTGAACAAAACTAGGACTATACAACACTTTTGTTCGTCCATTGCATGTAACCACCCATTTAACACACACTGAATTCGTAACATATTGTGTATAAAATATTGACCTGCTTATAGAGTGGGGTAACTCAAATTTGTTAAAAACTTCTTTGAGATCATGACTTGCTCCACAAGCAGGAGTATCAATGCGTATTTGTGGTACTTTTTTAAGAATAGTTTTGATGCTAATGCAAAGTAAAAATTTGAATATTGAATCATTCCTATGCTCGGTAATCACTCGCATGTAATCAGTATCTCATTAACGTGTGTACACAAGCCATGCTAATGAAAGCTAGGACTGATTAGCCGTTAATTAACAGCACATCCGCTGGAATTCAGTCTGAGGTGATTTGGCTGTGGGAACTCGTACACTTCTGGACTGCTAATGTAAAGAGAGACGTGAAATTGTGTTTTCATTTCCACCGTCACTGCACCTTGCGTGTGCTCTTACAAAAACAAGCCGTTGCCTGAGAAGGAGATGGAAAGAAAGTGCCATGCACACCATAAACCATAATAGCTGAAAGCTAATTCATAACTGAGCCAAGGGATTGCCTTGCAGCAGCAGGCTGGAATCTCTTTGATGAGGCCAGCAGAATAAAGGCCTAACATATGGATCTGATTAGCACAGGCGAAAATTATTCTTTGATTCATTTCTGCCCGAGGCTTGAGTCCAGTGTGTTGTAATACTGATGTTATAGTGTTAATCTTTGCACTGTGTTTTTAAATGCATCCCATTCTGTCTGGATGAATGGGGCAACAGATTTTGTCCTCCACATCAAAAAGATTGGACTTTGTTGTAAACTTTTATTGACCCACATTCAATGCATTTATGTATGTTGCATTGGCGGCATGAGAAGCTGATATATGTTAAGTTCAGTGGGAGGGTGATTTGTTTAAGACATATCACATTAGCGCACATGTATGGAACGCAAAGTGGAGACAAGAATACGCACTTTCTGCATGCTCACATGACAATAAGAAGATGGAGAGCGTGGTCGGGAATACACCGCGAGATTACAGATTCTTTCACTGTATAGTGCTGTTAAATTTATAGAGTAATGACGCTAACATGCTTCAAAGTTCACATGGCTTTCAAGCTGGCTTAACACGGTTTCTAGCTGGATGAAACTGGTTATTTAGGATTAGTAGTGTCAGTGTCACACTGGTTTAGGTGGTTGTTCATAAACTATACCTAAAAGCAGGTGAGACCTTGTCAGACACGAGAGGTCAAAGTTTGGCTTGTTGGCACGGCCAACTAAAATTAGCAGTGATGTAATTTTCATTTATTTATGAATTATTATTAACTGATTTTTGCAAGCAACATAAATATTTCTTAAAATTCATTATATTACAGTAGAATAGATGATGTTTTACCAGTGCCTATTTTTGGAAAGCTCTTAAAAACATTCAATTATGGTATGTCTTTCAATTTTTGTATGTTACTTTTGACTTCACAGTGGAGGATATTTGTGACTTTGTGTCAAAATATCATAAAATTTGATTAAATAAACACACCAACAAAAACAACAACAAAATTAAAGTTTTTCTCTTCCTTATTTCATATTGATATACCATTTTTATGTATGTATGTGTGTGTGTGTGTGTGTGTATAAATATAAATATGTTAAAAATATATGTATTTTAACAGCATATATACGTGTGTGTGTGTGTGTGTGGTTCACATTGAGGAGGATTGTTGAATTGAGTATGTGGGCAGTGCTAATGGTCGGATGAGCTGGTGACTCAGAGATTCAATGAAAAACATCTATTTTTAGTTTAGCCTTGGCTATTGAGAAATTTTCAATGATTACCTAGATGCATTTGAGGTAAATTCACTTTATAGCAGAAATAAGTGGAATATTGATCTGTTTTTATTCTATTCACATTGACATTTATTTGTTTATTCATTATTTCTATGCATTATTTCAGGCTGTTCTTTCTGCTCCTTTTACTTTGGCTATAGTAAATTAAGCATTGCCAGACATTGCCAGTTATCTTAATCTGATCAACAGGAAAAAAAATAGCATTCAGAGGAATTTAGATATCTGATAAAGCTATATTTTAGCAAGTAGCAAATAGTGAAACATCTTCAGTGATGTTTTTACCCTTGTGACAGCAGGGACACAGACTCTGTGATTTTCCTGGTGGGCAATAAGCAAGACTTGTGCCACATGCGGGAAGTGGACAGGGAAGAAGGCCAGAAGTTGGCGTCCGAGGGCCGCTGTCAGTTTTACGAGTTGTCTGCTGCGGAGCACTACCAGGAGGTGGTGCTCATGTTCTCTAAGATCGTGCGCAATGCCAGTCTGGGAGGCAAGGCGAAAGAGCGCCGCCGTCGTCCTAGCGGTTCGAAATCCATGGCCAAACTCATCAATAACGTCTTCGGAAAACGACGGAAATCTGTTTAAAATGAACTTGGACAATTGCTACAGGACTGGCCTTTGAGATGGGTCAAATTTGTTTATATACTGTAGTTCCTCACTGCTTATTGTTGATGCCTTGTCTTGGCCACACGGTCATTACTGGGTGAATCTCATGAAACACATCAAGAACATGGACATTTTTCACCCTAAAGTCAAAAGAAAACAAAAACTTTCTTGGCATCAAGAAAATGAAGCCTGTTTTAGAACCATTTTGCATTGCAACAATATTTTCTTGATATTTACCTCATAATTTCTCATTACCGTAATGGAAATGAGAATGACATTGCATTGTGGCAATGAGATAATGTGTCAATTGTCAACATTTAATGTCATGGTGGAAAACATTTAAAATCGGTTCAGTTTTATCAATGCAAAATACAATATCCTAATCTGTGTGTAGCTGCACATCTCTGCTTTTTGCCTTAAATGTTTCTTTAATCACTTCTTAGGATGTTTAAATGTCAGATTTAAAAAACACCTTCGTGATATTTCAGCTTGAGGACTTGCGAAACTGCCAAGTCAAAGTCAACTCTGAGGTTGTGAAATATATGTACGCAGATCAAATGTTTCTTGTGGTTCATTTAAAATTTGTTTGTGCAGTATAAGAAACTCTTCACTCACTGTTTGATGTAATTTAATCACTTTCTACATGTATGATGTGAGCAACGATGTTGTATATATATATATATATACACACACACACACACACCGTAAATATAAATGTTAAATGTATTTTAACAGCATATATACATGTGTGTGTAGTGCATAACATATTAATTTAATTCATAAAAATATGATTAATGTATTTTAAATATAAAAAATATCTATTTTTTATTTGCTTTTTCCCCCTGTTGCTCATGAACAGACAAAATCTAAATCTATGACCTATTTTTCATGACCCACTAGCAGTTAAATGTGAGTATTGATCCAGTTGAATGGCCTGAATTGTTTCTAAATATTCTTATAAAAACTACAACATAGTTCTACAATGCATCTTCATTTTGACTTGAAATCTTAACAGACCTGATTTTATTTACAGACACCATAAAACTCTTATACATCTTATGCCACTCAGGTTTAAAGGTAAGATTTGGCACCAGCTGCGTTTCAAACTACACTGACGGGAAGCGAGCGCAGAGATGGCACAGATAGCCCTCAGCCATTCAGACCCAGCTGCAACTGGAGCGTACTGCCACAGCCACACACACATCCAGACTGCAGGTATGTGTACTGAGATAAGGAGCAGTGGCTCTCGCCCGGCTGCTATGGTGGGTTTAACCCAGCTCAGGTATGCTGGGAATGTAGCAGAGTATAACAGCATAAAAAGAGGAAGCCTGTATATTTGAGCTGAGACTTCATTGAATGCCCGTTGGTGGAGAAACTAGGTCTTTGTTGAGGTCGAGGTGCATTTTGATTTCTAAATAACTTCATTTAGGTAAACCAATCATGTAAGCTGGTTATGTAAGTATGTGTGTTGAAGGGGCCAAAGAGTTATTGGAGCTAAAGTGTGAGCTGTCCTATCCAATTCTGCCATCCCTGCCAAGTCTCCTTCAGGACACAAAGTTTACTTTCAGGAGACCTTGTGGGACTCCATTCTTCTCCGGGCCCTGAGCAGAGCACAGCAGGGGGAAGCAACAGTACAGAGATTATAGCGACCCACTCGCACCCATCAAGATAATATTCTGTTCCATTCCAGGCTAAAATGAGCAAGCAAACAAATGGATGAGATAATAGTGGCGTTGAACCTAAGCGTTTCATAGAAAGTGTTATTTTGGCATGCACTATTTCACATTTATGTAAAAAAAAACATAACTACAGTTTTATGTTTTGAGTTTTATTGAAGAATTTGAATCAGATAATTTGATAAATATTCTTCATTTGTTTGGATTAAACAAATATGTGAAATATGCCTGCATGGTTGCATAATGGAATGTAGGCCCACTGATAGAAATCTGGAGACCCTCAAAGCCTTAGTTTGCTCCTGAAAAGTCACTAATTTTCGTCCTTCCTTGCACAAGAGAACAAATAATTTACATAATAGTCCTCATCATTCCATCCCCTTTTACGCTAAAGATAAACATTATTGTGGAATAATGTAGGCTACAATTATGACACAGCTAATCACCAAATAAATAAAAACGTAGAAATTAAATTTTGTTAATTAAAAGATGAAACTATTTTATAATTTTACCTGTATATCATCCTAAAGATTCCACTAAGAAAAAAAATAGTACTTACTTACAGTAACACTGATAACTGAAACGCAAAATAGCGCCTGTTGCGTTTGTGTGAAACAAACGCGGAGGGATACGAGAGACATGAAAGTAGTGCCAGGTTTAGTAACACGGATAAGATAAGCGATCTGATCTCAAATGTGGACGATGTTGTCCTGCTTTAAGTCATTTGATCGTATTTTACATTTTTATGAACATTGCGATGTATATTATATGGAAGCCACTGAATAAAAAATAAAAGAGGTAATTGCGACTTTTTATCTCACAATTCTGACTTTTTTTCTCAGAATTGCGTGATACAAACTCGCAGTTCAGATTTTTTTTTCTCAGAATTGCGTGATACAAACTCGCAATTGCGAGTTAAGAAGTCATATTTGAGAGATATAAACTCGCAATTCTGAAAAAAAAAGTCAGAATTGTGAGTTTATATCTCGCAGTTCTGACTTTATTTCTCAGAATTGCGACTTTATATCGCTCAATTCTGAGTTTATAACTCGCAATTGTGAGTTTATATCACGCAATTCTGAGAAAAAAAAGTCAGAATTCTGACTTTATATCTCGCAATTCTGACTTTATAACTCGCAATTGCGAGTTTATATCTCACAATTCTGTGAAAAAAGTCAGAATTGTAAAATAAAAAGTCGCAATTACCTTTTTTTTTTTTTTTTTTATTCAGTGGCGGAAACAGGCTTTCATAGAAACGGGCTTCCATAATATTATGTGACTAAAAGTTAATACAGTTGCCATAAAAAGTATTAACCCAGCAAACACAGAACGTTTCCCTAACTTTGGGAACCAAATACTAACTTTAGGGGAGCGTTCTTTTTACGTTATATTTTTTGTAACCATAAAATAACGTTCCCAGAATGTTACATGGTGGTTATTATTGAATAACTTAAAAATAAGACACTTAAAATGTTTGAATATCATTGCTTTAGAAATGAAATGGTTGATTGTGGTAAAAATAAAAGGTTTAATATTTTGTCATCTAGTACCTACAATGACATTCATACGTGAGGCTTAAAAAGTGTTCAACTATGTTTTGGACCTATACTGTACAGTACGTGTAACTGTAGATCAATGACTGTTCATTCTCTGTTTTATGTACTGTGCTATCATACAGACACAGATAAACTACTGGTTTAGGTTATGTTATTAATAAGCTCTTCCTAGTATTTATCATATCTATCACGCATGATAAGCCTTATCTTTGATAAATGAAATCATGGCATGTTCATTTAAAAGTGATCATAGCTGCATTTTTCATCCTTCATCTACACTTCAGAGAGGTAAAATCACTGTTGGCAGTGTTTCGAACACTTAAGGGCACTTAAGGAAGAACACGTATGGCCAACTTCCATTTTGTCTGAATGCCAGTGACATCCTAAGTGCACTTCTGGCATTACCGAACAATCACAGCTTCTCAGATTCGGACACCTTCCACGTTTCATTGTCTGTAAAACGTTTAACTGGAACATAAGTCTAGAAATCAGTGGCCGACACATCTGAAGAAAATTATATTATCAAAAGGAGATGGTAATATCTACAGTATTTGCCTACTTTAATGTTGTTCCTGGGCCTATTCTTGTCTATTTCAGAAGATTCACCTCCACTATGTTAGCATCTTTGTGCAATGTATTAGTTCAGCATAGGCTACTCTTAAAAATAAAGGTTCTTCGCTGGCATTGATGATTCCAATGACAAACTTTTAACATGGAACCTCCATTGTACTGAAATGTTCTCCATAGTGGAAAAGGGTTCTTTTGATTAATAAAATGTTCTTTAGACTAAGAAAAAAATGGTTATTTAAAGAACTATTCACTTAAAGGTTCTTTTGAGAACCTAAAATAGTTCTTCAGTGGTATCACTATGAAGACCCCCTATTGGAACCTTTATTTTTAAGATAATGGCCTGAGCTAGAAATATATTTGCCATTATTGTGGAGCTTTCTTGGATTTCTTTTTAGTTTTTGTGGTTTACATCTTAGCATTGACAAGTGTTCTCAGCCGTCCTGGTTTAATTGTGGATAAGTGTGTCAGGATCAAAGCACTACTCTCGTGGTTACGGTTAAGACCTTTTTGACACACACTGCTGGAAAAAAGTGAGTCATTGGTCGGATTCAATTTTCTGGCGGCTTAATTTTCCAAATTGTCTTTGACCCCGACTACAATCAACAAAAAAATCTTGTTTCAAACTCATAAGAAAGAAAGGATTTGGCCAGTGTGTGACATTTCTTTGCTCCATTTTCAGACCAACTTGGCATATACGCCATGCTGTTGTTTATATATCTCATTCAGTCAAAGCACAGAGTTGTCAGCCCTAATCAGACGTTTTATTGTTTTCTTTAATATTCAGCCACAGTTCTTTCATATATTTACTATAACAGTTGAACACAGAGAAGTGATGAATGTGACATGATTGTTTTTAAAGGTGCAATTTCTGACAATGCATCCCTAGCCGACATAATAAACTATTAAATGACTGTAAAACACTGAACCTAGAGAAAGTCTCAGATTACTTGTTGGTATTCTGATAAGATTGTTGAGTTTATATTTTCAAAATATGGTAGCCTACATACTGTATAAATTTGTTACACAAGTTTAGACTAAAGATGCTTCTAGCCCTTTTTAATAGTATTGCAAAAGTTTGATTGTAACTTCTAAGGTGACGGAATGATAGATGAGATGAAAGACAGTATTTTTTAAATAAAAGTCAAAGCTTTTGTCCAACCTGCATGGAAGTATCCAAATAATTCCCTTCAAATCCCAAGATGTAACATGTTAGCGCCCTAGATTCCTCTAATCTCCGGCCAGCCACCTGGGCTAGGTGTGGGTAGCCCTCATTCTGTGATGCCACTGTTAATCTGAGGATTTTGAGACTGTCATAAACTGGCTGATCTGTACTGTGGGTCTGGTTCATTAGTGCAGTATGCAGTACAGAGACTGACACTGTGACTGTTACAGATCACCTGAGCAGACACTCTATCTTCATCTGCTCTGTTTCATTTCTCTTCAGCACAGCAGGTTTGAGGTCTAAAAAGAAGAAGAATTATGGTTTAGTGAAAAATATTTAAAGAGTTTTGGGAACAATAGGTTAAAATGTGTTTGAATGAAACATATACATACACAAAAAGCATATGAGTGAATGTTAACTGTGCTTGCATAATATAGCTGTGCATCCTTTTAGAAATATGTGGCATTTATATTTGACATAATGTTTATTTAAAAAAAAAAAAAGTATATGTTTATAAAGAAAATGCTGCCTCCGTGTTGCACAGACGTGTTATAATGTGAAAAAAAGATTGTAATATTTTAATTTCAGGATTTTGGCATAATAGGTAAGCAAGAGTTGTTTAGAGTTCTATGTATATTTCCATACAAATAAATATTGTTTCCTTACTATATTACCACATTTATCAGGACTGATATCTGTATAGGCTACTAATATCTCTAATTTGATTTGCTTATATTTACATACGAAAACTAGAAACAAACTATTTTTAACAGATTGATAAACAGGCCTACATACAATGGGGAAGTAGCGCCCTCGTGTGGAAAGAGAAAGTTTGGAAATGCACCGTTTAAATTTAAATTATGCAAACAAAATAAAAAGGTACCGCGGTTTAATACAAATGTGGTCCTTTACTTTTATACAAGGGTTTTAACATTCATTCATCCATTAATCCATTCATTCATTTATCTTTTCTTTTTCTAGTATGAAGTCGTGTTGGCACTCATCATCTGCCATATTATGCTTGTTCCCTTGGCGTTGCATAATCTCGCATCTTCAGCCATGACGCGACGCGACGCGACGCGACATAATCAGACAGCGTTTCCTAAGTACACTAGGTGTGAGTCACTGCTTTGCATATTACAATAATTCCAGGAAGCTTTTTTAGGTCGGCTGTTTCCTGCACCTACGCCACCTTGTTTACCGTACTCTTTGTCGTTGTCGCTCTTAGTCGTCTATTAAAAACTTGTTTTAAAACGAGTATTCATTCAGCTTTAGTGAGGTTTATGTAGGTTAAAAGGCGAATCATGAAGTTCTTGTACCTGAGAGGTGCTGTGTTTTTCACCTTCATACCTGTAGTACTAAATCTCAGACTTGTGGATGATGGGCGCTCTCTGAACTGTACACAAGAGGTAAGATAATACATAAAGTCCATTAGATACCAAAAAAGTGTTAAATATTTATTTATATATGTTAAATGTGTTTATTTAGACACTGATATGTGGCCCTTTTGGGGGGTTTAAGTTTTGCCTGAGGGTTATATTTCGTCCTCTCTCTCTCTCTCTCTCTCTCTCTCTCTCTCTCTCTCTCTCATAGCCATGTTTAATCTGCAAAGCAAATGGCTTCGGCTGCTGCAGGGCCTTGACTTAATCAGCTGTTGATATTTCTCTCTCTCACTCCAGAAGCAGCAGAGACAAACCAACCTGTCAGAAAAAACGACACATAAACACACTGCCGCACATGACATTAAAAATGAGTTCTGTGTCGTATTTGTCCCTGTTGTCTCATCAGAAGCAGTGAGGTTGGAGCATGTGTGTATCTTTAATTGGACATGTCTGCTTCAGATACGCACTTTGAGCTCAGCCAGTCAGACTCTCTCTCTCACACACACACACACTCTCTCTCTCACACACACACACACTCTCTCTCTCTCTCTCTCTCTCTATCTCTGTATGCGGCGAGTGTTTGGGTGTAGGTGAGGGTGAGGGTGCTCACGGAGAGGTGTTTGAAAGTCTCTTTTTTCTCTCTTCTTTTTCTTATTTGAATTGGATTTAAAAAGGGGGGATTTGATACATCATAATTTTGTAAAGCTGATTTTAGACCTTTGAAACCACGTATTAGTGGTGTTCGCTGAAGCGTCGGAATGGCGTCACTTCTGATGGGGGGAGAACCACCTGTTTTGCGGCGTCATGGAGTCCGATGCGTACCTGCTCAGGGTGTATCAGTGGAGGATGTACTACTGGCGGTCGGAGAAGAGGTTGGATATGACAACATTTCTTCGGCCTCCAGGATGAATAAAGCGGTAGTGATTTTTGTTAAAGAGGAGAAGTTAGTAAACCGCCTGGTAAACAACGGGATTGTGGTAAGTGGCGATTTTGTTACTGTTTCACCGCTTGTTACACCCACGACAAAAGTTTATATATCGAATGTTCCACCATTTATTGGAATTGAGGATATTGAACGTGCATTAGCTCAGTATAGTAAATGTGCTAGTGCGATTAAAACAATCCCATTAGGATGTAAAAAATGAAGCAC
>NW_015660878.1:372979-376774 GCF_001515625.1 Sinocyclocheilus rhinocerous | reverse complement strand
AAGTTATTCTAAATGGTACCATAAAATAACCTGGTATCTGCAGGATTTTAAAAATCAAGTGTAAGACCTTTAAAGACCTTTTTAAGATCTGCACTTCACTTTTTTGTAAAAGGAAGAGCACTTTTAACTAAAGTAGAGTTTGTAACATTTGTTTTATCAATGTATATGCTCCTAATAATGGACATGAGCGTGTGGTTTTTTTTTATGGAATTGAGATCAGTCATTCAGAAGTTTGATGATAACGTGTGCATGGTAATTGGGGGTGATTGGAATTGCACAACCAATTTTATAGTTGATAGGAATGGAGAGGAGCCTCATAATCAATCAAGCATAGAGTTGTTAAAAATTATAAATGAGTTTGACTTAATAGATTTGTGGAGAAGTAGAAACATTGGAGTTAGACAATATACATGGTTAAAAGTATCAGATAATCAAGTGAGTGGTGCAAGGTTAGACCGTTTTTACTTAGGGAAGATTTGGAATAATAAGGTAATGAATGTTTCTATTTTGCCATGTGGGTTTTCAGATCACCATATGATTACTTTTGATTTCAATTTTTAAAAAAGTGGTTAAACCTTGCTATTTTTGGCATTTTAATGTCAAATTGTTACAAGACAATAGTTTCTGTGAAAAGTTTGTTTTTTTGGGATAAGTGGAAGCTTAAGAAAGATACTTTTGAAAATCTTGATCAATGGTGGGATGTCGGTAAAGCAAATATCAGGATTTTTTGTCAAAACTATACTTCATTTTCTACTGCATTGATGAAAACAACAGTTAAAAGTTTACAAAGAGACATTGCACTTTTGGAAAAAGACATTCTGAATAATAATGGAACTGTGAATAATGAAAGGTTAAACAAGAAAAAAGAAGACCTTGGATCTTTTTTTACAAGAAAAGGTAAAAGGAGCACTTATAAGATCAAGATTTTGCTCAATCAAAGATATGGATGCTCCTAGTGCTTTCTTTTTTAATCTGGAAAAGAAAAGTTTTCAACAAAAACAGTTGTGCCACATAAAACGTCCTGATGGAACTGTAACTTCTGACCCTATGGAAATGAGGAAAATGACAGTAGATTTTTATTCCAGTTTATATAGTGCTCAGAATTGTGACTCTGGAAGTATTGCTGAATTGCTTTGTGATCTGCCTCAGCTGAGAGATGAACAAGGAAAATCACTGGATGAACAAATAACTTTGCAAGAGCTCACAGATGCAATGAGACAATTATCTCCTGGAAGATCCCCAGGAGTGGATGGTATACCTGTGGAGTTCTATCAGGCTTTTTGGGAATTATTTGGACAGGATTTTAATGAACTGCTGATGGATTGCATCAAAAGAAAGACATTACCCACAAGTTGTTGCAGAGAAGTTCTATCTTTAATTCCTAAAAAAGGAGATTTGGGATTATTAAAAAACTGGAGACCAGTGTCGTTGCTATGTTCAGACTACAAAATAGTTTCAAAGGTGTTAGCAAATAGACTTAAAAAAGATCTACATGTAATAGTTCATAGAGACCAGTCCTATTGTATACCAGATAGATCAATTATGGATAATTTATTTTTATTGCGTGATATGATTGATTTTAATCGAAGTAATAAATTTAATTTAGGGATTATTTCGCTTGATCAAGAAAAAGCTTTTGATCAAGTTGATCATAAGTATCTTTTCACTGTATTGAAACAATTTGGGTTTGGTGAGACTTTTATATCGTATATAAAATTGTTGTATTCTAATGCATTTGTTATGGTCAAAGCTGGATGTAGTTTGAGTGCACCTATAATGATGTCCAGGGGTATCAGACAAGGATGTCCACTTTCTGGACAGTTATATAGTCTGGTAATTGAACCATTTTTGTGCAGATTAAGGAAGGAACTAACTGGAATTTCAATTCCAGATTTAAAGAGTACATTTAAAGTATCCTTGTCAGCGTATGCTGATGATGTTACCGTGTTTATAAAGGGCCAAGATGATGTGAAAGTTTTAACGAAAATTATTGGGAAATATGAAAAGGCATCCTCAGCCAGAGTGAATTGGGGGAAAAGTGAGGGATACATTATTGGTAAGTGGGAAGATGTAGGACCTCCAAAACTACCATGTGGTTTACAATGGGGCAGAGAAGGGATAAAAGCATTAGGTGTTTTTTTAGGGAATGAACATTTTCAGACAAGAAACTGGGAGGGATTGCTGGAGAAGGTGTCAGCCCGATTGTCTAAATGGAACTGGCTATTACCACAATTGTCGTACAGAGGGCGAGTCTTGGTCACTAACAACTTGGCAGCCTCGACACTGTGGCATAAAATGACTGTTATGGAGCCTCCAGTTGAGTTGGTTTGTAAAATACAACGGACAATCGTGAATTTTTTTTGGAGTGGGGCACACTGGATCCATGCTGCAGCACTTTATTTACCTGTCCATGAAGGAGGTCAAGGGCTGGTGGATGTGAGAAGTCGGTTGACAGCTTACAGGATACAAGCAGCACAAAGACTTTTATATCACAAAGACTTAGCTTGGGCCCATACTGCAAGATTAATTTTGAAGAACGCAGGTGGACTCGGTTTGGATAAACATTTGTTCATAATGGACTTGGATAAAGTGAGTTTGTCAGAGATCACTCCCTTCTATAAGTCAATGTTTTCAGTTTTTAAAGTGGATCGGAGTAGTGACAACACAGGACACTGGGTTCTGGAGGAACCATTATTTTTTAATCCAATGATCCAAACAAGGCTTTTGTCTTCAGTAAGTGTATCTACAGTTTTGAAGCGTAATGGGGTTGTAAAAATGAGACACCTCTTGGATGATGATGGGTGGAAGCCGGCTGGTATCCTTAAAGAAATGACAGGATTGAAATCTGAACGTCTTGTATCAAAACTGATAGAGGAGATTTGGAGTGTCTTACCAAGTGGCCACAGAGAGTACATTAAAAGAGGTCGGTCGATGGACTTAAGAGACACAGAAAAGGAATTTCTAAAAATCAAAGTGTCTCCAGTTATACTTGAGGAGAGCGTGGAAGTAAATATGGACTCAATTCTGTCTTTTAAAACACCTCAGCTGGACTATTTTGAATCAACATCAAAGAAAGCAATTTACGATTCTTCAGTAAAAGTTATACATCAAAATTTTCTCAAGAGAATAAAAGTTTCAAAGTGGCCAAGATTGTTAGGATCAGATTTCCTTGTGAGGGACAGGTGGAGAGCCCTGTATAAGCCTCCCATAGAGAAGAGAACAGCAGATCTACAGTGGAGGAGTGGGTGGTGAATGTAGATTTTGTGGAAAACAAGAAGACTTAGAACATTTGTTTTTAAAATGTGGAAGATTACATGATCTTTTTAATTCTCTCAAGGATTTGTTTGAAAAATTTGATGAGCAATTTTCAGATAAAATATTTATAGGGGGCGTTAAGTATAGGTATTCAATGAGAAGGATGACATGCTTATTAAATTATTTGTTGGGAACAGCTAAATTAGCGATATGGAAAACAAGAAAGAATAAAGGAAAACAACTTGCAACTATTGATGTGGATATGATGTTTAGAAAGTTAGTAGGTGGAAGAATCAAAATCGAATTTGCCTATTATAAACTTGTTAAAAATGAATTGTTTTTTGTGATATTTGGTGTTTTAAAGACATCTTATGTGTGGTTTTTGAGGGTCAGTTGTTTTTGAATGTTTAATTATTTATTTTATGAGAATTACTATTATTGTGAATTTGTATGAGAGGTAATTTGTGATAAAATAAAAGTGTTTTAATCCTCTCTCTCGTGCTATCTCTCTCTCTCGCTCTCTCTCTCTCGCTCTCTCTC
>NW_015660878.1:349276-372018 GCF_001515625.1 Sinocyclocheilus rhinocerous | reverse complement strand
TTTTACCCCCCCTCTCTCTCTCTCTCTCTCTCTCTCTCTCTCTCTCTCTCTCTCTCTCTCTAGAAAGTACAGTGCACAGCAGAGTTCAGTAAGTCCTGATTTCTTTTCGCTTCAGTATTCTTTTATTATTATTATTATTATTATTGTGGGCTATATTTTGACTGAGGTTTGATTATTTTTCCTCACAGATAATTGCATGTATAAAGAATGGCTCATTCCTTCAAATTTCACTCCTAGTGGGCCAGATGATTTAACAGTGTATGTTGATGTAAGAAGCAATATGAAAGGTGATTTGGAACCAGTGATTGTGGCAGAATGGCAAGCAAAGGATGATGGTGGGTTACTTATGCATTTTCAGATTAGCCTGATATGTTACATTATGTAAAAATCCATTTACTTGGACAGTTTCTGGGGGGGGAGAATCACTTTTAATGGACAATTTTAATCTATACATTTATACCTATATTCTACTGTATTAAAAATGATGATGGAATTCATGATGAAGAAATTACATTACTAAATGTGTGCACCAATACTAAAACAGTGCCATATTTAATGGTGGGATAAAATTAATTTTAATTTTGTATTTCAATAAGCATTTATCTCCCAGTTGGGACCAGATTGTAGTCATCAAAGTTAAATAATCCTTTTTTTTTTTCTCGCAGGAAGCATAATTCATTTGAAAGGAACAGAGCTTGGTGTAATGAAGTCATCCACCAACGAACATCTGTGTGTTCATTACAAGTTCCTCAATGCTTTTAAGTCCATGAGAAATAGTGCTGGCACAAAGGCAAGACTGATTTATTTATTTGTTTGTTTGCATTTTTATTTTCACAAATACTAATGTATGATCTATTTTATTCTAGTGGTCTTTTTCTTTGGATAAAGTTGTAGTAGATCCAGACAGCACATATGTAGTGACCGTCTCCAGCCTTCCCAAGCCGAATTTACAACACACGAGTTACAATATCTACAGAAAGGTTAATGTTCCAGGTAAGTGACAAATTAAACAAAATTCTTTGTTCAAATATTTCCACACGACCATTTATATTCAGAATGATACCTCAGTTTCGATCTGCATCCATAGGTTGTGACGATCCTTTGATGCAAACGACCAAAATCTGTTTTGAAAGAGGTGAGAGAAGAGCTTATTTACTGGTTTTACTGGTTTACCATAATCAGATACATAGGTGATACCTAGAAACCCTGAGTGCTTAAGTTAAGTATTAAAGTATGCATGCACTTCTGCACTTGGTTTGATTTTTCTCTTAGGGGATATATGGCGGCCCAATATTACTGTAGGAAGGGCCACAGATGTGAATGGCAAGGATACTCTGTATGTTGCATTTAATCCTGGAGAGAACGTAGAAAAATACAATGTTTTTCTGACATGCAACAGGGACACCCAAATGAAGACTCTTTATAATGTAAGACATTGTATCTGTTTGTCTATTTAAATATATCCAAATGGCTGGATAATATGACTCTGCACATAAAACTGCGCAGAACTGTTTTCAAAGGGTGTTTTTTGGTGTGTTTAGGAGAGCAAGCCATTACTAAATGTGAAATATGACCTGGAGAACTGGCCACGTACATGCTGTAATTTTGATGTTCAGGTGTGTAGGCTTAAAGAAACACATTACAGCATAAAATAATATTACAGATAAAACAATTCTGTATTGATTTAACAGTGCTTTTTTTCCTTTTTAGATCCAGCCATTTTTCCGGAAGTGTGGCAACGACTGTCGTCGAAAGAATCACAATTTTAACATATGTGGTCCTGGTGTGTATGGAAACAGCTTCACATTTTGAATTAGTGAAAATTAATGTAAAAAGCGTAATACAACTTTACTCATTTTATATATATTCCACAGTACCAACAAGCCCTCCTGAGAACAACTCCGCACTCTGGATCATTTGTGTTGGATTGTGTCTCTTAATTTGTGCCGTTGGTATTTGTGCTATTTATTTGCGCTGCAGAAAACCCCTGAAAGGTAAGCAGTGACATTTAAGATGGGTATTTTTATCTTCAAAGACTGATTTTAATCGTGTTACACAACAGTGGCAGTGATGTCTTTCAAGAGTAACTTCCTGTGGTTTGATGTAAGAAGCAATATGAAAGGTGATTTGGAGCCAGTGATTGTGGCAGAATGGAAAGCAAAGGATGATGGTGGGTATCATGTGTTTTCAGATAAGTCTTAGATATGTGTGTTACATTATGTGAAAAAATCAATTTACTTGGACAAATTCTTGAAAAAAAACAAAACAAGTTTAATGCAAAGGGACCCTTTTAAATTGTGCGTTTAGACCTATATTTTACTGTATTAAGAAGCTATAATGAAGCTCATGATGAAGAAATCACATTGTTTAATGCTAAATGTGTGTACCAATACTAAGACATTTTCTATATTTAATGATTTCAAAAGGGGGTACAAGGACTCTTTATTTTCATTTTGTATATCAATAAGTATTTATCTCCCAATTAGGACCACATTGTAGTCATCAAAGTTTAATAAACCATTTTTTTTTTATTTTGCAGGAAGCATAATTCATTTGAAAGGAACAGAGCTTGGTGTAATGAAGTCATCCACCAACGAACATCTGTGTGTTCATTACAAGTTCCTCAATGCTTTTAAGTCCATGAGAAATAGTGCTGGCACAAAGGCAAGACTGATTTATTTATTTGTTTGTTTGCATTTTTATTTTCACAAATACTAATGTATGATCTATTTTATTCTAGTGGTCTTTTTCTTTGGATAAAGTTGTAGTAGATCCAGACAGCACATATGTAGTGACCGTCTCCAGCCTTCCCAAGCCGAATTTACAACACACGAGTTACAATATCTACAGAAAGGTTAATGTTCCAGGTAAGTGACAAATTAAACAAAATTCTTTGTTCAAATATTTCCACACGACCATTTATATTCAGAATGATACCTCAGTTTCGATCTGCATCCATAGGTTGTGACGATCCTTTGATGCAAACGACCAAAATCTGTTTTGAAAGAGGTGAGAGAAGAGCTTATTTACTGGTTTTACTGGTTTACCATAATCAGATACATAGGTGATACCTAGAAACCCTGAGTGCTTAAGTTAAGTATTAAAGTATGCATGCACTTCTGCACTTGGTTTGATTTTTCTCTTAGGGGATATATGGCGGCCCAATATTACTGTAGGAAGGGCCACAGATGTGAATGGCAAGGATACTCTGTATGTTGCATTTAATCCTGGAGAGAACGTAGAAAAATACAATGTTTTTCTGACATGCAACAGGGACACCCAAATGAAGACTCTTTATAATGTAAGACATTGTATCTGTTTGTCTATTTAAATATATCCAAATGGCTGGATAATATGACTCTGCACATAAAACTGCGCAGAACTGTTTTCAAAGGGTGTTTTTTGGTGTGTTTAGGAGAGCAAGCCATTACTAAATGTGAAATATGACCTGGAGAACTGGCCACGTACATGCTGTAATTTTGATGTTCAGGTGTGTAGGCTTAAAGAAACACATTACAGCATAAAATAATATTACAGATAAAACAATTCTGTATTGATTTAACAGTGCTTTTTTTCCTTTTTAGATCCAGCCATTTTTCCGGAAGTGTGGCAACGACTGTCGTCGAAAGAATCACAATTTTAACATATGTGGTCCTGGTGTGTATGGAAACAGCTTCACCTTTTGAATTAGTGAAAATTAATGTAAAAAGCGTAATACAACTTTACTCATTTTATATATGTTCCACAGTACCAACAAGCCCTCCTGAGAACAACTCCGCACTCTGGATCATTTGTGTTGGATTGTGTCTCTTAATTTGTGCCGTTGGTATTTGTGCTATTTATTTGCGCTGCAGAAAACCCCTGAAAGGTAAGCAGTGACATTTAAGATGGGTATTTTTATCTTCAAAGACTGATTTTAATCGTGTTACACAACAGTGGCAGTGATGTCTTTCAAGAGTAACTTCCTGTGGTTAGCCACCCAGACAGTGCTAGGACTGAAATAATACTCTAATCTAATCTAATATGCAGTAAATAATCATTTTCAAGGAATATCCCTGCTTCTAACTTTTGAAATGATTTTATTTCAGGTGAAGAAAAGCCAAAGGAAGAAGCACCTCTAGAACCGCCAGTTTCATCCGGTCCTCGATCTGTATTAATCATCTACTCCAGAGATCATCCCCTTTACACAGACATAGTCCTGAAGCTTTGCGCCTTCCTGCGGGCCAAATGCGGCATTGAGGTTGTGCTAGACCTACTTGACACGACTTGGCTCGGCACCATTGGCCGGCTACAGTGGCTTGAAGAAAAAAAGCGACAGATTGAGCAGTCGTCCAACAAGATCTTGGTCCTTTGTTCCCGAGGAGTGCAAGCCAAGTGGGGGGCGATGTGTGGAGAGCCTCGCATCCTCCTCCGGGAAGACGTGCGCTCTCCGGTCGGTGATATGCTGACTCTCGCCCTTCAGCTGATTACACCTGATATGCAGCGTCCGGCTTCTTACGGGAAGTATTTGGTGGCTTACTTTGACGACGTAAGCAGCGAAGGCGATGTGCCGTCTATGTTTGACATTATGGTCAAATATAAGCTGATGAAGCATTTCGAGGAGCTCTATTTCCGTATCCTCAATGTGGAGAAGTATCAGCAGGGAGTGAAGCACTGTATCGAGGGTATCGGAAAGGACGAGTACTTCAACTGCCCCTCGGGCGAAGCCTTGAGGAACGCAATCGAAGCATTCCATGCGCACCAAATGAAGAATCCAGACTGGTTTGAGAAAGAGTGCGTGACCAGCGAGGAGGAAGTGAGAGGGGAAGCTGATCGACTTCTTGAGATGCCCATGCAGCCGATATATGAGTTAACACCCGTGCTAAACATCGGACTCCCGATTCTTGTGAAGGAGGTAGACATCAATCAAGAGTCCCAGAGCGTCTGTGCTGTAATTCCCCAAATTCAAGAGAACCCTGAAGAGTCGTCCGTGATGATTATTAATCCAAGAGTCCAGCCAGAGCACAGCGAAGTACTTTCCTTTTATCCAGCAATGGAACTTCCTCTTGAATTACCCAGCGTGACTGGTATTGGGTCACCAATGGACCCACAAATTTACCCTTGTCTCCTCGCTGAACCAGGACCAGTGGAAACCACACATCCTCCTTTTGCGTTTCCAATGGGGGAACCGTCAGATAACTGTCCGACGGACAGCAGAAAGTGCTTTTTGATAGCACCTCCACCATCAATGGAGGACAGCTTCCATCTGTATCAGGAGATGGATATGTCCCAGCCAGTGGAGATGGAGGAAAGTGAAATGGAGGGTGCTTCTGAGACGAGACCATCACGAGGGTCCGATCAGGGATATGGTTCCAGGTATTCCACAGTGAGGGAGGACCCCAAGTTTCAACAAGACCTTTCCTCTCTGGCCAAGTTACAAATGGACCTCTTCTTGAACAGCCCGATCTCTTCTGGTCTCTGCACCAACCCTATGGAGATGTGAATTTCTTGTGCGTCTTTTGGCTGTTTTTTATATTTGCAGTGTGCTGTAGCACCGTGGCAGGATGTTCTTGAACAGTCTGTGGTTGGTCGTCACTCCTAAAACATTCAAACTATTTGTGTCAACAGAAACAGACTAGATGGACGAGTTCAATAATCAGCTGTTTTAAAAGTGATTACATGTTATATATTTATCATAAATAATTAGACGTAAACACAAGAGTGTGATCGGTTCACTTTTACTGTGGAGCAGAACAAGTACCTTGTTAAACAGCTTGATATAGAACAGCACATCACATGATTTTAAGCTTATGTTTAGCTACTGAACACAAGTCTTAAGTAATTTGGTTGGGCTTGCAATGTTACATTTGTATTGTTTTTTCATATTAATTGCTCATATGAAATGTTTTGTTGTATTGCACTATTTTTTTAATTGTTCATTCCAGTTTAACAGCTATAACCATCTACGGAAGTTTGTATATAATATTATATAAGTAAATTTATAAAGCAGCATTCTTTGGTAATCTTCTGTCGTGTGCTTTTTACTCTAATTTAGTTAAACAATCACTTTGCTTGCATCAAATTTCATCCAACTTTGGACTACAAATTATTTTTAACCAATTTAACCAGGATGCTTCCAGACCCTTGCAGCTGTTGCAGTGCAAATAATGTCTTATGTAAACATAACTTAAATTGCAAACTAAAGCCCTTGTAAAAAAATTCTCTGTAAAACATTTATGTGAATAAATAGAGAGAGGTGGGGTTGGAAGTCGCTTTCCTTATCAAAAAGGTTACGTACATACACTAAAACCTGTAGTTTAAGAAACATGCGTAGTATGCAGTGGTATATATTTGTCTGGTTAAATAGTGCGCAATGAGGCACAAAAATCCCATAATGCACTTTCGGCCTGCATATTTAACACGTTTATCTCACCCTGTACCCCAATCCTCAAAGCACAAGAGTAATAATATGTTAGAATAGGATGCACATTTGTTAGTAATTACATGTTGGACTAACATATATAATACTCTTTTAAAACTAAAAGTGACAGGACAAGCTTGCTTCTCACAGTTAACGTGACAGCTCACCGAAAAATGAATATTACTCACACTGATGTCACTCTAAACCTGGATGCATTTATTTCTTCAGAAGATATTTTGAAAAATGTGTTTTTGTCCTTACAATGAAGGTCATTGGGGTCCAAACCAACATTGTTTGGACCCCACTGACTTTCATTATATGCACAAAAACATTCTTTAAAATGTCTTCTTTTGTGTTGTGCAGAAGAAAGCAAGTCATTCAGGTTTGAAATGACACGAGGGTGCATAAATGATGTCCGAATTTTCCATTTTAGATGAACTATCCTTTTAAGGTGGAGAATTGGAGTGAGAAACATGGATATTAAGCTTTGACATATTTGTTCAAGTTCCTGGTGTAAATATTAGTGTAACCAATGAGCTTGGAAATACACATATTTAGATTTAGACATGGATTCACTGCGTGTAGTATTAATGGATGATGTCCATTCGCAATCTGTCTTGTCAGCACTATAACACTATTCATGGTTGGTCAAAATGTTATTAATTGTGATAACCATACCTTATTTATTGGCATGAATGATATATCATCTGGAATTGAGCAGGTAAACTGACTGGTTTATGATTTCAACCATGAAGTTCTGTAAAGAGAGGTAGTCTTGTACAAACTGATGATGGTAATATGGCTGGTTGGGACCAGCAATGGAGTTTGGTCATTAAAGATGGATTACATTTATCCTCATAGATTCTATGCTTAAAGTAGCCTATTATTACATCAAGGTACATTATGAATCCGTATCATACACCGTTCAGCAATTTCCCATTTCTAAGTACCATTGCCACTGACAAAGTATTTCAAATAGGAAAGGGCTACATCACATTCACAATTTGAAGTGTACACCAAGCCTAACAAGTCACAAGGCATATTTACACTTTTGACAAGTGCATTTAGGAACATCTCTTGACAAGGTGTCTGAAAACACTAAACATGTGTCTACATTAGCCTACTGTCAGTTAAGGACATTTTTACATAGAAAATAAATGATACAACATTGCACTTATAACTTCTCCTCAGTTGAATAGTCCTCACACTGAATTAAAGTGCCTCACAAAACAATTGCAAATCAAAGATTCTCGTATCGCCATATAAGCACTGGTTGACAGTCACGTCCCAATACATTAAGTATATACTGCAGAGGTCACAGGTGGGAATGTTTTTCATTGGCACATTGAGTGGTTTGGTTATAGCACCTGTTGAGAGTGGAGGAGAACGACAGGGAGTTCATAAGGAGAGGTACCACAGGCATAAATCTAGGCCAATATTTTAATTAGATTTGGCTAATATTGTCACAAACATTGAATTATTATGATTTTATATCACATACACCAAGTACATAATGTAAAATCAGCTATTTCGGGCATGTCTGACACAAATTATATTTTGGATTTAGGCCAACAGCTAATAAACCTAATTTTTCATGTTTTGAACAGAATCCTAAAGTTGCTTTTGTTGGTAATTGTCAGAGTTGTGTAGATGTTTTATTAATTTGCTAAATGAACAACCTTTTGCAAACAAGTCTGACAATTGGCAACCACTGAGTTAATCACACATACACATTATTTTGTGGAGTTCACTAGTTATATTATGCACACCTGTGAAAATCTAATTAGCCTACATGATTTTGCACACTGCATTTCTGTCAGTAATTTTCGCCCCAATTAGCAAAGTGTTAAGACGTTATAAACAAACTCCTTTTTTTACATATAATTCTAAAATACACTCTTAAAAATAAAGGTGCTTCCCGATGCCATACTAGAACCTTTTTTGTCTAAATGGTTCCATAAAGAACCTTTAACGTCTGAAGAACCTTTCTGTTTCACAAAAGGTTCTTTGTGGCGAAAGAAGGTTCTTCAGATTATGAAAGAGGTGGTTCTTTGACTGGATGGAACCAAAAATGGTTCTTCTATGGCATCGCTCTGAAGAACCTTTTAAGCACCTTTATGTTTAAGAGTGTAAAGCACTAAAAATTACACGACGTTTCGTCGATTTTAACGCTCCTCATAATCCGTACTTTTACAAAGTATCGTCACAATACATTTTATTAATTGGTTTGTGTGTGTTTTTCAGTATTTTGATTAAAAGGAAAGGAATGTTAGCATCTGTAGTACCTCCCCTTAAAAGGGCTGATGCACACTGTGTAGTACGTGGCCTCCGGTCAACGCCAGTCCCTAATGAGCATCTACGACTGAGTATTGACAGCCAGCGTGTTCACATAGCCGTGAGGACACATGTCGTTTTCGGACACGCAGTGGGAGAACTGGGCTGGGTTGCCCCCGCGTCCACGTGCAAACCTCCGGACACCTCTTGAGGACATGCACTGTTCGACCAGCTCCAGGCACTTACACCCCAAGAAGAAGATGTTCTTGAACATGAAAACCGATATGGGCGTTTTGTAAACAAAGACGAGGAAACATCTGACCACCAAGAGCGGTGCGTTGAGCAGCACGCCGGTGAAGAACCTCGCCCACATCCAGCGACAGTTCATCTTTGAGGCCGTCAACTCGTAAAGCCAAACAACTGGAACACCCAGTGCGATGAAATACACGGATATAACCGTGTACCTAAGGTATATGTTGGGGATTTCGTTTTTAAGGAGCAGTTCCACCAGCGTGAAGCTGTCCAGGATGTCTAAGCAGGTGCTCATGAAGCAGCCTTGGGAGTGAAAGCGCGTGGCGCCGTTGGGATCTTCAATGATGGAGTTGATGAGGCAGTAAAGCAAAGGCGCGCACAGCAGCATGGTTATTTTAAACCCGGTGATGCCAAATGGCACCTTCAGGGCGATCAGATCCAGGATGGACGTTTCCAAAACGAGCACCACTTTTGGGGTGGACGCGATCACGTAGATGAGCCATGCCAGGTACGCAAAGGTGAACTCCCCGAGGTTGCATCCAAAGATGGAGCTCTTCTGATGGAAACCACAAGCTCGTTCTCTCTTACTCCTGGCGTTTTTCATGAAGAAGATCGCCCATCCCGATATGACCACCAGATCCGTGGCTATCCACGAGCACCAGTAGAGATCCGTGAAGATGATGAGGTAGAAATCCAGCATGCCTCCTTGGAGAACGAGCACGAGGAGACACAGGATCTTATAAAACAGGTTCTTGTTAGACCTCTGCACGAACAGAGGGGTGGACTGCATGAATTCGCCCGATGTCATGGTGTAAGACTGAGGCTGAGCTGTGGCTGAGGAGGAGACCAGGGGCTGGGAGCTGCCCTCCTCGAGGTTGGCGCTGCCGCTGGTGGTCTGCGTGTCCCTCCTGGAGGCGACGCTTCGGATGAACAACAGCTGTCCGTTTTCTGGTGCTGAGGAGACAGGTGAGTCGGGCTGGGAGATGTCTTTTATGATTTCAGCAGTCATTGTATTCATGCCTTCTCCTCCCGACTTGTTTTGGCTCTGCTAGTGTAATGATAGCCGCTCAAGGGGGCAGAGGAGGAAATCCCGTTATGGAATTGCGGTGGAATGGAATGCGCACTTACCATTCCCTCCAAATGAAAACTGATAAATAATGAACTGATTAAATCAACGAATCCGATATTCGTTCAAACATAAATTAATGTTTCAAACATTTCATATTCCCGTTTAAAAATATAGCCTAGTGCTGCGCTTTTTTTCTTTTAACGTTGTCGTTTTTCCGCATTAATAAGAGCTGTCTTAAGTTTGCCTAATGATATAGCCTAGCCTACGTCGATTTCTCCAAATAGCCATTTAATAGTAAAGATGTACTTAGAATATTGCTAAATAGGTCTAAATTGGTCATGTCATTAGTGATTGCGTTATTTAATTTAGTAGCCTATACTTTGGTCCTCTATTCATTTTTTGAGTGCTTGTGGAAGGTAAATTTTTGGAAGTAAAAGCGTTTTTATTGCAAGTTAATTTTGGTCTTCGCAATTTGTACATCAAATAAAAAAATAATAGTGGAAGAATATAAAAATGCTACAGTAAACTTTTTCTTATCTGTAAGTTACCTTAGAATATACTGCTAAAATTATACTTTAAAAGACAATGAAATACGATTTTAGTTTTAATTCAAACGTTGAAAATTTGAATGAAATGTTGAAATGTGACAAATTGGAAGGTATGAATTACCTTATAATTTACAAAATAAATGAATATTATGTTCAACAAGATAATAGATAGGTCTACTTGGTGAAGCCATGGTGAAAATATATATATTTAAAAATTTTATTATTAGTAGTAATTCTAATAATTTATGAAAAGGGGGCAATCACAGAATAAAACCTGCAAAACATCACTTTTTTATTTTATTCAAAGATGCTTTGTTTCTGGAAAGATAATGTAGATAAGAATATATAAAATAAGAATAATGTTGATGATATGATGCGAATTTCACAAAACCGTTTCCATAAAAATGCAAAACAAGTCAAATGCAAAAGGCTTCACCAAAGCAGTGTTTTTATAGACAATCACATTTGTCTTGAAGATGATGTGCATTCAAGCATAATCACTCACAGAAGCCTGATGTAGAACATCAGAAGCCTAGTATGAACATAATGAGTATCATTATTTATCAGAGTCGGAGCATTGTTTCATTACAAAAATGCTGCAGTTTGTTACACTGTGTCGGCTGTGCTTAATGCTGATTTATAAAAGATTTTAAACCATCTGCAGTATTTCTAAAGGTTTGTTGCAGGTATAACTTTCATTTACAAAAAAACAAAAAACAATACCATAATATACTTAAAGCCAAAATGAATAAGATTTTTTTTTTTAACCAATAAGCCCCTGGCATAACTGCTAAATTAAATACCATGACAGCAGGCTATTCTCCATTACACACAGAACTGCAGAGACAACTGAAATGCCCCGAATACTTTATCTCCAAACCTCTAAGGCTAAATATTACCAATCTGTCAGTAACATTTACATATAAACCCACAGACATGTAATAATTTGATAATAAACTTTAATTTCAAGTTACATTGGATGGTTCTGAACCATAGAAAACAAGCACATTTCTGTATAAACATATGCATATCAACCAAGTTCGACAAGAACCGAATAACAATTGGGTGTTTGTGGTTTGACTACTGCCAGCTGAGCTTAATATGCAATATTCACTGAAGCAAAACAGATTTACAATTAATAGACAGGTAAACTGATGAACATTCAGCTTCATATTTGAATGCATTTAAGTCGGCTTTTAGGAGTCCAGATTCACAAATCATCGGCGCACTCAGTTTGTAGGGACTTCCCATGGGATACCACAGCTACAGCTAAACAGGTACAAAAAAACAACTCGGTGGATAATTTAATAGTGAGGAACAAAACATTTAGGGATAAATGTTACACGAGTTGTTCTTCAATGTTGACGAGTGAATTTGTGACATCCAGGAAGCTCCCCGCCGCCACCACCACCTCCCACCCAGTCAGAATCAGTGCATGAGAAGAGGGGTATTTCAAAAATATCAGAAGCATTAACAGCCACCAGTTAGTGAAGTCATACACAGTTGCTGTATCCTCACAGTCAATAATAAACATGTCAAACCCACACCTGAGATAAACTCGGTCAGGTTTGTTAGCTATATCTTTCCAATTTTATACATAACTTAGTGTCCTTTCTTGCAATTTTTTAAATTACTTTTGTTTTTGCTCTTTATACTTATTCTAGTACATTAACCAGACATGGACAGACTCACAGAATGGAGAAGGCTTTCTAGAAAATATTTTTTAGCACAAGAGCTATTTTTTATGTCTTTTGACGTGTGTTTTATATTCATTTATTGAATCTGAAATGAATTAATTGTTTTAATGGCCTGCTGAAAGGCACTGCCACAACACAGGGGAAAAAAGACGCTACTGCCCATCAGTCACACAAGACAGTTCTGTCTAGTCTCTAATAGGGATAGAAATAGATTAAATAGGGACAAGGGTTAGTCTAGGAGGGCGTTTGCGAAGGATGGAAGGAGGCCTGCTATAGGTACAGCTCGTAGTAATCGTCCAGCTCTTCGTGGAACAAGTCCCACTCATCTTCGGAGTCGGTGACATCATCGTCGGTTCCGGCAGCCAGAAGCATGAGGAGCATCTCGCTGAGCTCGAACGTCACCATCTCGTCTTCGTTATCGCTGTTCTCCCGCTCGTCGAAAAGATCCCAGAGTGGCGTCCGTCTGGAGTTCTGCAACACAGATTCCATTAATGGCTCAATCGAGTGCAAATGATCGAATTCGTTGCACATCATTAAGTAAATATGATATGCTTTCACGCAACAGAATTTTCAGTTTGGCACCGACGTTGGGAGAAAATAGCCGTAAGGCTTCAGTAGAAGCTTTACCCGGTTTCTTCCGTTGGAGCCGGTCTGTCTCCTCTGGGGTTGAGGCTCTTCCAGACGCCCATCAGGAAAAGCATGCTTGTAAAAGCAGTTGGCTCCAAACGGACAGGTCCCACGGCCTTCATCAAAATATCGGCATGGTTTACTCCTGGGTAAGAAGATGGACAAAACTGATTAGCTAAACAAATGGATCACAAAAATGCTTCATAATGCTTTGGCCCTAAAGGGATGGTTCACCCAAAAATGAAAATTCTGTCATTAATTACTCACCCTCACCCTCAGAAATTGTTGAATAAAGTTCAAAACGTATTCTCGTAGATTCATAGAATTAAATTATTTTAACGATGTCCTTACTACCTTTCTGGGACTTGAACGTGTCGGTTGCATTATGACAAAGTTCGATGTGATTCGACACTCTGGGCAGGACCTGATTAGGAACACATTCATTTGTTACTAAAAATATGGTTCTTCCTTTTACACCAGCACTGATTTTTAAAAGAAGAGGTGGACAATTACAATTAGCGATAATAATCCTAAGCTAACGATCATAGTATTTGAAGTAATTAAAGATCATCTCCCCAGAATCCTGTTCAACTTAATACATGTGTAATTATCTTACTTTATGGACGGTCTTACTTTATGATCTTGCTCTCGAACTGCTTGGCGCTCCGCCATTTCCTGATGCACTTGAGGCAGTAACAGTGGCTGCAGTTGGAGAGGATGCCGAAACGGCGTTCGCTGGGGTTGGTTTTTTCGAACACCACCTCCATGCACACGCCACACATCATATCTTTACTACGCTGGATGGCAAACGAGATTTCCATGTCCTTCTCGTGAGCCTCAATGCAGGCCTGCCGTTAACAAACAATATGAGATTTTACTCTGAAACGTTCAAAAGAGTCTGAGAACAGGATGTCAACTCCATACTCACCCTGATGTGTTGCGAGCGCTGAGAGGAGTCGGAAGGATGGAGAACCTGTAGGCCGCACATGTCGCAAACGTCTCCATGGAGGTAGGCGCAGTTGAGGCCATAGCGACATTCGCCAACAGCGGCGTACGGGCAAAGCTGTTTCTTCATTTCTTTGTTAGCTAGTTCTTTCTCGTACTCTTCTTCGATGAGAGGTCCAGGCCCCTCAAGCGGCACTGGGTCAGCTGCAGAGGGAACAAAAGAGGAATGATTTTAAAGGAATAGTTCACCTTTGCTGTTACATCTGATATGAGAGCTACAGCAGAGGGGAAGATTTTCAAGGAATAATGACTTAAATTTTGGTCTGTTTATCACACAAGCTATAGTATGAATTCAGAAGATCTGTAATATAGTGCATTAGTCATGGGAAAAAAACTTAAATGCTGCATATTTTGTCATTTTTGTCCCAGTCCCATCACCCTTTACTTTCATTATATGGACAAGAGTGGCCAGAACACTCTTCAGAAAGTCACCTTTTGTGTTCCATAGAAGGCAAACGACATTCGGGTGAGTAAATGACAGAATTTAACTATGACTTAGCCTATTTATTAATTAATTAACTATTACTATTTAACTATTACTTTAATCAGAAACATTCTCAATTGTGTACCCCATGCCATCCTTGTACTTCTGAATGAGTTGCTGCTTCTCCTCCTTGTCCTCCACCCAGTATTCGCTTGGTATGACAAAGTTCGATGTGATTCGACACTCTGGGCAGGACCTGATTAGGAACACATTCATTTGTTACTAAAAATATGGTTCTTCCTTTTACACCAGCACTGATTTTTAAAAGAAGAGGTGGACAATTACAATTAGAGATGATAATCCTAAAATAACGATCATAATATTCAAAATGATTAAAGATCAGCTCCCCAGAATCCTATTCAACTTAATACACGTTTAATTATCTTGAGGACAGTCTTACTTTATGATCTTGCTCTCGAACTGCTTGGCGCTCCGCCATTTCCTGATGCACTTGAGGCAGTAACAGTGGCTGCAGTTGGAGAGGATGCCGAAACGGCGTTCGCTGGGGTTGGTTTTTTCGAACACCACCTCCATGCACACGCCACACATCATATCTTTACTACGCTGGATGGCAAACGAGATTTCCATGTCCTTCTCGTGAGCCTCAATGCAGGCCTGCCGTTAACAAACAATATGAGATTTTACTCTGAAACGTTCAAAAGAGTCTGAGAACAGGATGTCAACTCCATACTCACCCTGATGTGTTGCGAGCGCTGAGAGGAGTCGGAAGGATGGAGAACCTGTAGGCCGCACATGTCGCAAACGTCTCCATGGAGGTAGGCGCAGTTGAGGCCATAGCGACATTCGCCAACAGCGGCGTACGGGCAAAGCTGTTTCTTCATTTCTTTGTTAGCTAGTTCTTTCTCGTACTCTTCTTCGATGAGAGGTCCAGGCCCCTCAAGCGGCACTGGGTCAGCTGCAGAGGGAACAAAAGAGGAATGATTTTAAAGGAATAGTTCACCTAGAAATGAAAATTCTGTCATTAATTACTCACCCTCATGTCATTCCAACCCCCTAAGACCTTCGTTCATCTTCTGAACACAAAGGAAGATATTTTTGATGAAATCCGAGAGCTTTCTGACCCTGCATAGACAACAATGCAACTGACACATTCAAGGCCCAGAAAGGTAGTAAGGACATCCTTAAAATAGTCCATGTGACTTCAGTTTCAACCGTTTTACGACGCTACGAGAATACTTTTTGTGTGCAAAGAAAACAAAAATAATTACTTTACTGAACAATTTCTTCGCCATTCACGAGAGTATCACGAAGAATTGAAGGACTGACCTGGAAGAGAAGAAATCGTTGAATAAAGCCTTTATTTTTGTATGTAGTTCCATTGCGGTCTATGGAGGGTCAGAAAGCTCTCGGAGTTCATCAAAAATATCTTAATTTGTGTTCTTACGGGTTTGGAATGACATGAGGGTGAGTAATTAATGACAGAATTTTCATTTTTGGGTGAACTAACCCTTTAAGGTTTAAAGACCAAGTTCCTGGGATAGGGATAGAAAATCAACCACGTTATTGTGGTGTAGGCTGAAGAATACCAGTCTTTTTTGTCATTAATTACTCACCCTCATGTCATTCCAACCCCCTAAGACCTTCGTTCATCTTCTGAACACAAAGGAAGATATTTTTGATGAAATCCGAGAGCTTTCTGACCCTGCATAGACAACAATGCAACTGACACATTCAAGGCCCAGAAAGGTAGTAAGGACATCCTTAAAATAGTCCATGTGACTTCAGTTTCAACCGTTTTACGACGCTACGAGAATACTTTTTGTGTGCAAAGAAAACAAAAATAATTACTTTACTGAACAATTTCTTCGCCATTCACGAGAGTATCACGAAGAATTGAAGGACTGACCTGGAAGAGAAGAAATCGTTGAATAAAGCCTTTATTTTTGTATGTAGTTCCATTGCGGTCTATGGAGGGTCAGAAAGCTCTCGGAGTTCATCAAAAATATCTTAATTTGTGTTCTTACGGGTTTGGAATGACATGAGGGTGAGTAATTAATGACAGAATTTTCATTTTTGGGTGAACTAACCCTTTAAGGTTTAAAGACCAAGTTCCTGGGATAGGGATAGAAAATCAACCACGTTATTGTGGTGTAGGCTGAAGAATACCAGTCTTTTTGTTTACAATCTAAAGACGACACCACAAATGACAGAAATTATTTGAAAAAAAAATTCAGTCCTTCAGATTTTCAGACATAAATGACCTGAAAGAAATTTGAAATAAAGAACCAGCAAGATTTATTGACGTATTTGGCGGTTTCGTAATGTGGTCTACCACAGTAAACGCTGGAGGAAAAGCACCTGCTTTCCTGAACGTAGGAGTTTTGGGCCGCCACCCAAAGACTAGGAAAGAAACAGCACTGTTCCTTCAGCTCTTTGCTGATGAAGTCACCCTTTAAGAAAAATTTAAGTGGGTCTCTGGGCCAACAAGAACAAGAGAGCACACTGGTAGAGCACAGCTTGAGCTCTGCTGCGTGTGCAGGGTCAGTCCAAGTTTAGTGAGGGGGCTGATTATTTATGCATTATAAAACGGCTAGTTCTGATCGTATGTGCCACATTTGAAGTAGTCATGAAATGGCTAAAAATGCACACCTGTGGCCAAACATTCTATAAGAGTTGCTATGTTGCTTGGCAACTGTAAAAAGCCTACAGTTAATGAGCTACATTACGACACGGCAGTGTTATTTTAGTATTATTTATATATTATAGTATTCATTTACATTTTGAATGTCATTTTAAAGTCAAATTTATGTGCTTTTGTCATTTTTTATTTATTTAGATTTCTTACATTTAGCGTTTATTTTTATTTCAGTTTTAGTAATTTTCTAAAGTTTCCCCCGTATAATTTGTATAGTTTAAAATCATTTTATTTAATTGAAATAAACCTGAAATAAAATAGTTTGTTTTAATTTACAATAACAACATTACTACACAGAAGAATTCCTGTTTATAAATGCAAATTTTTTTATTGAACAGTGGCATTTTTTTCTTCATGTTGCAGTCATTTTACCCCCGTTTTTAGGTTTAGCGATGGCTTCACGTTGTGTGTCGGCACAGCATTCCTTGGTGTTCATCCTAAGCTCATGGTTTCGATACCCAAGGAATGCAGTTCAATGCACATGCTGATAAAATGTGTAACTTGAAATGTACTCACTTTGGATAAAAGCACTTGCCAAATGCACAAGTGTAACTGCAACACCCTTTCCATGTAACTTTACAATAAGATTCAATTTGTTAGCTTATGTTATGCATCATGCACTAACAATAATATACGATAGTTTCACAACATTTATTAATGTTAACAAATTTAAACTTACTGTTTTACCAATCAATTATTTAATTATTTACAGAAATGTATTGAAAAGTAGTTCAAACCCAGCCTGCTTGGGAATCAGAGTAAGAGAATCCAGATACATTTTGTCTAATTTATTTTCCAGGAAGTGAAAATCAGTTCCTTTGGTTCTTGTATACACCACTGAAGAAGCATGCCACAAAAACAGTAACCACCACAACAGTTACAGCATTATTATGACAAACCAAAGCATTGGTCAGACAAATAGATATAAAATAAAAGCCTAATTGTAAAAGCCTTCATATTGAAAACTGAATGCCTGGCTTATCACCGTGTTTTCACAGATTGTCTTGAAACTGAACATGTTTCCCTGCTACACTCACCCCTCCCACAGTAGGGCTGCCCTGGCACGAACTCGGCAGCATTGACCCAGTCCACTGCCCCCAAGCCTTGGGGCTTCTCCTGGGCATCGGTCGTACCACCTGGCCCATCAGACACGGGTTCAGGAGTGCCAGCAAGGGGAGCAGCGGTCAGCGGCACCGGCGGCTTAGAACTAGGGACTTCGTCTTGCTTGGCAGGTTTAGTATGTTCGTACCTGAGGCACAATGCAAATTTAGTGAAAATACAATAAAATGTGGACTGATACAGCAGGTAAGCCATGCAATGAAGATGCACCCCTAGGCCTACGTAGTTTCTCTAAAATTAAAGCATCTAAATGAAAAAACTTTCTCTGTGGTAGTTATGAAATGTAATTACATTTTTGCTAGTGTAAATACACAGAAATAACATATTTAAGTGAGTGTTGGCTGTTATTAAAACAATGTGCTTAGATAAACTATTTTAGACAGGCTTTAGCACCTTATAATCATTAAGCGGCTGGGTGTTTTTCTGTCTTAGGTGACAGAGTGTTTCCCACTGGTGATATTTTTTTCTCAAGCTGATACAGTCACAAACTTGAAGACTTGTGTGTGGTTACCATGGTGAGTACATGTCTTGTTCACACTCATAATGCAGCAGTTAGCCTCTTTCAGAAGCGATTCATTTAAATACGTAACACTTCCGAGTGGGTTTTACAGCGCAAACTGTCTGCAGTCTTCACCATGCTAATGAAAACACAATGGCTAATCATTTCAAGACTAAAAACAATAGAAGAAAACAAATGTAGGTAAACTAGTCAACCGTACTAGTGTACCAGAACAAGTTTTAAATGTAGTGTTGGGTTGCTTGCATCTCAGGGAATGTTTCAGACAACATAATTGTTAGTAAGGAACAGCTAGTTTTCACATACAAATGATTGTTTAAGACAATAACCAATCCATTTGAATTCCTCAAGAGGATAATGATATGATTGTAATTCGGCAATAATGGAATTACAAGGTTTTTATTAAGAAGTATGATTCACCAATGTTATAAAAAAAATTAACTTTTTTTTAACAGCGTTCATGGTACAGTCTAATAAATAATGAGTTGCTCATTATTCATAAGTAATGAGTAATATAAAATTACATGTACATGCTGTGTATTTACTTTGTAAATCTGCTTGTACGTACACATTGCTATTCCTTTTTTATGCATTTTTTTTTTACAAGGTTTTTATTAAGAAGTATGATTCACCAATGTTATAAAAAAAATTAACTTTTTTTTAACAGCGTTCATGGTACAGTCTAATAAATAATGAGTTGCTCATTATTCATAAGTAATGAGTAATATAAAATTACATGTACATGCTGTGTATTTACTTTGTAAATCTGCTTGTACGTACAACATTTGGGTGCTTTTTTATGCATTTTTTTTTCATTTCTAGCTGTTTTCACTTTAATTTGAGCTGCAGAAACAATAGACAATTTATTAAGTAATATCAAATAAATAATAATTGAATATAAATTAATTAGAAAATAATATATTAAAACAATTATTTAAATTTAAATATATCCTTAAAACAAGAATGACAATACAATTTCTCAAAAATATTACAAGAAACCAATACATAAATAAATATGCCATGCACTCATAGCATACTATTATTTAAGATAGCTAACAAGCCTGATGACATTGTCATAACATAGTTTAGCATCTGACCTTTATATTTCTCTTTATTCCCCATCAAAACACGCATCAGTGCTTTCCTTAAGCATCCAGAGACCTCTCCATCCTCAAACCTCTTGGGTCATTCAGCCCTATTCTAGCCCAATGCGTGTTTGCGCGCGTGTCGGCCTATACGTGGGGGTCGCATAAATAAATGACACAGCGGTGGAAGCACAAGTGGCTACTGCAGAATGGCGGAATGAACCGAATGAACCTGACGGCGGTAGCAACAGCAGCAGAAGGAGACAGAGAGAGAGAGGGATGCATGTTAACACACTGGGGTTATGTAATTGCCATGCAGGCTGCAGTGTGCTGCTCTATTTGGCCCCCAGATTGATTGGGGGGGGGGCACATGGAAGGAGACAGCAAGAGACAGAGATAGACACAAAGCAGCAAAGAAGAATCCATCCATAATGAAGCATACACTGAGGCCCTTTCTACACACACTTAATGAAAGCTGACCCCCCCCTTCCTCGCAAAACACACAGGAACAATAATGCGGTAAACCCCATATGGGGACAAAAACATCACTGCACCTCCCTATACATCTGCTGACAATACAACTCTGTCAGACATCAATCTAGCCTCCAGACATCAGATATTTAAGCTCAAGACCCTGTAACGGCAGGAAACAGTCCTCTCAAGCCGAGCAAGAGGGAGCTCTCAGTCAGATGTAATACTGTCATAGAACAGCCTCGGCAAACAAAGACATTCCCATACTGCCGAGCTGGGGGCAGCAGTTACTATGGGGATACACTTGAACGCAGACAGATATGAGACAAACATTGTCTACACTGTCTGGCTCACAGGCTAATTTTTTACTCTGCTTCCAGCACCAATGCATTTGACTGCAATGGCTAAAGGTGGTGTGTTTGTAGGCCATTTCTTTTGAGTTTCTAAAGGCATCTAAACACTTACACATAGGAAATGGCCTACAAACAGACCATTTGTATGTTGCATTAGTTTTGGCATTTATATGTCTACAGACAGCATTAATACAACACAAATGTAAACAGCCAGTTTGTAGGCCATTTATTTTGAGTGCACTTGGGTGTGCTTCGGTATGAAAACGCCAACATTAATGTAGCACAAATGCGTAAAATGCAAACACAACTCGACCTGTAATTGTTCTTAAAGTGACAGTTCAGGCAAAAATGAAAATCTTGTCACTCCAAACCTGTATGACCTCATTTTTTATATTTAAATAATGTCCATACAACGACAGTCAGTAATAGCCAATGTTGTTTATGGGCAAAAATGCTCTTCAAAATATCTTCTTTTGTGTTTTGCAGCAAAAAGATACTCACACAGCTTTAGGAATTAAAAAATTATGACAGAGTATTCAATTTGGGTGAACTATCCCTTTAAGAAAGCGACAAACTCAACCACTTGTTTACAGAAAATTCTGCATCTCGGATATCACGGGTACGTAATGAAGCAACACTTCTCTGAAGCCTTGCTTACCGCTACTACATTTAAACACACTCACGTGTTATGGCCCCAAACACTGAAATACAGATTACATTACCTTTGATGGTATGTAATATCTACACAGATCTAATTAAGAGAGTCAGCGGTTGTTTTGAAGCACATTTTGTTTCAAGTCTTAATTTCATCATTGTATCTCTTACCTGCAACGGTCCCCAAAAGCACAGCATCCCTTTTGAAAGAACTTGCAGATCATGGTTGGCTTGCAGCTGCTGAGGTCATGTAAATATCGACAGTTGTCGCCCTCTTTGCAAAGCCCGTGCATGAAATACCTACAAATAAAAAAAAAAATGAGCTTGATCTGACAACACTTAGGGTTTTACACATCGTGAACATAGATTGCTTTATGGCATCCTAACATAAAATGATCAATATCCATCTCATACTAATAAGCATCAGAGCCTTAAAAAGCCTATGGCTATGATTCATAATACACTACACACATCATTTACTGTATAAACAGCTTGACCTAAATAATCCGGTCCCTTCATATGTGCATGTTAGGACAACAGTGCTAATGTAAATATTACATATTACTTGGGTTTGAAATCTAAAAAATACCTACTTTAATTTTTTACAATTTTGTGGGTAAATAAAAAGGTTATTTTGTACAGTCATGACTGGACTAGGATAAAGCTTGGTAAATGAATTCATATACATAAATCATCGAGGCTGACACTGACACATTGGCTGCTTCCCAAACTAGTAAACTCAAGGTTTTTTAATGGCTTCCTTGAATAGGCTACTCTTTACTGTCAAACTCACTGCCATGTGTGGCTGATGCAGTGCCTGTTGTTTTCACAAACACGAATGTTGCCTAGATAAACACACACAGACAGAGGAAGAAAGGACCGCAAATACCAGCCGCTGTCGTACTGATCGCTGCGTTACAACAACAAACACACACTCCAGTTCAGCACAAAGACAGCGGCGCTATCCGATGCCTCGCCATCGACGCGCGGTTGCGTTTTATATTTGTGACTGTTTAATATTGCGACAGCCGCGTTCCTCGACTGCTTTTCACTAACCTGCAGGGTACGTGCTTCGTCCAGCCTCCGATAACTGCTGGAGCCGCTGTTGACGCTGCCGCTGCCTCCGCCATTGCTGTTTATGTTGAAGCCCCAGCACCCGGATCTTCCGGAAAGCGGCTGTTCTGCGCTCGGCCATTTTCGGAAAACCGAATGCGTCGTACTTGATCGAGTGTTTTCGGAAAACCGAAGACATAACACGAGTCAGGTGCCTTACTAAAACATTCCAATAAAAGTAATTGCTAATAAAAGTAGGGGAAACTACCTCTTCAAATTTAATACATTATCAACATACCCTAAAAATAACATTTATAACTGTTCGGCAAAGAGATATCGAGGGACCAATTGTTAATTTCTAACAATAGCCTACCTGTTTTTTTGGCTGTTAATATGCTTGTACTTTTTAGAATGTATTCAAACAGGGCCGTTTCTAGCCAATTTGACGCCCTAGGCGAAATCCCTATTGCCCCCCCCC
>NW_015660878.1:280870-347014 GCF_001515625.1 Sinocyclocheilus rhinocerous | reverse complement strand
CATAGAGCGGGATAATACACACACGCATAGAGCGGGATAATACACACACGCATAGAGCGGGATAATACACACACGCATAGAGCGGGATAATACACACACGCATAGAGCGGGAGAGCACACACACGCATAGAGCGGGATAATATGCAGAGCGTCACACCGCGTGAAAGTGAAACCTGAGCGGTGAACTAATTTTCGGCAGCCGGAATTTCAGTGCATCTCTAATTATTGGCGACATCACAAATGGATATTATATAATAGCTGCTTTTATGAACATTTTAGCAATTTAAAAATATTTAAAAAAAGGATTTTTTACACGGCACCCCGGTTAGGAAACACTGCTCTAGCCCAATAATGCTGGGGGATCCCGTGGGGGCGGCAGTCATATTTCAGGGTGACCATGCCACTCTTTATCACAACCCTGCTAAAAGTGCCAGTACGTGCGCTCATTGGCGCCCCTTCAGCTGGTGGCGCCCTAGGCGACCGCCTAGCTCGCCTATGCCTAGAAACGGCCCTGTATTCAAATGTTCTTTTTCTAAATCGGGGACAGTTTGTACTTAATTTGATCGTACACAAATTTGAGTCCAGATACTTTTTGGAGTGAATATTGAGAATAAAATATTAAAGATATTAAAATCTTAACATGTAGGCCTATGGTGATAATCACATTATCGAAGATTAGCTATAGCATTCGATCTGCATTCTTTAAAATGAGTAAAGTGTAATTTCCAAGCTAATTACTTTAAGTGATGCCATATATTAGATTTTTCTCTGAAAAGCAGACCGAATTAGATATTGCTTTTCCTTGTTTCATGTTTCAAAACTTTATGGAGAGTTTACACGTAAATGCCAAAACCTACTGCTTAGTTGCCAAATATTACACACTTCAAATATAGCAAAGAGAAAGAAGGTAGAAATAGCAAACAGATAATGCAATGTTTTGCTGGGAATTTTAAAAAGCACACTTTTCCCAAAGCAAATAGAAAATTTGTTGTCATTTGTTTGGAATTCCATTAAAGAAGTCCTATTGCTTATTGAACATACCATGATTAATAACTGTCCTTAAGAGGAACCATGCATGCACATATTTTTTGTATTATTTGCTCATTTATAGTCTTCAATCGTTCTTGGTCATTAATAATCCTGCATACACTATGCTTTATAAGCAGCTTCTTGAGAAGAAAGATGCCTGAGCACCAAACATAATATATTCTGAAGAAATGTTTTCAAATATATATATTTTTTAAAAATCAACTTCTTCTGTTAATCAATTCATTTCATAATATAAACAAAGGTGCATAATCACGTCAGATGTAAACAGGTGTTCTTGTAAGACAGGGGTAAGGAAAGTCCCTTCACTGTTCCTTTTTACACCTGACCTCAGAGATGTCACCACAACAAAAGGCCGGGTATTTCTCTCTCCTAAAACCATTATAATTGTGACTGGTGTTAAATATTTAAAAGCTCATTATTAAACAAATCCCTGGCATCCCCTGTTTTTTTCCCCCCCCTGGATTGCAGTGGTATTGACATTTAATTAGTGCATTAACATTTTCAATGAAATCCGTTAATGCTCTTTCTCTCTCTATAAACACACCCAAATAAATAAAATAGATAGCACCGATGGAAGTTGTTGCAACTACAGCTTTAACATACGCATTATATGCAAATGTGCAGTAACAAGGTAAGTCATATTAAAATGCAACCTTTCAGTAATGAAACTAAACTAACTAAATGTGTGGTAGATACATTTAATATAAACTACTTTAGAGAAATGTTGCCCTTTTACGGTTTTATGCCTGGGCATTTAGAGAAGTTCAAGTACTTCGTAAAACACCATTGTGTAATTGTTTTGTTAATATGGTTAATAACATGTGCAGGTGTGTCTTTATAAGGCCACATAATCATGTGCACAGCAGAGCTCAAGCTGTAAATGGACAGGAAGAAAATCTTACAATTATTTATTGAACTACAAATATTCATGTTTCATATATAAGGTAAACAAGCATTTATTTATTCTAATATTTATTAGAATAAATCATTTGTATATTATTTTTTGTCAAAGCAAGTGTATAGCAGTCATTTAGCCTAATGTTTTAATGTTATATGTAAAAATAATCTACAGTACAGGAAACTGTATATTATTTTATGTTATTATATTTTAAAATACTTATATTATTTTGTTAGATTTTTCATACATTATGTTCTTATTATGTATTTACATTTTTTTATATTTACATATATATATATATATATATATATATACATATTTAGCTATTCAGTTGCACACTTAGCTAAATAAATGTGTGCATATATAATTAATTCATTATTTAACACATATAAACCTTTTTATGTGCAGAGGATGTCGTCCACAATCTGGCCTGTGCTTATATCATGTCTCTTACTGATTTCGTTAAAAGCACATGGCGAAGAAGTTGGATATTGTTCCACTTTGACGGAGCACACAAAAGGATCTTTCCAATAATGATCTAACAATGATACCATCACATTTATCAAACAGCATAGAGTACTTAGATGTGTCCCACAACAACATCTCCAGCATTGTTCACGGTGACCTGTCTGGTTTAACCCATCTTTGCTTCCTCAAAGTCACACACTGTGGGCTTCAATACATCTCCCCTGATGCCTTCAGCAACAACTCTGCAATCAAAGTACTCAACATCTCCTACAACCATCTGACCGTCATTCCTAATTTGCATTTGCCCCAGCTAAGGATGCTAGACCTTTCCAGCAATCCATATCCCAGTTATGCACTTCCAGGCTCATTTGGTAACTTAAGTTACCTTTCCATCCTTGCCATCAGTAGTAAAAACGCTTCTTCTGTTAACGTGAAGGACTTTGTTCCTCTTCAAAATGGCCATTTTAAAAAAAAAATCATATTCGGAGATGGAACGGAATTACAAAACTAGGAAAATGGCTCTTTTTCACAACTCAAATCATTACAGGAAGTTGTTCTGAAAGTGACTTATTGCCAGTGCTTCGACATTTTCAATGACATGATTATATGGATTTTGACCAAACCCAAACTAAAAAAATTCAGCTGGTTAAGTTGTTTCCAGACCAATGTACCATCAGGACTGATCCTTTCATGGCTTTTAAAGATTTGCGGGTCCTCAGTAACTTATGCATCCTAGATACCTGGCTAAACAGCTCTGTGATGGTGAAATTGTTCAAATATGTTTGGAAATAATCTTTTGAGGAAACTGTGTTTTTAAACATCACATACAATGAGGACACTCCTGATGGCTTCCAAAGCAGAATCGCACCACGAATCTACGAGCCTTCGTACTTGATGGTGTACACCGCCATCAGTACCACTACCCCACTTTTAACGTGAGTATGGAACTAGTCAACAAACTAACCTTCCTGAAGTTCTCCGGTACCGGAATGAATATTCTTCCATGCAATCTAATTTCAGCCATTAAGTATTATGTGAACAAAAACTTTTATTTTGGATGCGATTAATCACGATTAATCGTTTGACGGCTTTTTTTATATATATATATTTTTTTATATATATATATATATATATATATATATATATATATACATATTTAGCTATTCAGTTGCACACTTAGCTAAATAAATGTGTGCATATATAATTAATTCATTATTTAACACATATAAACCTTTTTATGTGCAGAGGATGTCGTCCACAATCTGGCCTGTGCTTATATCATGTCTCTTACTGATTTCGTTAAAAGCACATGGCGAAGAAGTTGGATATTGTTCCACTTTGACGGAGCACACAAAAGGATCTTTCCAATAATGATCTAACAATGATACCATCACATTTATCAAACAGCATAGAGTACTTAGATGTGTCCCACAACAACATCTCCAGCATTGTTCACGGTGACCTGTCTGGTTTAACTAATCTCTGCTTCCTCAAAGTGACACACTGTGGACTTCAATACATCTCCCCTGATGCCTTCAGCAGCAACTCTGAAATCAAAGTACTGAACATCTCCTACAACCATCTGACAGTCATTCCTAATTTGCATTTGCCCCAGCTAAGGATCCTAGACCTATCCATCAATCTATATCCCAGTTATGCACTTCCAGGCTCATTTGGTAACTTAAGTTACCTTTCCATCCTTGCCATCAGTAGTAAAAACGCTTCTTCTGTTAACGTGAAGGACTTTGTTCCTCTTCAAAATGGCCATTTTAAAAAAAAATCATATTCGGAGATGGAACGGAATTACAAAACTAGGAAAATGGCTCTTTTTCACAACTCAAATCATTACAGGAAGTTGTTCTGAAAGTGACTTATTGCCAGTGCTTCGACATTTTCAATGACATGATTATATGGATTTTGACCAAACCCAAACTAAAAAAATTCAGTTAGTAAAGTTATTTCCAGACCAATGTACCATCAAGACCTTTCATGGCTTTTAAAGATTTGCGGGTCCTCAGTAACTTATGCATCCTAGATACCTGGCTAAACAGCTCTGTGATGGTGAAATTGTTCAAATATGTTTGGAAATAATCTTTTGAGGAAACTGTGTTTTTAAACATCACATACAATGAGGACACTCCTGATGGCTTCCAAAGCAGAATCGCACCACGAATCTACGAGCCTTCGTACTTGATGGTGTACACCGCCATCAGTACCACTACCCCACTTTTAACGTGAGTATGGAACTAGTCAACAAACTAACCTTCCTGAAGTTCTCCGGTACCGGAATGAATATTCTTCCATGCAATCTAATTTCAGCCATAAAGTCTTGGACCTGTCAAACAACCTCTTGGATGAAAGTGGCTTCTGGTGGATTGGTTGTTCATCACACAAAGTGTTTCCAGCCTTGAGGAAACTCTCGCTAAGCCATAACCGTTTCAGAAACCTCGCTGAGATTGCCAAAAACGTCAATGATATGAAGTTCTTAGTCTCTTGACTTGAGTTTCAACTCTATTTCCATTGGCAACCCATGTTTTTGGCCTCCCCACCTGATTGAGTTGAGTCTCAGCCACAACAATCTAGGAAACGATGTGTTTCACTATCTCCATACTTCCAAAAGATAGACCTTTCGAAGACAGGCATAAATGTTATTCCTTTAAATATTATATCATCGTTTCCCAGACTAACGTACATCTATCTGAGTTTTAACAGCATACAGGTCATCCCAGAGGATCTTCGGGCTCCTATGTTAGTAAGCCTGCACATTGACCAGAACGCTATTACTTTCATTAGCCAGAAATCAATGGAAGGTTTCCCCAAACTGAGGACTTTGAAAGCCGGCCACAATCCATTTAGCTGTGATTGCGATTCCTTTTGGTTCATGACGGTGTATAATAAATCCCTTCTCTCAGATTGGCCCCAGGATAAGTCTTGCAGCACCCCGCCATCGTTTTCCGGCCGGCGTTTGGAGACATATGAGCACGGATGGCTGTCCTGTCAACCGGGCTTGCAGGCTACTGTGGTTCTGTCGGTGTTATCTGTGGTGGGAGTTGCTCTAGCCATCATTGTTTATGCTTGTGATGGTATTTGGTACACCAAAATGCTTTGGGGTTGGATCCGAGTGAAAAGGAGAGGCTACAAGAGGGCTGATCGACTGCTAAATGCCACCTTTCGCTACCATGCCTTTATTTCCTACAGCCAGCATGACTCAACCTGGGTGGGATCTCAGCTGGTACCTGAATTAGAAAGGTCAGGCCTGTCTCTTTGTGTCCATGAGAGAGATTTTGAACCTGGGAAGTGGATTGTGGACAATATAATCCATTGTGTGGAGGACAGCTACAAGAGCCTCTTCATCCTTTCCAAACACTTTGTGCAAAGCGAGTGGTGCAACAATGAACTGTTCTTCACCCAGCACAGGGCGATTAGTGTGAACGACGACTCTCTGGTCTTCGTTCTGTTGGAGCCCATACCAACAGACTCTCTGCCCAAAAAGTTTCTGAAGTTAAGAACACTGCTGAGGCAGAAAACGTACCTGGAGTGGCCGGCAGATGAACACATGCAGAGAGTATTCTGGTGCAATCTTAAAGCTATTCTGCAGACTGTAGACCAGAGCAAGATTTTAAAGGATGTGGCCACAGACATTGCTGAAATGTGTCCTCTGGTGTCTGTTAAAGAATGAAATTCTATTTATATTTTTAAAATGTCACAATACTGTAAATAAAGTTGTGATAAAAAAAAAAAAGTTTCTGGCTTGCATGAACCTATAGTGCAGAACAAAAGTTATGTTCTAATCATTGTTTGGATATTTCCATTTCTTTTTAAACTATGAAAGTGTTCTTTGTTTAGACTCAGATAGCCAGCCCAGATAATGTAAACATGAAATGTATTCTTTCTAAAAAATAAAAAAAAACCTTGGCCTATGTCTCCACCTACTGTTGAACTTCAGAAGTTGTGCAAACTTGTATTTTTAAACTTGATAAGTTCAAGTTTTCAGTACTAATACTAATACTTCACCAATTTCTTGAACATTTGTTCAGTGATCTACTAAAAAAGATAATAATAATAAAAATAAAAATACTGATATAGGGCAAACTGTCACATGTCACCCTTTTACTCCAGTTTTTATTATTATTATTAGTAGTAGTAGTAAATAAATTATTATTAGTTATTATTATTTATTTATTATTAAATAAAATTAAATATTAAAGAAAGAAAGAAAAAGAAAGAAGGAAAAAATACTGATATTTAATTTACTGGGGCTGTCACACTTTTTACCCCAGTTATTATTACTACAAGTAGTAATAGTAGTACTCTGGCTTTAGTGATGTAGCTATGTGTATAGATAATGCATGTAACTTTGACACAACTTTGAAACATAATTCGTGAAACAGTGCCATTGTAATTCAAATGCTGAAATGAATACATGTTGCAAATGTATAACATTTACAACATGAAAATCTGCAGCAAAGTTAACTAGTAAAACAATTATGATACATAATTCATACAATAAGATAATTCATGCAATAACAATATCAAGCTATTTATTGGCCAATATGTATTGTAATTTATAAATTGCGCAAAGCGTAGGCTACAATTTAAAACGCGTGACAACTTGCTCTAATAAAACAGTAACATTAAACAATAAAACATTTATGAAACAATTCATGAAAAATGTAACAGGTAATGTACAAATAGCATATATTAAGCCATTTATTTGCCAACAAACGTTGCAGTTACTACATTTTGCAAATGTACTAAATTTATAACATCAGAATTTGCTTCAATAAAAATGCGAAAATATACACAGTTCGACCTTCAATGTATCTAGTTCTCTAAACATTTCCAGTGCCACTGTATATTGCACACTACATTACCCACATACGCCCAAGCCCATCATCAACTGCGCATGCGCGGAAAAGTCACTACTTGTCGCGCCCCCCTCCCTATTTCAATGTAAGATGGTGGTTAGGAGGCACTACCGCTCTACAGAGAGGCTATAAGAAACAAAGCTTTGTGTTTTCGCATCAAATCACACAGGAGCAGGGACAAACCACCCGGGAAATTATATTGTGACCTGTTGTGCTAGACCTGGAACGTTCAGCTTTTATTTGCTGTGAATCTGTCTGTACTGATAGACAGGGTGAGTATCCCACCAAGGCCTCTCTTGTCCACCGCCTCCACATTCAGCTGCTTTCCTCTCTCAATTCACTTCTTTATGTCATACCTCATCCCTCTTTCTCCCTCAAACGGCCATTTCTGGAAATGCCTTTGTTTTATGTGTGTTTCATCAGTCTGGCAGACTAACGTTAGCCGAGTAGCCGCTAGCCGCACCGTTTGACCGGCTTTTAATAAAATACACGAATATCAATCCTCGCTTCGCCAAACACTGACTTATTTTTTGCCATTCAGACTCTTAGACAGTAAACAGAATATGCACACTTATTTTAGTATGTATTTAGCCTGTTGAATAACTTCCATATTTGCTAGCTTAGCTGGTTTACTCAATGGCATTAACAAGGAAACACATTTAATTGCTGTACATGCATATGCACTTTGACAGAGGGAATTTCCTTGTTATTGGAGTAGGAAGTTGCAGTGTTTTTCTGAGCAAAAATCATTTTAAAGATATGACGTCTATATTTCTGTGACATTGCTCCATTACTGCAGTTTATTTTATTATTTTTGTCCACACCCTTTATTATTGTGTGTGGCGCCCGTTTCAATAGGCAGCCCACTGACAGGAGGTGCTTCCTACAGGTTTTCATGGACCAAAAGCACCTGTCATCCATTCCACAAGAAATAATATGAAGTCAGAGTCTCTCAGAAGAGGATATTTTTGTGTTTGGTTGCAACATTATGTTTCTGTTGAGCCTTTTGAGCTTACCATGTTTCAGTGGCCTTTTGAGCTTACCATCTGCATTTTGTCTTTCAGATGTGAGCGTAAAGAAATAAACAAGCCAGAAATTAAAACGCGATCATGTTATTTCAGGCCCATATTTCTTTCTTCTGGTGAGCACAAAATGAGATGTTAGGTAGAATCACTTTGATTGTATGGAAAGTCAGATGCAATGGCTGAGAGTGTCCATTCGTTTCCATTCAGTTTTGGGGTGAACTTTTTCCTTAAACGCTTTACTTTGTTGCATGATAGCTAAGATTTAATTTAACTGAAGGTTTGCCAGTTATATTTATGCAGGCGCATATTAAAGATCCTTGTAAAGGGTAACGCGAGAGAGTTTTGCTTGTATTGTGCTTTGGGAGCGATAACAGGCGGGTTTTAAGTGGACCGATTGTCTAGGCCCAGTTCCAGTGCACCGTCAGGCATTGTTTGTGCCAGACACAATGTTTAAGAGACAATTTTCTGGCAAGGGTCACCGGTGCTATATGATTCAGTTCTGAATGGACATCTTCCTTGGTGTTCAGTTGCATAGAAATGGCGCTGTTTTTTTTTATAGTTGTTTGAAAAAGTTAATTTGCACCTTTACATTCAGTCTTAACGGGCCAGCCGAAATCCTGATGGTACAGGAAAAAAGCCTTTTAATTTCAGCTTTAGTAAGATATGGAAAGTTCGGCTGTTTTGTGATTAAAGCTGTTTAGTTGTGTTAGATAACCATGCTTTTTTTCTCGGCTATGGGCTATTGCAGATATGTTCGAAAATGGATACCTTTTGTGTTACATTTATTGTTTTCAGTGCCTTTATTCTGTCTGCCCAGAATAGTTTTTCTTTCATTCCTTGCCGATGCCTCTTCCATCTGCTCATGAAGAGCAGCCCACAAATGGACACGACTCCCACTCTGATGATAATTTCAGCTAAGCTCTTCTGTGACATCAGAATGATGCCAGCTGAGACAACTGTCCATCTTTTTTGCTAATTGTCACCATATTGCATACATTTGTCAGAGCAAAAGACCGCTTTTAGAGCCTTTGACTATAAATTTAACATCATGAAGTTTTGAATTCAGTCTGTCTTAATGTGTAGCAGTGTGTAGTTGACATTTGTTTGTGGTTGTGTATTAGGATGTTTAATTGAAATTAGTGCGTACTAGAGGTGCTGACTTGACTTTATGTAACTGCATGTTCACCATCCTTCAAAGCCCATTTAAAACACAGACCTTCCTTTTGATTTGCACATAAAATTAACTGCCTGTTGCAGAAACACAGATGCGCCTGCCTATAATTCGGCCTAATTTGCAGCACAATCGGCCGATGCAGATTAATAAAAAAATGCCAAAAATCGGCCGATTAATCGGCCGGCCGATCAGCCGGTCGACCTCTACCACTAATCTATCGACTAATTAATCGATTAATCTAAACGATTAATTTCCCACCCAAAAAAAATCTACAATTTTACTTAAGAATATTTTATTAAACTATATTTCATTAAACCAAATGAAATCCAAAAGTAAAAAAGTAAAGTACAACATAAAGTGCAAGAAGCAAGTGTCCATCTCATGGTCCAAATCAAATCAAAGTTCAGTATTGTAGTGTAAGAATGACAACATATCCACGTGTTCTAGTCTACTAATAATAAAATTATAATATACTTTATATTATAATATACTTTTTTACCAGAAATATTATTTACCAGAATTTATTTAGGAGAAATCTGTGAAATGCGCCACTTCCGGTATTTTGCCGGTAGTCGACGTGAGCAAAATTAAGTCAAGGATTTTTAAAAATCGAATAGACGAATAAAATCGACTAATCACGACGGCCCTATTTAAGTTGCAGTTTTGCCATAAAGTGTTATGAAGCCCCTCAATTTTGTTTGTAGATGGCATAGTGTTCCTGAGATTTGCACTACTCTTTCTAATTCCATATCGGCATGTTAAGGAGACTGTGCTTTGCAATTTCCCCACCGCCCCCCTTACTAGCTGGGGTGAGACCTTGTCGAGCCGAGGAAGTGCTGATTACCCTACATGTAGCTCAGACCGCCCCCTGCGTTCAATCAGCATTTCCCTTTTAAAGGGAGATTCAAGGGACTGACTCCTCCTGCTGTACACTGCCTGGCCAGGATGGGTTATTTTTAGACAACTCCTGGTGCTTCCTCTACTGACAGTGACCATAAGACCCCATGAAATGACAATTGGAGCTTTGTTGGCTTTTAGTCTGCATGTGCTAGCTGTGAGGCTTGTATACATTCAACACTGTTTGAAAGTTTGGGTCAGTAAGATTAAAAAAAAAAAAAAAAGTTCTTGAAGTCTCATGCTCAACAAGGCTGCATTTATTTGATCAGAAATGCATTAAAACAGTAATTTTGTGAAATATTATTGTGATTTAAAATGTTTTCTATTTTAATACATTTTAAAATGTAAATTATTCATGTAATGGCAAAGCAGAATACATTGCACTTCAGTGTGACTTGATCTTTCAGAAAGACTTGGGCTTCTTTGATGAATAGAAAGTTAAAAAGAGCAGCATGTATTTAAAATATAAATCTTTTATAACATTATAATAGTCTTTACTGTAAGTTTGATCAAATTAATGTGTGCAAAAGTGTATGAAAGTATTAAAAATTACTCGCCACAATGTTTTGTGTATATTGTACTCGGGGCTTAACAATAAGGATGGCCAAAAAACATTGTTCATGTGCATATACATTTTCCTGGGAAAACATACTAATAATTTTGATGACTCATCCTGCACTGCGCAGGTTTTTGGCCAATCAAATGCTCTAGAATGTCCCTCCCCCTGCTTAAAACAGGAACTACAAATATGAGGCTAATATCATAAAATCTGGTTGTTTCCCTTATAGTTTATAAGATATTGCTGGTTCTGTAATGTTTTTTTGCCATTCGTTTAATGTGACAAAGATGAATCACTCCATGGAAGCTTCATATTCTGGTTTGTTTGTTAACGCACACTGGGCTGTCCTGTATTTGTTCCCATTTGGGAGCTTCGTTCAGACCATTGTTAAATAAATGAACCTCGTGGGGAAGTGCCACCAGGGAACGGAACTGTCTTGGACAAACTGTTGTATTTGTGCTCATCCATGTTTATTCAGATGGGTTTCAGTACTACTGCAGAAGACACTAAATCAGAAAGTGACAACACATATGGACCAAAAGAAAACCAATTGCCACTTAGACATAAATTAGCTTGTATTAGCCCTGTTATCTCACCCCCTGCTAAATTAAATGAATGAAACCCCATTTTTTCTCTGCCGTTTTTTTTTTTTTTTTTTTAATCTGTCGACATTATTTTTAGTAGGCTTTTAAATGAAGATGCTAGCTGTCACATTCCTTCCCAATAACTCCACAGAGACATCATATTGCTTTTCAACCAATGCATCCTACATTCGAGATGCAAACCTTGTCATGAGCCCACGGATCTGTGTTCCATATGAGGGTCCAAAACCTCATTTTCTGTAATTGCTGAATTTGCACCTACACATTTAGACAACCGGTTCACTGGATGATCCCTAGAGGATACGCATACTTGTTATTGAAACTGTTGCAATTGCTTGTGTGGGTGTTTGGGCTTGTCGATTCCAATTATGCCTTCAATTCCTCTCTTGACTTGAGTTTTAAACTCCTCCCACACACACAAACACATTCTTACTAGTAGCAGTCTCATTATTGGCTCTCTGTTGCAACCTCTAGTCACTAGTGTGCTTTGAGACTATTTGAGTGATATAAGCCTAATTCTGTCTCGCATCTGAAGATTAGGCACTGTTGGAAAGAAACAAGATTTTTGTAGCTATTGGCTGCATTTCTAAACCTAGAAGCTTTGTTTGACAATTTTTGGCATTTAAAAACGAATACAACATTATTATTTTTTATTACAATTAGGCTATATAAGAAATGTTTAAACCTATTAAAAAACTTTGATATTCATATTAAAAGTATTTTTAAAAATAGCATTTCAAAAAATTTAACGTATACAAATTTTATTTTAATTTTTTTCTCATCAGCTCTGCCTCTAAACTGTGAGAACACCCCGCTCTTTTCTCTGCACCGTGCCATAGGATGTCCCGCAGCCCTGAGGTGAAGGAGGACCCCATGGAGTGCCCACTGTGCATGGAACCATTGGAAATTGACGACGTCAATTTCTTCCCTTGCACCTGTGGCTATCAGATCTGCCGCTTCTGCTGGCATCGCATACGCACAGATGAGAACGGCCTCTGCCCGGCTTGCAGAAAGGTAACCAACGAGCCAGTACAGCACACAAACCAATTTGGTTAGAATCATCCTTGATTAGTTATATTAAACTATCCAAGTTATTAGGCCTGTAAACTAAAATGAGATCTAGTTTTACATGTTGCAGTTTGGGCTTTACCACTTGATTGCATTTATCAAGGTTTCTTAACCCAAGAAACCTTTGACACTTTCATTTATTTCTAAGAAACTGCTCTATTGGGGAGCTCCAGGAGATGAGTTTTAATGGCTATCTTTCAGCATCCCAGGGAGCTTTGCTGGAATAATTCACGCTCCTCCTGTTGCCTCAGGGTCTGCGTGATTTTTATCGTTGCTGTACAGCTGTGTGGAGGGAACATGTGCAGCACAACAGGCCTCCAGTTCTGGTGTTATTTTTCTAAACGCACCCAGACAATCACTTAAATCAGTCCCTGTAGTGTCCAGTTTACTGCAGCTGCTTAGCCTTAATTTGCAGGATGCATATTATTATTTCCTGTTTTATTGAAGCATATGTCATACAATATCATGCTCTTCATTCCAGTTGTTTATCTTTTAAGATAATTCCAGGCTATCCACTGATCCTTAATCAGTGTCATATTAAAATTTATTTTTAAAATGAAAGGCTTTATATTCATAAATAGTACATAAAAATATTTTATTAAATGTGGAAATTTGGGTGAATGCATTTGATTTCACAGCTCTTTATGTGAGTTTTAGTGTATTTGTGTTTAAATATTGCTGTTTATTAAAATGCATCAATATATTGTATAAAGTATTCACCTGGGAAAATTATTTGCTATTTGCATTGCTATAAAATATTAAACGTTGTTATTAATCATTTAGTGAAACACAATCTTCAAGAATGATTGCATCTAACATTTAGGATCTTATGTTTGGTTTAGCCCTATCCAGAAGACCCTGCAGTCTACAAACCTCTCTCTCAAGAGGAACTTCAGAGGATAAAGAATGAGAAGAAGCAGAAGCAGAATGAGCGGAAGCAGAAGATCTCAGAGAACCGCAAGCACCTCTCCAGTGTGCGAGTCGTCCAGAGAAACCTGGTGTTTGTGGTGGGCCTTTCACAAAGACTCGCCGATCCCGAGGTGATTCAGCAAAACACACCGACCTCTGTGTAACTGATGTTCCTCTCACTCAAGATCAATGACTCCATTGCACTAAAGCTTGATATTCATCTTGGTGGTATTTGGTAGTAAGCTCTCAAAATTCATCCACACTTGGTTTCTGTGCTTTATAAAAGTTCCAGTGCAAGCAAGATATGAAAAAGTACGCATTTTTCTGTCCCATCAAGGTCTTATCTATTTTTTTAACTGTTAAAAAATGAAGGTTAAGGTAAGGAGCATTTGCCCCAGCTGCTAAAACATTCCTGATCAGGTGAAAAGAACATTAAAGTACTTTGAGTTCATATCCTTTCGTGTAAAAAGACCCACCTGACTCACAGGATTTATAATCTTATTCTGACTCTAATCAAGTAGTTACTAGTGGTTGACTCCTATAGGTATCATAATTTAATTTAAAGTTAGTAAATAACTCAACCATCAAGCTTTTTGTAATTAAAACTACATTTTACATAATATCCAAAATAAATAATTTGAAAATGAATTGATTAGAAAGAATAATTTGAACTAAATAAATGGATTTAAACATTTATACACTTTTTGATTTTGTAATTTTTTCAATATAAAGAAATTGTGAGTTTGTGTGCACTGGTAATCATATTAACGACAATTCAATGCAAAATTTACACCTAGTGAATATGACGTATAAATGCATATTTTCTGAATGAAAACGGTATATTAAGAAGCATTATAGCCTTTCTATTATTGACAGAACTGTTAAAAACAGTAAACTAATGAAGACAAAGAAAAGAGCTCCTGTGCTCTCAGTCCTGCTTATGACACTTATTGATTTATGCTGATAAGTAAAAAAGGTCAAATATCGGCTGCTATATTGGCGATATATTGGGAAACTGCTTGTAGTTACTGGTAGTCAATGTAAAAATATGCATTGTGGAATCTCACGGACTACATTGTTTTTCAGATATGAAAAAGCATACTTTTTGATGCTACTATTCTACATTATTATGGTATTTCTTATGGCATATTGTACAGGATCACTTCCATCTGGCTGCATGAAACTCCTTGAAGATGTGTAGATTTGATTTTATGTCACATATCATTAAACCATAAATGGTTTCCTGGGAAATGAAAGCTACCTGCCCACCAGCTGCACTTAGCCTGCATAACCAGCCCACGAAAACAGCTTTCACTCTCTTTTCGCTCTTTTCTCTCTGACGCTCCTTCTCTCCCTCTATTTGCCATAACCGCTGACGTCATGTACCCTGAATAGATCTCAGCAGAGAACAAGTTATTCAGTGTGACAAACCGAGAGAGTGAGAACATGCCTTCTCAATTCAAGAGCGTTCGAATGAGATAAGGAGCACAAAGCTTTAAAAACATCAAATCTGCATTGTGACGATGTTTTTATGCGGTTTGTCTGCCTGAATGTTCTTTCTATACCGATCATCCCTTCACTTTTCAGTTTCTGTGAAACAAAAAAAACTGAAAGCGAGTGAGGCCGCTACACTCGAACAAAGACTGCAAAGAAACATCCGGGCTGCTTTCACAGTTCAAGAGTGACCAGAATCTCAAAAGCATCATGCTGTCGAGGCGAAGCCCTCCGCCAATGAACTGTCAGTCACCTGCCAGAGACCTACTTGTGTGCCACACTTCGTTTTCACTGGATTTTGCTGAACATTGTGGACATCCTGTTGATAGTGTTTAGGTCATCAGTTCTCAATACAGTACGTCATTCACGCAAATCCTGTTTTTTATTTCATCCTCAAAAGTCTTGTTGTGTAAAATGGTTTACTTATGTAAGGTTTATAAGTAGAAACGATCTTTGGTGGTGTAAAAACGGAGTTTAAATTGTTAAATGATATTTGCCACAGTGCTGATGGGGTATATTTAGTTCCTAACCTAAATTTCATATGCCTTTCTCATATAATAAATGGTGATTGAGTCATATCCTTCCGATGAATCATGATAATCAGGTGTGCTCTCTCCCTGTGTGACTCAACTAAACAAACTGCATTTGCGTGTGCTGTTGATGATCTGCAAATAGCAATCAGGGGTTTTTAAATATATAATTGATGTCTGATTGCAGGTCTTAAAAAGGCTGGAGTACTTCGGGAAGTTTGGGAAGATCCATAAGGTGGTCATCAATAACAGCACTTCTTATGCTGGCTCACAGGTGAGCTTTGTTTTCTTCCCAGCTAGCCTTGTGTCTGCTCAAATGATTTAAACAAGCAAATACTTTGCATAATAAAATTTTTTACAGGGCCTGCCATTTGTACTGATTTGCTCAATCTGATTTAGTCATCTAATATGCTTTGATATTTGTCCCCAGGGTCCTAGTGCCAGTGCCTACGTCACTTACATTCGATCAGAAGATGCCCTCAGAGCTATACAGTGTGTTAACAATGTTGTAGTAGATGGCAGAACACTTAAGGTAATGAAAACATGGGACAGAAATAGTCTGATGTTATGAGGAGTTAGTTACTTCCAGTGTGCATTAATATATCTAAATATGCCTTTCTCATGCAGGCTTCTTTAGGTACAACAAAATACTGTAGTTATTTTCTAAAAAGCATGCAGTGCCCCAAACCAGACTGTATGTATCTTCACGAGCTGGGAGACGAAGCTGCTAGTTTCACAAAAGAAGAAATGCAGGTAACGTTGCTGTTTCCTGCTTTTTAACCTCTACTGATATTGACAGTCTTGCATCTGAGCTCATAACATTTGACAATGCAGGCAGGGAAACATCAGGAATATGAACAGAAACTCTTACAGGAGCTCTACAAAACAAACCCCAACTTCCTGCAGAGTTCGACAGGGGAGAAGACAAAGGGCAAATCGGGCACATCACAGAGGTTTGTACTGAATCATACCTTTCACACCAACTCCAATTAAAAACCTATTTATGTATTCTTTCATTTAGTAATAACACATGGAAATATGGAAGTTATTTCATATTTTTGATGACTTTATTATTCGGAGTTGTACAGAAAACTATAATTATGAGTAGTGAAGTTATAATTAAAATGAATTCATTATAATTTGTTCATTTATACTTTCATTAAGCATTAAAATATCAATAATGAATATGGAAACATTAATGTTTTCTTGGTGTCTTTCTCCTTTACATTTAATGTTTCTATCATATTTAAAGTTTCATATCATATTCCCCAGTTCCAACAGTAACAACAAAGAATCTTGGCCTTCGTTACAAACCACAGGAAAGACACCCAATGGGCTTCCAGAACACCATAAGACCCCACCCCTAGATGGCGGCTCCGACTCTGAAAACATGACTCCAGACGGTCCGTACACAGAGCTCGGCCTTGGCTCCATCACTGGCCTGCCTCCCTTCACATCAAACTGGGACTCTGGCAGGTAGCCAGCCTGTGAACTTCTGCCTAGTGCCATATTCTGTCAGCCTTTTTTTTTCCTTTGCCAAATTATTTGAAAAACTTCATAATCTTTTCTCAAGTACTTAAGGGCACAGAGGGTTCAAGGTATTGTTGGATGGTAATAATATAAACTGAATACTCTAGAAGCACAAAATGCATTACAGTAAATTTATTTGTGAAATTACACTTGTTTTCTTGTGGCAATTAAGGACATTTTCTTCCAAACATTAGCTTAATGCTGTCAGACATTTTTTTAATGAAAACTTTTCAACTTTCTAAATGAGCTTAATACAGTTTAATTTGTGTAATACAGTAATTCATGTACTGTATGAATGTAATTGATTCAAGTTTGTATTATTTTCCTGCAGCCCAAATAACAAACATTCAGATTCCATCGGTATAAGTAACGGAAAAACATCACAACAAGTAAGTTCAGGATCACAGTGCTGATCATTATTTACCTTACCTAAATCACTTTTCTTTAAATAGAGCAGGTAATGTTTTAACACAAGATAAAAACACGCATCCTGATTTTTTTTTTTTCCCCCTCCCTTACTAAATCCTCCAGATTTCCGGCAATGACTCTCCATCGCCGCCTCCTGGCCTGTCCAAGCCGTCTCTAGTGGTGCCTATCTGTGTAGCAGGGCTGACAGTACGGTCGCCTTTTGAAGGAGCAGCAGCCGAGTCACAATCACTCTTTTCAGACAACAGCAACTTCCGACACCCCAATCCCATCCCCAGCGGCCTGTCTGGCTTTTCCAGTTCCCTTCACAGCAACTCCGATTGGCCCACTGCCCCAGAACCACAGAGCCTCTTCACGTCAGGTACCTGGACCCATTTAGACTTTACATCTCAAGGGCCAAATATTATTTGCACAACAAAAAGCACCGCATTACACACATAAAATTTACAATTCTCCTTCTTCATTCTGACAGATACCATACCAGTGTCGTCCTCTACGGACTGGCAAGCGGCCTTTGGTTTCGGTTCTTCGGCCAAGCAACAGGATGACGACCTCGGCTTTGACCCATTTGACGTCACCCGTAAGGCACTGGCTGACCTTATAGAGAAAGAGCTCTCTGTGCAAGACAAAGCCTCCTTACCCATGACTGGCAGAAAATCAGTGCCAGTCTTCCCCCACGGGCCTTTACTCAGCCCACTCCACAACGCCCCTTCCATGAAAGGCCCACTTCAGCCCCCCACGTCCTCACACTTCGCCCCAAACTCCAGCTTGCCCTCACGGGGCTTCTCCCAGCTCCCACACCGCACTGTCTACAACTCCTTCAGCTTTCCCGGGCAGACGCAGACCTCTCGCCACAGTTGGATGGGCATGCCCATGCGCAATAACCTCCCACACTTGAATCACACTGGAGCCCCTTCTTCTGCTGCACAGCACAGCAGCTTTTTGGCCTTGAACTTGGCACCACAACAGCAACATCATCACAATACGGGGTTCGGAGGTATTCATATGACAGGTAAGTGCAAACCGGTGCTGGGGATCTGTGTGTGTATATCAATACATTATTAAAAAAAATTGTAATAGATGTGTGTATATCTATTTGTCTATCTATCTATATCTATCTATATATATATATATATATACAGTGGGTACGGAAAGTATTCAGACCCCCTTACATTTTTCACTCTTTGTTATATTGCAGCCATTTGCTAAAATCATTTCAGTTAATTTTTTTTCCTCATTAATGTACACACAGCATCCCATATTGACAGAAAAACACAGAATTGTTGACATTTTTGCAGATTTATTAAAAAAGAAAAACTGAAATATCATATGGTCCTAAGTATTCAGACCCTTTGCTCAGTATTTAGTAGAAGCACCCTTTTGATCTAATACAGCCATGAGTCTTTTTGGGAAAGATGCAACAAGTTTTTCACACCTGGATTTGGGGATCCTCTGCCATTCCTCCTTGCAGATCCTCTCCAGTTCTGTCAGGTTGGATGGTAAACGTTGGTGGACAGCTAATTTTAGGTCTCTCCAGAGATGCTCAATTGGGTTTAAGTCAGGGCTCTGGCTGGGCCATTCAAGAACAGTCACAGAGTTGTTGTGAAGTCACTCCTTCGTTATTTTAGCTGTGTGCTTAGGGTCATTGTCTTGTTGGAAGGTAAACCTTCGGCCCAGTCTGAGGTCCTGAGCACTCTGGAGAAGGTTTTCGTCCAGGATATCCCTGTACTTGGCTGCATTCATCTTTCCCTCGATTGCAACCAGTCGTCCTGTCCCTGCAGCTGAAAAACACCCCCACAGCATGATGCTGCCACCACCATGCTTCACTGTTGGGACTGTATTGGACAGGTGATGAGCAGTGCCTGGTTTTCTCCACACATACCGCTTAGAATTAAGGCCAAAAAGTTCTATCTTGGTCTCATCAGACCAGAGAATCTTATTTCTCACCATCTTGGAGTCCTTCAGGTGTTTTTTTAGCAAACTCCATGCGGGCTTTCATGTGTCTTGCACTGAGGAGAGGCTTCCGTCGGGCCACTCTGCCATAAAGCCCCGACTGGTGGAGGGGTGCAGTGATGGTTGACTTTCTACAAGTTTCTCCCATCTCCCGACTGCATCTCTGGAGCTCAGCCACAGTGATCTTTGGGTTCTTCTTTACCTCTCTCACCAAGGCTCTTCTCCCCCGATAGCTCAGTTTGGCCGGATGGCCAGCTCTAGGAAGGGTTCTGGTCGTCCCAAACGTCTTCCATTTAAGGATTATGGAGGCCACTGTGCTCTTAGGATCCTTAAGTGCAGCAGAAATTTTTTTTTAACCTTGGCCAGATCTGTGCCTTGCCACGATTCTGTCTCTGAGCTCTTCAGGCAGTTCCTTTGAGCTCATGATTCTCATTTGCTCTGACATGCACTGTGAGCTGTAAGGTCTTATATAGACAGGTGTGTGGCTTTCCTATTCAAGTCCAATCAGTATAATCAAACACAGCTGGACTCTGTAGAACCATTAGAACCATCTCAAGGATGATCAGAAGAAATGGACAGCACCTGAGTTAAATATATGAGTGAGGGTCTGAAAAGGGTCTGAATACTTAAGACCATGTGATATTTCAGTTTTTCTTTTTTAATAAATCTGCAAAAATGTCAACAATTCTGTGTTTTTCTGTCAATATGGGGTGCTGTGTGTACATTAATAAGGAAAAATGCAAAAATAGCAAATGGCTGCAATATAACAAAGAGTGAAAAATTTAAGGGGGTCTGTACTCTTCGCGTACCCGCTGTATATATATATATATATATACAGTACCATCGCAAGGGCTGTGCCAAGTGTGCGACCACACAGGGCTTCGCGCCTCTAGAGGGCCTCGCTCCTGGCCTGCATTTTATGTCATTTATGTCATTTTTATTACTCTTTTTCCACCAATTTTGCCCTTCGAAAGACTAAAAATAGTCATAGCTTGACAAGAGACGTTTGCGTTTTCGACTATTAGACATACGAATAAGAGTGAATGTGCACATTTTTTAATAAAATATTATTTTAAAATAGTGTAAATTGATTACTACATATATAACTACAAACCTAGAACTTATTTTAGCATTCATATGTACTTATTCCCTTAAATCACTTTTAATTCTTTAATTATTTAATTGCTTTATTATTATTTTTACTATTATTATTATTATTTATGCAGTAGATCTTACAGTTCTTATGCGCGTGTTTGTGACTGTGATTCGTGCGTAAGCATGTCAGTGAGCATGGCATCACAATCCATCAGATGTGTGTTAAAGTTGCTCTGTTACTATAGCAACCCCCCTCCCACACACACACACACACACACACACACAGACACACAACCGACAGTAATAGACTATCTAGTGATGCAAACTACTCAACTTTTTATGAAATTTCGCTGTTTTGAATTGAAAATATGCGATCATGATTCATGTAAATCATAAATGAACGTGACAAGAGACGTTTGCGTTTTCGACTATTAGACATACGAATAAGAGTGAATGTGCACATTTTTTAATAAAATATTATTTTAAAATAGTGTAAATTGATTACTACATATATAACTACAAACCTAGAACTTATTTTAGCATTCATATGTACTTATTCCCTTAAATCACTTTTAATTCTTTAATTATTTAATTGCTTTATTATTATTTTTACTATTATTATTATTATTTATGCAGTAGATCTTACAGTTCTTATGCGCGTGTTTGTGACTGTGATTCGTGCGTAAGCATGTCAGTGAGCATGGCATCACAATCCATCAGATGTGTGTTAAAGTTGCTCTGTTACTATAGCAACCCCCCTCCCACACACACACACACACACACAATTGCAGAGGGCCTCACACCCCCCCTTTGCGACGGCCCTGCATATATATATAAAATATTTTATTCAGTTTTTATTAATTATATAACAAATATTAATGAAAAGAATATATTGTCATATTCTGATTTTTATTAAATATTTAAAAAATTAGATGTCAATTTAAGCAATTTATTCCTAATGTTCATATATATATATATTTTTTTTTTTTTAATAAAAATCAGAATATGACAATATTCTTTATTAATATTTGTTATATAATTAATAAAAACTGAATCAAAATATTTTTAGATGGAATTCTGAAGTTGCAGAACATGTAATTTACAGCATATGTGTTTGCATTATGGGTAACTGTCATTGCAAACTCAGTCACTGGAGGGCAGTGTGGTGCTGTTTTGATAGCATGCAGAAATGTACATCATCAGAGCTCCATCATAGAAGATTCTGGTGATTGCCTAGGGCTCTCTCATGGAATGAAACCTCATGATTTGAAGTATAGCAGGGAGATCGCTGTCACATTTAGTGCTGATACAAATTGTACAGCATATAATCATCATCCCCTGAGGGCATCTTCGTGACAGAACTGCAATTTTGCGTAATGCATGATGGGCCAGCCCACTTTTTTTTCTTACTGATTTATGTGGTGGACCTCCGAGTGTGGGTGTCCACCTCGGGCAATAAACACTTTTATTTAAAGTCAGTCTAGCCTAATTAATTCAGTTTGACTTGTAAAGACAGATGGTTTTCCTGACCTGAACTCTGAGCCTAAACTTAAACCAAGATTAATGTTTACAAAGATTCATCTTTGTGCTCTGGATGTGAGAACAGCCCGTAACTGTCAAGAAAATATCAAATATACTGGTATTATCCATCTGAAGAGAAAGTACTCAGACAGAGGGAAGAGGCTACAGCTTGACATTTCACTTAGGCCCTTACCTGAACTTGTCAGCGATAGTTTGATACCATGACAACATAGACAAATAAAAATTGGATGAATTCAGAAATTTTTTAAAGCAGCTGTCAAGCAAATGAAAAAAATGCATTTAAGTCAACAGCGTCAGTTAGTTACTCCCCAAGCACGTCCTGAATTGATCTTTCAGAAATTCAGTTCATTTAAATAGAAAGTGTTTTCTTGCAGTCTAGCTTTAGGGCTTTTTATGTGAATCGAATCTGCTGACACTGCTGTGGAAGTGTAGCATTTGCTAACAGGCTGTTTGTTTCTCAGTGTGCCTCATACTTTTTAAGATTAGATTAACTTGTATTTCAAGATTGTGCAAAAATAAGGGGAGGGAAACTGGAAGTGACCTGAGGGTTTCATTACTCATAGAAACAATGAATAACTGGCATGACTTCTTTTTTTTTTTTAATACTACTGGCTCCATTTCTGGCTCTGTTGTGCTATGCAGTGTGTTTTATGTTTCTTAAATCCATGGGTCTCGGTGAGAGAAATGGTCTTCCCTGTTTGCAATGGTGTCCTCCAGAGGATGCAGCTGCCCAGGACCTGGGAGGAGGACGTTGCATTATTTACGAAGAAGAGTCGAGAAACCAAAATAGGCTGGAGGGGCCAACACATGCAGTCTCATAACTTGTTAGATGTGTTGTTTGAGTGAGAGATCGATTTCTTCTATATTGAAAATGTAGAATTAGATGTAATTGAGCATTACCTGAAGTAAGCAAATGAAAAATATAAGCAGATTGGTTGACTTTTTTTTTTTTGCGCTTAGTTTTTGCTCATGAATTTTATATAGGCCTTTTATAAATTTTTCTTAATTTGTGTTAATGAAATCACAGTGTACTAATTCACTCAGTCAGTTACTGATTTTTATTTACTATAAATTAATGCAAAAATAACTGAAAACATATATATATGTAATATTTTAATCATCCAAGTTCAAACGTGATTATCAGCCAATTCTACTTAATATCAGTATGGCCTGATTTTTGTGATGACACCACATTTGACCAAACCTTTAATTTGGAGCAAAAATACAGTAACATTTTTTTAATAAAAAATATATCAAGAATATAAATATATTAACTGTATTACAATTTTTAAAAATCTGTTTAAATATATTTAAAAATGTAATTATCAGAAATCATTCTAATATGCTAATATGCTGTTTAGGACAAATTTCTTCTCATCAATGTTGAAAACAGTTGTGCTGCTTAATATTTTTGTTGAAAGCATAGTACACTCCAGGATTCTTTGATAAATAGAAATTTCGAGTATGCTTTTTTTATTTCAACATTATAAATGTCTTTACAGTCACATTTGATTAATTTGTTGCATCCTTAAGGTTGAATAAATTAATTAATCCCCCCGACCCAAAACTTTTGAACAGTGGTGTATGTAAAAGATTCTGAATTGAATTACTATAATATACAAAAATAGCTTTAATGTGATGTATACATTGCAGTGGTTACTTGTTAATTTAATGTTTTATTAACACCCCAGTCTAACTGATATATTGTTCATCACAAAACTGAAAGCTGAATGATGCAAAAAGACCTAGTTTCCACCCTCTACAGCCCTGCAAGACAAATTTAGTTTCTTCACTCTGCTGATGGGATTCTGAGTAGCTTTTGTCCCATCCGCATAAATAAAACATGACGACACTTGTTTATCTGTGTATGCTAATGCAGACATGGGTGATTGTGTTAATGCCTGCCACACTTGGCTTGACGAGCACTTTCTAATCAGAAGTAAGAACTGTGGAGAGGTTTAAAAAGAACACCACATTCACGTTATTCAACACCTCATTCATCTTATCCCCTCCTTCAGAGGTGTTTCATTAAAGTCCAGTCCCCCTCAAGTGTTGATATTGAGTGTCTAGATTCTCATATTGGCTCGTTCTCACACTTGACTTGTTTATCTGCACAGGTTTGACGGTATCGACTGCAGAACCAGTTCAGCGTTTCCCAAGTGAACGTGTCACTTCCTCTGTGTTTGAGGCTTGATCGCTGTTATTTTGGTGGCTGAGAAAAAGAAACGGTCACTGGGAAAACATCTACTGTAATATAATGAAATATGGTAGAATTTTATATTCCATACAGAAAATATGCTTGTTTACTCAAAGCATCATCAATGGAGAAACATGCATTTTGCATCGAGATGATGTATTTAGTACATCTCCCAACAGGGCTACCTGGCCCCTGCTAACCAGCCAAACTTTGATCCCTTAGTTAAGATCCATTATGTCTGTTTTAACTGACTAATGGAGTAATAAACATACAAAGTTATCTTTCCCTTACAACCAAAAACACACTTCTTTGGAGACATTCTTCCCGAGCGAGTCCCGTGCAGCGCTGCCGCAGGATGAAGCGCGTTGATGGGCGTGATCTCGCTCTGGTCGATGCGGGCGCGCTCTTCCTGGAGAAATGCCCATATAAGGAGTTCCACCCTTGTCTGGTTCTGTTTTTTTTTTTTTTTTCCTGATTATAGGTGTTTGCTCTGGTCTTCTAAAATATTATTTTCTGACAATTAATTTTATTTTAAACTAATTCTCACAAATTATATCACGCAATTAGACTGTATTTATTAAAATATTCAAATAGAAAAAGTACCATGTTTATTCAAAATGTTTATTGCAAGAAATGTAATTTAATTAAAATTCTTTAATAACTAAAGAAACAGAAAAAATTAAATGAAAAAATGTAAGTGTAATTTAAATCAAGTGTTCTACTTAATTAATTTTAATAATTTTTTAATGATACTCCAATACGATGAAATGAAATGCATAATTGTAAGTTATCTGCTAAAACATTTGTATTGCCAACTGTAATGCCTTGCAAGGAAATTTGGGTGATGCAAGCAAATTGTTTAATCAATGTTTTTAACAGATGAAAAGGACAATTTATAGATTTGCGAAAATTGATCCAACTTCTAATGAGGTCATAATTAGAGATTATATAAAAATGAATATTTGTCTTATTAGACAACTTTCTGGAATGCTTGATTCTGATTCATTAATTGTGTATTATTTTATGATGACTGCAAAAATTGACAGCTGTGTCAGGTAATCAGTTTCCTTTATTGCTGTGCTAGTTTCACAACTGTCATAGTACTCTGCAATCCATTTCTTCTCACATATGAAATCAATTTGCACTCAAATGAATACAACAGTCTGTATTAAATCTATCAGCTTGTTGTTGACGCTGATCCGTGCTGGTCGCTGAGGAAATACATCAACTTTGCGCTGTGGATCACCTGTGGCTTTCACCGTGGACGAAGCTGAGTCCAGCCCGGAGTCGTCACATGTGGTTGCCGTAAGCCCTCCGGACGCTCCTTCGTCGAATCCGCCAGGCCGCGCCGTTCTCAAGCCCTCCGGCCGTTCCTCACTCTAGCCCCCGGCCTCTGCTCACTCTAGGCCGCCGCCGCCGCTCACACTAGGCCGCCGTGTGTGACGCTGTGTTTTACACAAAATAATGTTCTTTTTAGCAACATCATATGACCCCTTTAATATTGATTTTATTTTTTTTTGTCAAACCCCACCACTATCCCTGTGTTTTCACCTCCTTATACAATTTATTGTCCAGGCTTTGAGGGAAGCTGATGTTGGAGGAAGGTGCCCAGAGAAGTTTGCTGAGTCTTAAGTCAAGCTCAGAGGCTAAAGACTTGTTTTTTCCCTGCCAGGGTTGTTATCTCGTTCACTCCATTCCCCTGTCTTTGCAATTCTTCCTTGTTTGTCCTTCTCTCTCTTTCTCTCCATTCCCTCCTTCATCATCTTTGCTGTCTGGTTTCTCCCTCCCTGTGGGCAGAAGCAAACCTTAGGAGAATACTGGCCTGAATAGAGAAGAAAAGGTTTATTTTGGCCTGAGTCCAGCCAAAAGAAGCTCTGCGTTATTGAAGCCGCACGTCTCTCCTCCAGTGTGACATAGAGAAAATATAAATGAGAAACTAATTGAATAATAACGGGACTGTAAAAAGCTTTATAATGATTGTTCCTCCATTAGTAAGGGCAAGTAGACTCAGAAGGGAGCCAGAGAGATCACCTGTTGTTTTTGCTGAATCAAGTATAAATCATCATTACTGTAGCTGCTATTAATCTGCAGTCCGGCTTTGATTAATGCTGTTTCTTGATGTGATATCCTGAATGAAAATAAAATTTTTAGGGAATTCAATTAAATTGTGTTTTTGTTAGGGCTATCAATCGATCTTCAGCCATTATATGGCAAATAATAAATCAAATTAATCACTTGATTTGATTGCGTCACATTGCGTCATTTTCACCATAAAGCGCTGCATTTTTAAGACAGTATCAGACTAAAAGTTGTCCTACTTTTCTGTTGCACTTGGCTTGGTTTTGTCACAAATATAAAATTAATCATACCAAATTAACACTCAAAATTGGCTGTTTTTTTGTGTTGTGCAAGTAAAATGTTGAAACTGATAATTGCTTTTTTTCTCTCTCTCTTTCTCCATCCCCATTGTCTTTTGCGGTGTATTTGTGCACATGGGTGTTTGGATACCCCACCATCACCTTCCCAAACAGAAAACAGCACCTCAGTAGAAAGTCTAAATGTGAAGGAGTGGCAAGATGGGCTCAGAGCGCTTTTACCCAACATCAACATCAACTTTGGTGGACTGCCCAGCTCCTCCTCGTCTTCGTCTTCATCCTCCTCCTCCTCATCCAGCGTGAACCACACAGGCGGCATCTCACACAGCCTTAGCTGGGACGGCACAGCCAGCTGGATGGACCCTGCCATCATCACAGGTACAGCCTGAATTACCTTGTTAAAAAATTAATTGTAAATAATTCCTTCCCTTTTTCTCCTGTTTTTCTCATTGGACCCACTTTATATTAAGTGTCTTTACTACTATGTCCTTACATCTAAATGAATCAATGGATATGACGTACTTATTGTGCACATACATGGTTTTTACATTGTAATAATATAAAAAATACATTCATGTAGTTACGTATGTAACTAATGTCTGTAGTTACATCTATACAATTACACTGTCAACCCTACCTCAACCCCTTAAACCTAACCAAACCACCAAACCTATCCCCAATATTAACCGTATCCCACCACAATAACTGTAAAAGTTTTTTGCAATACAGCATGAACACAATAATTACATTGTACCTGACATTTAATTTTTTACACAAGTACATAGTAATTAAAAACCTAATAAAGTAGGAGTAAAAATGATCTATATTATGTACATAAAAATACAAAAATATAAAATTTGAACATTTAATATTTCATTATTATTTATTATTAAGTAAATGTTAATATTAACGTGATTAATATTGAATAATTTTCTCAAATCTTTTTGGTTTTGTGAGAATAAAATAGAATAACATGTTCGGTTCTGATGGGCTTAAAATCACAAAACACATTTGTGAAACAAATTTACCTGACCTCAGGAAAATCCAAGCCCGTTCGAATTGTGCCTTTGGGAGCTAAAATGAATAATGCATTTAGGCCTTTTAAACTTTTATTCTGTAACCTTTTCACTAAAAATGTCAGCGATGTAAAGCCATTTTAAGGGCCATAGAAGAGGGCACACCTTTCAGATTAATTTGATCTTCTTCACTTTCAGACAGTCTAAAGCATCCATGTGTACTAAATCAGATATCATGCAAGAATACTACACAAAGCCAACAGTCGGTATACAAAGTGGTTAAATATGCAGTGAACGTTTACAGCATTCTTCTGTATCTTATTGTTAGAGCTACATTTTTATCTACTTTTTGATAGACAAAAACTGAATTGTGCAGCTATTTTTGTAATCAATACTTTTGATATTTTTTCTCCCCCCGGTTGAAGGGAAATAGCAATGTCTTATCTGTTGCACCCTAAAGTTGAAGTTGCAATCTGTATGGATGTCACGAATATTGTCTGGGTGCTCTCAGCGGCTGCCTGCAGCATCCATCATCCACAGGGGGTCTGGAATTAATAGCTCACAGCAGGCCAGCATGTTTTAAGTGGTGCAAAAGCACCCAAAAATGCCCCGTTTCCTTATGTAATTAATCCCATTATTGCAAATTATTTAAACATGTCCTCAATAATGTCGCCTACATGATAAATGGATTCCTAAATGGCATCAAGAGCGGTGGATTTGTTGACAAAGCAAACTGTTGCTCGGTTAGTACAGTATGCGGTTATGTTTAAAGTGATTTAATTCCATCTGTCGATGGATATTTACTAATTATTTTTTCATAACTTTGAAAACTGTTTGAATCACTTGATGCTCCTTTTATGTGGTTCATACCTATAATGACTTGATATACTTCTATGATAATCACATTTTTCATTTCTGACAATATTAATTAAAAAAAAATTTCCCTCCATGGCTGAACATAAAAATGTCAAGGTGTCTATATATCATAATGAAGGGGGGGGGAATCTTCATTAAAAGGAAAAAAATCTTAAAATAAGCAGGGAAGCAGTTTTGTTAATGTAAATGTTGTTAAAAAATCACACAGAAAATTATATTGTAGAGATGACTGTCAAGCTTAAGTCTCCAAAAATTAGATAATTTGATCTTTTTATAAATAATATGGCAAGGTTAGTCCATATTGTAAAATGTTATGCATTGCGTCTCCCTAAAAACATATATATTGTTTAATCATCATTCATAAATATTTAGATGTGCACACTCCAAGGAAATTGTTATTTTCTAATTTTAACAAGTTAAGAACCTGGCACATGAATTTTAAAGTAGAACATACCTATATTTTACATATTTAAAATTTTAAATCAAATCAAAATTAATCATTTTTTTCCTATCACTTTCAGGTATCCCAGCATCCTCAGGCAACAGTCTGGACTCTCTGCAGGATGACAATCCTCCCCACTGGCTCAATTCCTTGCAGGCACTCACAGAGATGGATGTCCCTACTGGCTCCACAGTGCCCCCTCAGCCCCCACACAGTAGACCCTTCGGAGCCCAGTTCCCCCACAGAGCCGGCTGGAACCCTTATCCAACCACAGCCACGGCCAACCCCGCCACCCAGTTCCACTCACCTCCCCCAGGCTTCCAGACCGCCTTCAGAGCCTCAGCCCAGGCCTCCACAGATCTGCTACAGAGTGCCGGCATGGACCGCCATTAGGAACTGTGAAATCCTATTCCCCTAATCTGAAGAACAGCCGACAAACACGGCAGACGAATCAGTACAAAGCTGTTAACAAAATAACAAGATTATGTATTGTTTTCTCTCTTCATCTTGCGCTCATTTTTTATCCCGGATTTGTGTTTCTCTTGATTTTGTCTTTCTTTTTCCTTGTTGCCCAAGTGCTCTGTTCCAGCTTTCCCAATTCAAACGGTCGCATAAATAAGCCAGTTCTTGCAGAAAACAGGTATGAGGCCTAAACAAGCTCTCTAGTAAAAAGTAAAGTTAACGTCACTACATAATTTTTGGAACTCTACATACCAGTACGCATCATCAATGATGTGCGTTCCTGAAATTCCATTGGAACCAAATGGAAAGAATCAAACGAAAAGTGTCTTGATTTAGAAACAAGAGTCTGCCTTCAAAGCTAAACCAAAAAGAACAGCACCTGTTCATCAATCTGCACAACAGAGTAGCTACTTCCTGTGAGAGTCCTTAAAGCCATGCAGCTAAGCAATCAAGTAGATGTCCAAAATCAAAACATGGCTTCAGGTTTTGTGTTTGATCAAAAGGGTACTTGGCTCCCATTATTCTGACGGATCAAAGGCATAATGATGGCGAAGCAAAAAGCACTTTTACCGAGGATCTTTGGCCTTTAACTTTGTTCTACCTTTCTGTGCCCTTGTTAAAAGGGAGATGCATTTTTAGGGGTCAAAAACGTGGTGCCCGTTCTCGACGTGGCATTTAGTTGTAGATTGATGCAAGCCTTTGCCTTTGACCCTTCCGCCAAATTGTCTGGTTGGTTGGGGGGGTCTTCCGCTTTCGATCGCAACACTGCGGTTAACCTCTGTATCAGAGGGCGGCGCGTTGTGGAATTAAGAGGAATCGAGAGCTGGGTACCACCGACCCCTTTCAAGCGCAGGGCTCGTGTAGCACAAGGGACTCCACCGTGTGGCGTCTTTCATAGCTGCCTCGGCGTACGTGGCCTAATCAGTGTTTACGCTCTGACTATGCTCCCTGAAGAAACTTGAAGGTGTGCGAGTTGTACAGAGTTTTAGGAACTAGATCTAGAGTCGGAGTGCGGTGACGTGTGAATGCGTGGTGTGAAACTTGCGATTGGTGAGTGCCTGAAGAAACTAATCAGGGTTAAAGCGGCTTTTCGAATGATTCCGGTGGAGGGAAATTCACGAGGATGTGATCATAACGTTTGTGTCTGTAGCAGTTACTTTGCAGGTTTTTTTTTTTTTTTTACAAAAGGGAAAGCTGGGATAGCGGCGCTACTGGGCAACTAATATTTTGGCAATACACAGGGGGCTCGTCCGGGATGGTTAACACTGTTCGTCACTCCTACTTGCCCCCTTCTCAGTTTTCTTTTAACGGTCTCAATTCTGTATCAGCTGTGTAGGTTCCTGCCGACAGTTCGGTATTCAACAGTATTCAAGAGGAATGAATAAATAAAATCTCGACGACGACGAAACCAGTACAGTTTAACTTGGGTTTTACACAGTGCTAAAATGTAAGAAAAATTAAGAGCTGAAGGAAATTGTACCTCTCTAAAGGTCTGGAGGAAAATAAAAACTAAATCTAAATAAAAGACGAAATGTCATGCTTGAGTCAAAGTGATCTTTCTCAGTTTTTTGTCTCTCAACCTTCAACTTTCTTTCAGCGCCTCGAGACGTGATGAAAGGCGGTGATGGGCTCACGTTCGCACGTTCTTGCTCAGCGCTCGGACACGTCCTCCTCATTTGCGTCAGCACTCGTCGACAATTGCTTCTTTAAGAGATCAGGTCTGAAGGAGGGTTTGTGGCACTTAATTTTTTTTTGTTCGCTCTAGTGGGTGTCAATACCAACCTCCGGTGCACGAGCCTTCAAATACTTTTGGTGCGGCCCAATTAACTTTATCTCAGTAAAGAGGCAGTGGCTCCCAGATAATGTCAAGGGTGCATTAGGCATTCGCAGCGAGCTTACCGAGCGCCCAGCTTTCAAACGCTCAGCAGAGCCCCTCTGTCATGCTCTCGTGCTTAAATTACTGCAGTGCTGATCTAATTGGCAGTGGAAGCTGCCAGCAAATATGCAATACTGAAACTGCAGTGACTGGGCATGTGTTTTCTCCAGGGCCTCTGTTATAATGACCCAAATACGTAATGTATTCCTTCGTAGAGTGGTTGAGTCAATATATATAGAGACTGAATGATCGAGTGCCTCATTTCTGTTTTATCACCGAAAATGATTTGCATATGTATAACAGTGTTATTTAATGGTGTAATTAGTTCAATGAGGCAGGACCTGAAATCGTTCTTGTCTAGGTCAGTGGTTCCCAGCATTTTTTTTTTTTTTGGAAATACTGGAAACCTGCAGATGAAATGCTGTGCTGAAATGCCCTGTCAGAGTTTCTTGCACAACTTATTCAGCAGCACAATACTAAATCTTCAGCACTTAACTGACAGCATGACCAGTGTAGTCCAAATTCCAAATGAATGATTCGGTTCGAATGAGTCAGTTCTTTTTATTGAAAGCCATACAGCTTGCAGCTGACTGTGACACTTGAATGTAGTTAGTGACTAGTTGAACTTCATGACAATGTCATGCCTTTGGTCAATAATATTTTATAAAAATCTGTGAAATATGCTTAAATGTTATTTGTTATTTAATATATATTATAATATATGTAATATTATGTATAATTATTCAGTTGCATTTGTGCTGCCTCTAAAAGGACATTAAATCTCATCCTTTGGAAATAGAATGGTATTTTTTCCTGATTATTTTCTGAGAACTCTACTTTCAAAAATATTAAATAAATAAATCAGAACTGTTAAGTTTTAATTCTGTGTTATTGATAGCTAAAGCTAAATCTATTTTAAAATTTTCATTCATATAGCTTAAATAAAATATAATATTAGATGGAAAAAGAAAAATATGAACTATTATAAATTATGTAAATTCAAGCAAATAGAAAAAATAAACATTTAAATAAATTACGATTTAGAATTGAAACAATTAGAATTTAGTTTTAGTAATTTAAAAATGAAAACTGGAAATATAAAAAAGCTAATTAAAAATCTTAATAAATACTTAATATATAAAAAACTTTTTTGATTAACACTGACCTAAATCTTTAAAGGGGTCATATGATGCTGCTAAAAAGAACATTATTTTGTGTATTTGGTGTAATGAAATGTTTATGCGGTTTAAAGTTTAAAAAACACATTATTTTCCACATACTGTACATTATTGTTTCTCCTCTATGCCCCGCCTTCTGAAAAGCGTCGATTTTTACAAAGCTCATCGGTCTGAAAAAGCGAGGTGTGCTCTGATTGGCCAGCTATCCAGTGCATTGTGATTGGCCGAATTCCTCAAGCGTGTGACGGAAATGTTACGCCCCTTACCATACTGTGTTGATGCCGTGTCCGGCCGGAGCAACGACACAAAAACATGAAAACCCATTACCCATGCATTTGTTGCATCCAGTGGGGACATAATTACTGATTATAATGACTTATACTGTCGTTTTACGCGTTGCGTTGCATTGCGTCGCGTAAACATAAAACCATGTCTGCATTTGTGATCAGAGAAATGACAAACAACAAGTGCTATTCTACACTGCCCAAAACTTGCGTTTGAATCATCAGTGGCAAATCCTTTAAATGAAAACGTACTTACGTGAGTCAGAACTGCCGGCATTTTAGTCAAACGTTACTCTCCCAGGATCAGTAAACAGTCCTCCATAAAATGTGCCGGCAATCCACAGCACTAAGTTGATGTATTTCCTCAGCGACCAGCACAGATCAGCTCTAGGCATGACGAAGCGATATCGTCCTCTTTTGGCAGACCAAATAAAGTAGTTTCGCTTTGACAACGAAGCACACAGCGTCTTAACGACATGGCGGCAGCGGCAACAACAATATACAGCGAGAATAAAAGTTACGCCTTCTTTCTTTGCGTGAACATTTGGGCGGCGTTATGCAAATCTTCCCACATAGTGAGGTAGATATGTGGGGGCGTGTTCGAACGAGCCGTTTTAGGTAGGTGTGGCTGACTCTTAACTTTTATAAAGAATATCTCTTTGGATTTGAGACTTTAGTCTTTGCAACTTTACAGATCTTCTTTATGCACCAAGAGCTTGTAACACTCCAAAGAGAAAGGAAAAAATGAAATTGCATCATATGACCCCTTTAAGAGGAGCCTCAATCATAATCATTTATTGACATCCAACACAGTAGTGTTTATCTTGAACAAATAAAAATGAAACCATTGAACACTCAGTACCCTTAATAGTTTCAGTTGTCTGTTTGTTATTTAATTTAATTTATTTTTTTTATTTTTTTGATGGTTTCTTGCTGTCGGCATCCAATCATAGACTTCACTGTGCATCTTTATCTTTGGACCGTGTGGATCTCAAACAGTCCATGTTGTCGTGAACTGGCGAGTTCACCCAGACTTTTATGCAGTCAGTAAACGATATGGGAAGTGTTTCTTCACAGAAGCCCGTTTATTTTTATACGGTTAGTTGCATTTTATAATTTGCATTTTGCATTGTTTTTCCCCTTCAGAACAGGCCCGTGACCCATTTTCGGGTTTCTCCCCGCCATTTGAGAATCATTGGTCTGGGCGTCTCGGAACAGTGATCTAAATGCTCTCAAGTTAAAGCGCTTGTGTTTCTGTCACCCGTCATCAACAGCAGGGTCAATACTCATTGTCTCAAGAGGCCTGATGGAGAACATCCTAATCAGAGGTGGTTATTCATAGCGCACTCACTCTAAATGCATTCATGAAGTATTCATCAAGCCTCAAACACAGGCTTTTCATCTCTAAATCAGCCTGTTAGTGTTTTTGTTTTGTACTTTTTTTAGCCAACATATCTAGTACGAGAGCTAGTTAGTTATTACCTCCGTAATGTCGGCTTCCCTCAGACTCGGCTCGCTGTTATAATGTTTGATGAGTTTGCCCTCTATTTTTCATCCTTGTACTTTTCTCTCTCCACTTTCTCTGGATCCGTTTCAGCGGTTTGCTCAGTTGATCAGATAGTAACCTCATCATATTTGTTGCCATGGTGATTTTACTTGCCTTAAATGTCAGCAAGTGAACTTCACTGATCTTTGTCTCGCTAGACTGCCGTCCTGTCATTTTCTTTTCCTTTTTTTCCTAGATAAACATTTTTATTACATTTTTTTGCAAACCCTTTACAGTAAGGTTAAATTTGGTAACATTAATTTATGCATTAGGTATCAGGAATTAAAAACAAACAACACTTTTGCAGAATAAATTAACATTATGTACAAAAACGAATAAATAAACAATAGTGTATTTATAAATTACCATTAAAATTATTTATAATTTTTCATGATACCTAATGCTTTAATGTTAACAAATTTTTTTTTTTACTTTAAATGCCTGGAAATAAGGTAAGTACAATACAAAGGTAAATATACAATACAAATAAACACAACAATGAGATTTTATTTTTGTAATGATATTACATTCCACAGTTTTAACATTTTTTCCCAGAATTTATTTTCTCTTTTTTTTTTTTTTCTTAAACATTTTTACAGTTTTATTCATTTTTTTCAGGTACTCAACAGACACATTACTGATGAAAAAGATCCGATAAACCTTTAGGCTTCAGTGTCCCATTAAAAAGCTGCAGTTTCACCAATTCTGCTACTTTTTTCATTTTATTTTTATATTTTGAAGACAAAAATATTCCCGCTCATGTTTCCCATCCCACCCCGCTCAACAAATAACTGAACAAAGGCTGACAACTGTTGGCTGTGATGTAAACACATTTGTGTGAATGTAATGTGTAGATTGTGTAAAGGAATCTGTGATCCTGAGCCCATATTACCTACATGCCCAACACTTCATGATCTTCCTTTGAGGAGAGTCCTTAAAATGCCCACTAAGTGACAGTTAGGCTGTTAGTTTTTATTCATTACCACTTTCACTATAAGCATCACAATGATCCATACAAAACTTATGAAATGCACCTGTTTTCAGTCTATGACTCTGTCTAGGACGGATGCCAATTAAGCTGTAATTGAAAGTGTTTATTCTCGGCGTCTGATGCGAGCATCTGCCCTTCGGTGCTCTTTGATGTCTTTATACTCTGTGATTGAACACCCCTCTTTGCCTTATTGGTGAAAGGAGGAGTGAATTTAAGTGTGTTTTTAAATATTATTACATGTTTTTCTCAAATAGGACTGTGGAACTGGTTTTATTTGAGAAGTGTTGTGTACAACCAGCAACTGACCCCATTTATGTCTTCGCCTAGGAGCGTAATCTGTGGACTGAAATACATATTTTCCTCCTAAGTGTGTCAAGGAACACTATCTTATATAAGGCCAGATGGGCTTGTTGCAAGATGGCCCTAAAACAGATTGTTTATTGTGTATTTATGCAGGTTTTCTGTTGCATGCACATTGTAATCAAGCACTGTGGAGTTTGTGGGCTGTGTTTGGTCGATTTGTTGCTTCTGGAAAGTGTGAAGAAGTCTTCTGGAGTTCTGGATGTTTATGTAATTTCATGGCCAATTGCATTGTCGGCATGCAACAAAGTCTTTTTACTTGAATGCTGCCACACAAATCACCTAAAGCGCCCATAAATCTGTCAGAAACCTCTGCTGGACCCATATTTCATCAATGCAGAGTTGAGAAGGAGACTTTTTTTAGTGAACTGTTGGCTGTGTTTATGGTGAAAGATCCCATGAAATGGTTTTGGAAGTAGTGTTGGGATGGATCATTTTGAAATGGCCTTTAGAAACAGCCTTTAGTTTGTCACGGCTCTGCAAAACGTCACTTGGCAGCTTGTTTTATAAATGAACGCAATGAAAACTCTCAAAATGAAAAATGAACGTCAGCTGCAACCAATTAATGGTTGTTAAAGAACTTAAAGTATGAGCATCAGCGCAACCAATGATGCTTTGTTTCTTGCTATGGATATTTGGAAGCAGGTGATATTTATGATTTAGGTTGTTTAGCTTCAAGTAAAATGAAACGCCCCTGAAACAGTTAAAGGGATAGTTCACCCAAAAACAAACCTGTATGAGTTTTTCTTCTGTTGAACACAAAGAAGACATTTTGAAAGGATGTAGGTTACCAAACAATTGCTGGTAGCCATTGATTTCCATTTTTTTTACGCCATTTCTTTCAGAATTTTCATTTTTGGGCGAGTTATCCCTTTAATCAACATCTACGAGGAGAGGAGAGGAGAGGAGAGGAGAGCTTTTTTAATGGGTTTTCCCATGGCTTTTGACAAATTAGATTTTTTTTTGGTCCTTTGTGACTTAAGGATTAAAAAAATAAAATAAAATAAAAAGGAATGCATTCATGAATAGCAATTTATAGGCAATGAAATTTTTTTGAGCAGAGCCTTACTATACATCCACTATAGAATTTTTTGACATTTCATGATGTTTGATTTATTTCATGACTTCCACAGCTGGAAATCACAATTCCCTGATCTGCGAATCTTTCAATGATCCCTTAAATCTGCTAAATGTTGGTTTTGTCCATGTTTAGGAGTACACTAGTGTATATACTGTATACGGCTTCAATGTCAAACATGAATATTTCATAGTCTTTAAATATGTAAGCGCCCATTCTTTGTACAGCAGTAACCTGACAGACTTGATTGGACACCAGGCTAACCACTAGTTGAGCCGCTGGCCATCATGCTAATGTGTGGAACCGAGAAAGTCTATGAAAGAAACCTGGCAGGTATTTTCCTTTATTTTTAATTTTTTTGGCAAATCTCCCTTCTAGAAATCTGTAAACATGGTCTTGCTGCAAAGCTAAATCTCCTAGTGTAGGTTTTTGGCATGGATGAATGAGTGTGCTGATTCGCCAGTGACCCTTGACGCGTGTGTCCCTTCATAGCACGCTGTTTTATGGCTGCTCAAGTGATTTTTTTAAATGCATTTATAGCATGTGAAATGGATAACAAAAAGTTTCAGATTGCGAAATGAATGCGTGAGAAGAGAAATTATGAAAACAGCTTGAGGGAACCAATTGCATGTCGGCTTAGAGATTGTATTAAGCTTGTGCTTGCCGCCCATCCTCCATTTCGAGGTCATGATTCCACAGATGTACCTCTTTTGTGCACCGCTGCTGTCTCATGTAATCACCAGGCACTTACATACCACATCCTGTTTTGGGAGTTCCCTTTAAGTAAAGAGACGCATGGTTAAACAGGGCAGGAAGTTGGATTCAAATGAGGATTTCTTTTATCAGCCCATAGATGCTTTCAGAAGAGAAGTCGGCATGCGTTCCCATCAAATGGCATAAATGCCTCCTTCCAGACAAGCTTAAGGCAGTAACAGTGTGATGTTGAGTTGTCTTTCTGTCTACGTCAGCCGTGTCTACAGGGACTAAGTGTTCGCTGTCTAAAACAGGATATGGCATCTTTCCTTTCCAGTAATTCTTGGTTCAACAAAAGCCTACCTGATTTCCCCCAAGGCAGGTTTTTGATTTTATGCATCATTATTCTTTTTATGTTTCCTTTTTTTTCCATATGGAGGCCACAAAACTCTCTCACACACATACTATATTGATAGTAGCTAAAGAATTTGCACACTTCCTACACACTCATTCACACTCATGATGACTGTAATTACTAAAAAACAAAGAAAGAAGCACATAATAAAATCGAAAGCATGTTAGAAATGTCCGTTGATACCATTTGGACATGAATAAGAAATGAAACATGGAAAATGCTCAAAAAATGTCCTCCCCGTTAGGATTTGTTTGTTTTCTCTTCTGGAATATTATAGGTATTATTTTTCTCTTTACAATTTGCTGTACAGCAATAGCAACATAACGTCACGAGCAGGCATCTCCAATTCCTGAAATCTTCCTGGTTTATGCACAAGTGGATACTTTAGCCGCATCTCAAGAGGCATTGCAATAGTCTCCAGGGTCCGAGACAAATCGGCGGATTTAGCCACAACAGATCCAAATCGCATCAAAGTTGTGAAAGCCTCATGGTCTCGGTGCTCTTGAATTGTCCGAACTCCTGGGCTTTAAACATTGGCACTGGACCTCCATACTTGTCCAGATACAAATACCATAGTCTCCAGGTTTGGCAGTTTTTAGACGGCAGTCCAACAGACATGTCAATATCCATCCTTGCAGCATCAGAATGAGCAATACTGTCTGTTTTTTGCTTTATTCGTCACCTTTTTCTTGTGCTCACCAAAGTCACAACTTTGAAAGGATGACTGTTTTCCTGTGTAGGATCTTGACGACGGAAAGTCCCGTCGATATTATCTTTACAATTATCCGTGATATTTAAAAAATTTTTTTTTTTTTTTTCGTTTTTTTGTCTTTGTTTTCTTTTAAACAATCAGGACACTCAGTTGTAGATTCACACACGTGGTTAAAAAATGGCCTGGTTGGCGAGATTAGAAATTATTCTAAATTAACACTATTTTAATCTTCAGTTATGGTCTTTTTTTAATGTGTTTTGTCCCCCATTGTCCAGCTGCACACATAGGCTTGGGGGTTTTCAGAGGCCGTCCCTTAACACACGGTGCCGTTTTCTTGGCGGGATTTGGGGCACGTGGAGCGAGGGATCGGCTGTACTGAGGGCGCCAGCGTGCAGAAGAAGCCGGCAATGAGGGACAGGCCCAAACCGCCCCAGGCGCAGAACATTGACCAGCCGTAACCGTGACTGATGTCGTCTGGGAGGCCGTATATGTAGCGAGGGTAACGGGACAGCTCGAAGTTGATGCCTGCTACACAGGTGCACAAGGAAATGATGCAAAATGTACCTGAAAAAGAGAAAGGCAATCATCAGAATATTCATCCAACTGAAGTTTCATACATTTACTGTGCTGATTTTGAGTTCCAGTTCAGTGGAAATCTGCAGATAATTCTGTAGAGGTCTACATTACAAGTGAATCATACAAATAGGCAAGGCAAGGCAAGGCAAGGCAAGTTTATTTGTATAGCACATTTCATACACAATGGTAATTCAAAGTGCTTTACATAAAAGAAATAGTGGTCTTTGCGTAAAGTAAACCCACACTTGACCCTTCGCAAAGACCCGCCCCCCCTTAGTTACTGTTGCTGTGTCCGACAAGCTATGGTGCTCTCACGCCACACATCATGTTCTCACGCAGTGAAAAATACATTGCGGAGCAAAGAGGAAACTGACAAAGACAAAGCAGGTTACTTTAGGTATGAAACAAAGTCTCAATAAATAGTCCATTTTTAAGTAATTCAAACAATAAATACTGTTTTGTGGCTCTTTAATGTGTCGTGACAGATCGCTGTAGCGCCTCAGTTCAAGCAGCACGTGAACCGATCATCTCCTTTTTACTAGCTATAGCTAGAAATAATAATAAATGAACATCAGAAGATATCATTTCAACCGCGGAAAGACCTGTCTAGTTTGCAGATTCGTCATTATAATTGGTCAGATCGTCTGTCAATCAAACTCCCGGTGAATTAATTCCAAAAGAGTCGGGCGTTAACACATGCTAAGCTAATACTTAGTAATAAGCAGCAAATAATATTAAGTAAAAATAGCACAGCAAATGCAAATATTGGGGAAATGATCAATATGAAATTAAGAAAATTATTTTTATATAACTTTTTCACTGACCATTTAGATGTGAGCTTAATGTTACACTTTTAGCAATGCTAATAGGTGAATAAATATGTGACCCTGGACCACAAAACCAGTAATAAGTTGCTGGGGTATATTTGTAGCAATAGCCAACAATACATTATATGGGTGAAAATTATCGATTTTTCTTTTATGCCAAAATCATTAGGATATTAAGTAAAGATCGTGTTCCATGAAGATATTTTGTCAATTTCCTACCATAAATATATCAAAACTTAATTTTTGATTAGTAATATGCATTGCTAAGAACTTCATTTGGACAACTTTAAAGGTGATTTTCCTCAGTATTTTGATTTTTTTTTGCACCCTCATTCCTTATTTATTCAGCTTTCAGATGATGTATAAATCTCAATTTCAAAAAATGGACCCTTATGACTGGTTTTGTGGTCCAGGGTCACATATGCGTCCTAGACATATGGTCTCTATTGACTTTGCTAATTATATAATTGTGATCATTTCAGAATTGCTGAAATTAGAGGACTGGAGAACAAAAACATCACAAGCTGGCTTTGATGAGATGGTCAGAAGTTATTTAAATAGAGCTACCAAACCAAATCATCATTTTCGAATGATTTTCGAAGAGAAATCTATAGAAAATTGTAAGTGAATTTGCAGTGGCAGCTTTCTGTCTATAGCCTACACTGTCATTAATTGCAATCAATTGTATTTTCGATGTGCCGCATTGGCTGTGTTAGGCTACAGGCCTACTACAAGCTGCGGTTGTTATATGTTATTACATAACATTGCAGTGACATTCCATCATACAGTTGCAGACTCTGCATATTCACAACTCCTCTTTCTCAAGCCTTGTTTCATATATTACAAGCTTTATCTGCAAGTCGAGCCCTGTATAGATGACGCTGTCGTAACATGCTAGTTGATAAAGAGCTCTAACAAACTCATTTTCCCGCACCATGTGACAGAGTGAACATTCAGAGGGGATTCATCCTGCCATAATCTGACCCTCAGCGCTCCTTCTGCCTTTATAATTTAGCATCTTAATTGGCTTTTTAATTGCCATCTCATTATTCAGGCACAGGGCATCACATTAATCCAGTGCACATCTTAATTGCGTCTCCGCTTCACTCTCTCTTATGGGAGCGGAGAGAGTGACGCAAAACAAGTCAGCCGCTTCCTCTGCTCGACGGGCATTAACAGAATATCAAAATGCTCGGTAACGAGGCCACAGGCTGTGTTGATTGGTGTGAGCAGCATCTGTGTTGTGAGGTGATGAACTCGTGGGTGTGTTCAAAAGACAGAGCGATGCTCACCGTCGAGAGCCTCGATACTGGTTGGCGTAAAGTGAGATAAGAGATCAGGAGATAATTGAGATTACATAATTGCTTTAATGCCGGCTTCCTGGCTGTCACTCATTAATTAATGCAGTCTTGGGGTGACTTGCGTAGGAATTATTGACTACCACAATGAGCTCAGCACACAGTATTCACACAGTATGTCTGTCTGTCTATCTATCTATCTACACACACACACACAGTGAATGTGTATATATTGTGTATATCCTTTATATATGTGTGTGGTTTTGAATTTTATATCATATTTATACATGTGGTTTTATTATTAAATGATCTGTAATAAATTCACAATTTATTTATATAATTAATATATTCATTCATTCTTATAATGTAATTTTCTTTCATTTTTAAATAAATATAATACTGTATATAATATAATAAAATATACATATATGTACATGTATGTGTACTTATATATAATATATTTATATACGTGATTTTATTATTAAATGATTCTTAAATTAAAATTATATTAATTTGTTCTTTTTTATTTATATAGTTTTCTTTCATATATATTATATTATATATTACATTACATTATATTATATTATTCACGGACACGCAACATTTGTGAGAAATTTTTGCAAAATGACTCTTCTTTGTGGGTTTCCAAAAATATTTAAAATAATTTGCTTGTTTTTACTAAAGTGTGTTCTTTTCATTATGTTGATATTTTATTTAATGGACTTTATGGGATTCATTTTTTTGTCAAAATAGCCTTTTGCCCATTTACCCATTCAGGTAAATTAGCTAAATTAGTTTCCCAACCTTTTTCCTGGAGCACATCAACACTAAACTTTTTTTTCCCCCCAAATATTCCTAATTAAACACACCTGATTCAACTCATCAGCAGCTCGTTAATAGACTCCCCAAGACCTAAAGGGAATGGGTCAGATAAGTCAGACATCCGAAAGGTGTGCCTTCAGGAACACGGTTGGGAAAACTAGCAAAAATGCAGACATTGTATACATTTATTTTATTTTAATAAAAATGTAATGTATCAAGTCAATGAATACAGAGGTTTTCATAATAATAATATATAATAATAATACATAATAATAAAATGTATTTAAACATTCATTTATTATCCAAAAACATGTCTTAATTTTTGTCTCAAAATCACTTATCGTACATTCCAAATCTACTTCCAGCTTGGACAAGTTCAATGGAGCAGGAGATACAACTGATACAGATGTGTTTTCAAGGTGAAAAACTTTTTATTCACGTGTTGTGTTGTGTTGTGTTATAAATTGTGCCCAAATAAGCTAAGCAATTAAGTAGAATTTTGACCAAATTTCATTCATTCATGAAGCTTAATTAAATAATTAGGTCTAATAATTAGGTCATCAGGGAAAATGTTAACATCCTCACATTATTTATACTTGCATAGATTTAATTTATTCTTTACCCTCCTTGTGAAGGGTGTCAATGATTGTCTTCTGGACAACTGTCAGATCAGCAGTCTTCCCCATGATTGTGTAGCCTAGTGAACCAAACTGAGAGACCATTTTGAAGGCTCAGGAAACCTTTGCAGGTGTTTTGAGTTGATTAGCTGTCGTGGAAAAGTATAACTTTTCCACGACATTCTAATTTATTGAGATGCACCTGTATATATATACTTCTACAGATTATGCTATATAACTTGACTTAACTATAATTTAATCCGTGTACATACTGTAAACAGCCTATATTGTCCATGTAGGCTTGTTTTGATTTGACTTACCGCCCATGAGAAAGAGCAGACCTGCCACATACTGCATGAGGCCACGGTCCCAGCAACATCCCAGCATCCCAATGATCCAGCCGAAGAGGATGATGGCCACCGCCATTCCCATAAATCCTGCCGTCATCCTCCGCAGATCTGTGGGTGGCGAGAAATAAGGCAAGTCAAACACATGACTCAGAGCTGATAAGGGCACGGCGTGGACACGCTCTGCAAAATGACGCATTTTAATGAGTGCTTCTATAAGAACTGTACTATGTTCTATATTATTACGTTATATTGTAATATATTCATAGTTTTTTTTTAAACCAGCTTCATCAGGCGATTCATGAGATGCTTTTTAAACTATTAAAAGGAGTACTTGTGTATGCTGGGCTGGACAATCTAGCATTTGAGTAGTTTGTTAGCAGAATTCAAAATTGCAATTGAAAATGAATATAACTGCATATACAAAGTTCATAAACTTTATAAATCCTGCAGTAATGCACTGCACTTTCCCTGCTGTGAGTGTTTGAGTGTGCGACAGGGTTGACTCTGTGTTAGTTAGAGGGTAGGTCACAACATTTGTGTTCGTTAGCTCTTTTTATTCTCAGTTGAATTCTCGCAGTACAGGAAAGGTGGCAGGCCCAAAACGCTGGGCACGGTGGCTTATGCCAGCCAACTGTGAAAGGGTCACAGAATTCACCTCCGGGGCAGACGTGCCACTAGATGAGCATGCTGTAAGAGAGCTTTTATTACTTTCTAATAGGAATGAGGTGTTAAAAGCTTTTTTTCATGAAAGTCATATCAAAACGAAAATGTCAGATATTTATGAAACAGCAATTGATCATTCCCACATCTCTATGACAGGATATTCAGCAGATGCTTGTTTGTTATTGCTTAAATTGAAAGTGACAGATTTCATGAGTGTATGGAAGCCTGTTTCATCCTCTAAGAAGAAATGGTAATTGCGATGTTTGTTTTTGGCACTTGTGACTTCATATTCTTAACTTTCCTTAATTTGCGACTTTAAATCTCAGTGTAATTTTATTCCTTTCAATTGCAACCATTTCGGTTAACTTCAACTTTATCACTGTACTTGTGTTTGCAATGTTATATCTCACAATATGACTGGTTTCCATATTTTCACATTTATTTTTCACAATATGATTTCATTTGTTGTAATTACAGCTGTTTTCAGTAATTGCGATGTTATGGGACATTAGTGAAGTTTTATTTCTAGTAACTGCAACTTTTACCTTTAACTGCAGGTTTATGTCTCGCAATGTTACTATTTCCAGTATTTGCAGCTTTATTTCTCACAATGTGACTTCATTTCTCACAATTGCAACTCTTTTCAGTAATTGTAACTTCAAAATGTGACAATAGCCTGATTCGACGGTAATTGTTTCTCATATGGACGTACGTAAAAATAAATTTACATATCACCTCAGTGATAAAACTCATGGATTCGGATGGTGATCTATTCACAGTGGAGGAGCGAGTTCTGTGATCCTACGAACCCGGGAACGTGCTGCTCACGTGGCCAGTCACATGATTGTCTGCTGTAAATAAAATGCATTTTTTCAATTTATTCTTATTGTTGTGTAAAATGAATTTTAAAAATACTTATTCTTATGTAAAATGTATTCTTATTATTCCAAGCATATTTTATAATATATAATCCTATTTATTATTTGATTATTTAAATCTCCTGTTTAAAAATAGGAAAACAGACGCGCTATAGTTGTAAATAATTATACACGATATCTGTTTATAATACACATTTAAAAATTGTATTGCATACCTGCTGCTGCCACAAAGACCCATTTCGAATGTTTACGTGCTTTTCTACTCTTTCTGCTCCCAGTCGCTGTGGTGGAGCAGTCATGAAGTATTGTTATTTTAAATACTTTCCAGCATTTCAGAAATAGGTTAAATATGTATGCAAATTACACTGAAGTAGGCTACAACGTTACCTTACGGTGTTCGGGAGTGCTCAAAAAGGGTTTAAACTGAATTTTGAATCGATTTCTTCTCATAAACTCAGAGATGTGGATTCGGACGGCAATTAAATTACCACACGACCTTGGTGTTTGTCAAAAAACAGTAGGTAATTCGGCCGGGGATTTTTACGGGGGTGGTGAGAGAAAAACATAGACATCCTGGATTCGGACGGCATTAAAATCCCCAACTACCCCCTGTAAATGGTGAAAATCACTTACGTCCCCCTGAGAAACAATTACCGTCCGAATAGGGCTAATGTGACTTTCTTGTATTTGCAGCTTCATCACAATGCAACTAATTCTTGCAGTTACAACTTTGCTTTTCATAACTGACTTTATCTTACAATGTGACTTCATTTCTCACAATTGCCATTAATTTTGGTAATTGTGGCTTTATATCTCACAATGTGACCTTCTCATATTTGCACCTTCATTTCTCACAATGCAACTTTTTTTTCCTGTAGTTGCAAATGTGTTTTTCATATTATTATTTTTTTTACAATGCAACTGTATTTCTTGTAGTTGCAACTTTGTTTCTTGTAACTGTGACTTAATTTTACACTGTGACTTTCACAATGAAACAATTTTTGGGGAAATTGCAACTACATCTCAAAATATGACTTTCTAGTATTTGCAACTTAATTTTTCACAGTGCAATCTTATTTTTCTTGTAGTTGAAACTTAATCTTACACTGTGACTCTAGCAGTTAAACAATTATTTAGGTAATTGTGACTTTTTCATAATGTGACCTGTAGTTTTTTGCAACCTCAACTTATTTGCAACTTCCCAATTGCAGCCTTATATCTCGGTGTGACTTTTTCTACACCATAATATTTATTTATTTTTGTTTACGTTCTCACAATTACCATTGTGTTTTACTCTGAGGTGGAAACAACCATAGAAGTACCATTTGTGTCTCATAAAACTCTTCACAGAATGTTTGATAGACCTGTGCCATCTGAACTGAAGTATTTCTCTCCTTATAAGTTGTCTTGGAACTGTTTTACTTTGCTGTCCTTTGAGAGAGCTCGGTTATGACCCTTAGATATGGTTTACTGCAATATTGCATCAATAAAATAAAGCGGAGCCTTCACAACACCGGAACAGTTGGTGTGAAATAAGCAAGGTTACGTTATAAATTGGTTCTTTCTTAAAAGTAGTTTAAAGAGAAGTTGGCCAAGGCATGTACTATCAAACACACACATTGTGGTTTAAAAAAGCTCACAAGACTCTGAGGTGGAAACAACCATAGAAGTACCATTTGTGTCTCATAAAACTCTTCACAGAATGTTTGATAGACATGTGCCATCTGAACTGAAGTATTTCTCTCCTTATAAGTTGTCTTGGAACTGTTTTACTTTGCTGTCCTTTGAGAGAGCTCGGTTATGACCCTTAGATATGGTTTACTGCAATATTGCATCAATAAAATAAAGCGGAGCCTTCACAACACCGGAACAGTTGGTGTGAAATAAGCAAGGTTACGTTATAAATTGGTTCTTTCTTAAAAATAGTTTAAAGAGAAGTTGGCCAAGGCATGTACTATCAAACACATTGTGGTTTAAAAAAGCTCACAAGAGTGTTATTTAAACATTGAGTCAGACTACAAACACTTTGCCACACATCTCATGGAAAGCTTACTGGTACTGCTTACTGAACTTACTGGGAACAGCCTTATTTTAGTTTCTTACGTTGGAGCCCACGTAATATTTGTTACATAATAATATAGACTTTGTTGTTGTAGAAACGGGTAGTGTCAGTCAGCATGTAGGCAACAGCATGCATTCTGAAACAATAGGTGCTCCGTTATAGTCATATAAATTGCTATGGATTAGACAAGAGTTATATCCATGCAACGTTTTCGCTTTGTGGTCGTCTGTGACTTTATCTGTCAAGAGAAATGCAAGAGAGAAAGCGGTTTACATGAAGTTGGGAGCCTTTCTTAGTTAGGAACAAATTATAAAACACTGTTTGCTACCTGAATGGCAGCTTTGGTCTCATGTTGAGAGAAACATGTTATGCCTCAGAGAGCAAAGTATTGAATTTCTCTTCCCTTCAACGTTTTTAGTAAGCCACTGGTTATAAAAATCATGTTTATGCCGTTTTTCATGAGTGTTGCACAACTTCATTCTGTAATAAGTGCAGCATACCAGTATGGATTGGTTTTGGCTAACAATTTTATTTCTATTTATTCTACTAAATGGGCTCTGCTGTATGAATATTTACTAAAAATTTACTCATTATTTAAATTGCTTTAAATGTGTTGCTGTTTCGCAACAGTGGTTCTCTGCTTCGCATACTGAGTGTAACTTTCCATTGTAATTTTCCTGAAATATTTATCTACCTAGCGGATGTGAAAGAATGAGTGATTGTGTGGAGATTGTGGAAGGGTTTCTTAAAGGTTCTTATGCAATCTGCACACTGATGCTGAACCAGACTGTCAGCATTGTTCAAAATGTATGTTAACTAGAAGAGGACGTCAACGAGAGTACAAGAGCGCAAAACGCTAGACAGGCAGCTCTTCTGGAAACAGGCCAGGAGAAGTCTCTGTAGTTGGCCCTCTCCTTTTGTTTGATATTCTTGTCGTTTTTGTATCTCTGTGATTCGTAACCTGCTGGGCTTCCAGATGTGTCAGGTTCTGCCAGAACTTTGTTCCCCTTGCTCTCGAGCGCTAAATGAGAAAGCAGACCGTAAATGCTGTACTGCAAGCAAATGTGTGCTTTCAAAGTCTCTAAAGTGAAGGGTGTATAATTATGTGTGGCACAGGATCTTCGCCAATTAGATACTTTTTAATCAAAGAGAGGGAAATATATAGAATGTACTGAAGCTTGATTTCACTGAATTCATGACATGAAATGACAGGTCTTTTAAATTCAGTTTTCCCACTCTGGAATATGCCATGAATGCCTGAAATGATGAAAAGACTGCTCCCTTAGGGCTGGACCTGACAAGATTATGCTTCCTCAAAATGAAATGTATAGTCAGGGTTTGAAACTGTTCCATGCGATCACCCACTGTTTTAGCGACGAATACTATAAGGATATACTTAAAGGATTAATTTACTCTCCTTCCAAACCTCTGACTTTTTTTCTGTTTACAGAACACAATGGAAGATATTTTAAAAAATGCAGGGATGCAAAAATTGGAACCCATTGATTTCATTGTATGGACCAAATAAAAAACACTGAGGCTGCATCAGAAATCAAACACTCTCTGAGTCAGTACTTCTTTTGAATATGTAATTACTTAAAGACCGTTTTTAAAAAAGTATGTTCTATATAGTTTGAATGTAATTCAGAAGTATTACATTGGCCATGTTGTCATTGTCATGTGAACTACCAGCGTCAGTTGCGGCGCTATACAAATCCTCTCTTATGGCCTCATGGGATAGTGAAGTCTTCAACAGACGAGAATCTCGTTGAAAATAGGTTTTCCGAGGACTTTTTGCCTACTGTTTTATGAATACTGTGAATTTGGACATACTATTCTGTTCACATACGGTTAGTGGGCAAGTATGTAATTTTGAATACAGCCTGAGACATTTTTTTTTCAAATATTTTCCTTTGTTTCACTGAAAGAATGTAATTTTGTTTGGAAAGAGTAAATTATGAAAATCTTTGGGTGCATCCCTCTAAATCAAACCAGATCACCAAAATACCATTATAGTCAACACAAAATGGCTTCATTATTTCCATAATGTGACATGATTTGAGTGAAACGGATTTGAATAACAGAGTATTAAACAATAAAAATACTCAGTGAAAAGTTTCATATCAGAATGAAGCCAGGAATTGTTTTAGGGTTATTGCATTTTGATGGAAGCTTATTAAAAAAAATGTTTTTTCCCTCTTTGTACAACTGTGCATTGATGAATTGTGCACATAAAGACTGAGGCAGCGCATAAAGTAAGTAAATAGGGTTGATTATGATTTAATGTCAAATTTAAGCCTTAATTTATGATTCAAATATTGCTGAGGTAATTATTCAACCCAAATATTCCACTTGGGATCTCCTTGAAAATTAAGTTTCTTTCTTTCCCCACTCCTTTGCCAATTTGAGCTCTGTTAGCAGTGAGATTCTTGTTCAAATTTGTACACAATTCCCTGAATGATCCACAGACCTCATGCATAATTGCACATCCCTTCCAACATCCAGATCAGACTCCCAGGCTGCCTGTAAACATCCTGTGATAAATCACATAGCCTTCTTGACTTCAACTTTATAACCCCTCTAACAGAAGTAAATATAGACTAACCGCATGATCTAACCACATAATGGCCGTACCATCGAAAGCTAATGGGAAACGTGATTGATGCAGGACGGTTTATGGTGGATGACAGCATAATCGAATTGGGAATCAAATTGTAATATAATCAAGTTAGGATTATGCCGCACTCGAAGCCTTGTAGTCCAGTATGTACAAACCCGGAGTCTTACAAACATATGCTAACTGAATGATAGTAAATGAAGGTCCACCTTATGAACAGGAGGTCGAGTAGAAAACGGCCATGTGCTCCTCCTGACAGGAAACTAATGGGCGCACCTGCTCAGAAGAAACTGATTTGCATCCCAACCATCTATAACGTCTCGCATGACGGAAAGGCTGAATCTGTGTTTTGTCTTAGCCAATCTAGGCCCCAAAAGCCCTCCCAAGGCGTCCCATTCAGATGATGTCAAACGTGTCTCGAGTCATACAGCAACACTGTTTACAGGCAATCGAATCAGAGCGGGAAACACTAGCCTCTTTTCATCTCTGACCTTTTCAAGAGGGTGCTTCAGAGTGTTGCATCATTGTTAAAGGAAGGCATTTTGTCTGAAAATGAGATGTGTTACAGGGAGCACATGCAAATTTGAGTGCTGAGGAACAAATGAAATGATAGCGTGGATATTGCTTGAGGAATAATGCGCATCAGCTTTATTTGCACCGCTTTGACAGCTGCCTTTTTTTCCCCCCCCCCTAGAGATTCATCTAATGAAAATACAGAAACTGATTAGGACATAATGTAGAATCGAACCTGCAATTCTCACATGAGCACCATGGCTTAATGATCTGCGCAAGCTACTAAGCCAAAGCACCGTCTCTGATTTTCTTTTTTCCTTCAGTAGCTTATTAGAAATAGCCAAAACTATCATTTTGGCAACAGCTGCACAGAATGACACCAAGACACTGTTGTTTATGTTCACTTTTACAATAACAAAAAAGTAGTCAAGTTTTGCCGTCAGACACAATCTTTGTGGCTCTGTTTTTGTACCTCATCTTTCTGGACAGGATTTGCCCTCCAGTATTTATTGCAAATAAGCTTCTGTTATCCTCAAAAGTGGTTGTATTTTGCCAAATGTAATGTCAAAATGATCCCTAAAGTCTATAAAAGCATGTCATGTTCTTCATTGAAATGAGTCAGCATGTTATAGTGCAGTATGTGGTCATTTTTCTCTCCTGGCTTTGGGAGAGGATGACTTTATGTTCACTTTTACAATAACAAAAAAGTAGTCAAGTTTTGCCGTCAGACACAATCTTTGTGGCTCTGTTTTTGTACCTCATCTTTCTGGACAGGATTTGCCCTCCAGTATTTATTGCAAATAAGCTTCTGTTATCCTCAAAAGTGGTTGTATTTTGCCAAATGTAATGTCAAAATGATCCCTAAAGTCTATAAAAGCATGTCATGTTCTTCATTGAAATGAGTCTAGTGCAGTTAGTGCAGTATGTGGTCATTTTTCTCTCCTGGCTTTGGGAGAGGATGACACTTTTTTTTTTTTTTTTTTTCTTTTCTTTTTTTCCTGTTTCTCTTTTTTCCCTCTCTGTGTGGAATGGCCCCTGAAGGTAATAGAGCTTAATTTCATTACCCTGTGTCAACCACCACTGGGGAGAAAACAATTGCAAACTAAAATTAGATTACAGAAGACGCGCTGGGAGAAGCTGGAGGAACATCATACTTGTATGCTCAAGAGAAGCATGTGTGTGACTGTTTACAAGGTAAAGGTGATGTAACACTGCATGCAGTTGGCACGACTTACAAGCGTTGGACTATGTTGGGAATAGCATGTTAACATATGTACTGTTTCTGCAGTATTATGCACTATGAGCAGTATGCAAATTTAAAATATGCAGTATAGACATTTTGTGCTGAGATATTGTAACTTTCCATGCCAAGCACATAATTTGACCTTCGATTTTCTGTTTTATGAATGAACCAGAAGTAATCTGAGCCTTGATTTTAGGTTTGATTCATTTATTACCAAGATGGGTTTTTTTGTGTGCAAAATTTGATTGAAAAGGCACAATAACTATTTCATTTTTGAGGGAACTGGGTCAACTGAATAATAAATGCTATATAATGAGGTCATGTAACAACAATATTGCATGCTACTTGAAACATATTGTTTGATAACAATAACATACTTTTTTTTTTTAAAAAGCAGGCAACAAAAAATGTATACTAAACAGTATTTTTGCTATTTTTATAATCCCATCTTGTGCCTTTAATTTATACATTAAAGTATAATTTAATTGAATTAAATTTATAATTTCCTCTTAAAACTTTCATATTTAAGGCTCGGCAGGACAACTTGTTTTAAACGGTTATCTTTGCGTAATACATATTTTCACATACTATTTGTTAAAAACTGGCAACATACACTTAAAAAATTCCAAGTTGAAAATAAAACAGATTGTTGGAGTGTATTTTACAATAAAGTACTATGTCAGTTTTTCTTCTTCAAATTTTCACATTTAATTTAATGCTACTTGCTGTTTCTTTGTAACTATTTGTAAAATGTACTAGCAATTTCTGAGTAAAAATGATTTCTACTCCAATTTTTATGTATACTAAACAGTATTTTTGCTATTTTTATAATCCCATCTTGTGCCTTTAATTTATACATTAAAGTATAATTTAATTGAATTAAATTTATAATTTCCTCTTAAAACTTTCATATTTAAGGCTCGGCAGGACAACTTGTTTTAAACGGTTATCTTTGCGTAATACATATTTTCACATACTATTTGTTAAAAACTGGCAACATACACTTAAAAAATTCCAAGTTGAAAATAAAACAGATTGTTGGAGTGTATTTTACAATAAAGTACTATGTCAGTCTTTCTTCTACAAATTTTCACATTTAATTTAATGCTACTTGCTGTTTTTTGTAACTATTTGTAAAATTTACTAGCAATTTCTGAGTAAAAATGATTTCTACTCCAATTTTTCTCAGTGTATAGTAGACAGTATTTTATTTTTACATTTTGTCTTATGCCTATTTAATTTAATTTAATTTATCTCCTAAAACTTTCATATTTAAAGCTAAGTGGAACAGCTTGTTTGAAACATTTATCTTTGAACAATACATAGGCAACAGTTGTCAACAAAGATTGATGGAGCATATTTTATAAGAAAATACTATTTCAGCCTTTCTACTTCAAAATTTCACATTTAATTTAATGTTACTTGCTGTTTTTTTTTTGTAATTATTTGTAAAGTTTACTAGCAATTCCTGAGTAAAAATTGTTTCTACTTCAAATTTTTCTCAGTTTACCGTATTTTGTTACTTTCTAAATTTTGTCTTATGCCTTGAATTCATTAAATTTAAATTAAATTGTAACCAATTTTGGTCACACTTTATTTTAAGGTTCAATTCTCGTCATTAACAAACCATTAACTATGTCTTTTGCCTCCATAAACCACTAATTTGCTGCTTATAGTTAGTAAGGTAGTTGTTAAGTTTAAGTATTGGGTAGGATTAGGGATGTAGAATATGGTCATGCAGAATATGTGCTTTATAAGTACTAATAAACAGCCAATATGTTAATAATAGGCATGCTAATAAGCAACTAGTTAATACTGTAAAGCTGCTTTGAGACAATCTGCATTGTAAAAAGCGCTATATAAATAATGATGATGGTGGTGGTAGTGAGAATTGGTTCCTATACTCAGCTCACTTTTATTTAAAGCTCATCAAGACAGCTTGTTTGTGAAAAGGTGCACTTGCAAAGAGCTGACTGACGTTGTCTTTCTGCTCCCCAGTGGCCAGAGTCGCTGTCAATCCTGTGGGATCTGCCAATCCGGCCGTGTAAAGCGATAGTGTCAGTGATAGGGGATGGACTGAGGCTGTATAGGTTGAGGGAGGTTACAGCTGGACATGGCAATGTCAATAAGAGCTCACTTAGTGACCAACTGAGGGAATTGTTGAGTGACGGACAGCTGGCACTTCAGTCAAGCACTGCGCTGACGTGACGATATCGACTGGCCATCAGCAGCAGTGCCGTGCTGAGCACAAGTCAACATGTCCTTGCGGATTTTGGTGTCAGATAAGTGCAAATAAAATGTTGACACTGAAGGCAAATGTTCAATTCAGAAACCGATATCAATACTTTTTAGTTTTCAGGTAGCAGGCATCATATTTTATGTTAAGTGCAGCGTTTTCATGTGTTTTTAATAATGTGTGTATTTCCTGAAGTAGAAATGCATCAGAACCATTAGCAGTGCACCATTATGACAGATTATCAATTCCAGCTGAGGGCAAGTTCTGCATTTAATGATACGCTAATGCTTCCTGCTGCTTTACGTGATGCTTTAGCTCAGTGTTTCCAAGGCCAGAGACCGCATAAGTGTGAAGAATCTGTTATTCATATCCCATTCATAGTCCTGTCTTACAGTTAAAGTAGCCAATTTCCATTGATATGCACCAGCCTGAGAATGTTTAATACAATTAATGATTATATTGTTGTCAGACTTTATTTCTGCTTTGAAAAATGTTATTGAAATGTATTTTCGATAAAGTAGATAATAGCTACTCAGTAATGTTACAAATATGGCTGCCAAGTGCACTGACTTGCCTTACTTTACTTTGGTAAAGTTCAAGTACCCTTCATTGATACCAGAGTTTTGGTGCAAAATCATCAATTTTACAACAATTTGTGAGTAAATTGTTACATTTAATACAGCATTTTCAAATTCATTTTTGCACTGAACAATTTACAGAGAAATTCTGCTTGTTTTCATTTTGTCTTTAAAAAAAGAACTGAAAAGTCATGAATTTATTAGTTAATTTAATCTACTGACAGTCTAAATATTTAGTTGTAGTTGAAATGAAGTAATCAAATATAACAGTTAAATTAATGAAAAAAAATGTATTCATTAAATTTAAATACACTGCCTGGGAATCATATGGAAGCGTGTTTGTGCCATAAAAAATTATAATAATAAAAAGGGTAGTTGCAACTTTTTCTCTCAAAATTCTGACTGTTTTTCTCTCAATTCTGACTTTTCTTCTCAGAATTGAGAGATATAAAGAATTCTCAAGATAAGAAAAGTAAATTACCTTTTATTTTTTATTCGTGGCGGAAACAAACAAACAAAACCGAACTGCAATATGTAAGAATTCAGAAGAACTCAGAATTCAGATGAAAAAGGTCAGAATTGTGACAGTCACAATTACCTTTTTTATATTTTTATTCCATAGTGGAAACAAGCTTCCATAGAGTTAGTGTGGGTTTTTTTTAACACATACTAAAAAATATTGAATTGCGCTGTAAATCACTTTAGATAAACACATCTGTCCAATGAATCAATGTGAATGGCAAAACGCATTGTTTTGATCAATTTCCAGCCTAGAAAATAAGGTTAGTTAACTTCATGCTCCAGTATGCTCTATAATTCTGTTTGGCTCAGAGATAATGATGGTATCAGCAAATAAGATCAGCTTGTTTCAGAGAAGAAAGCAGCATCTGAATTTATGCATGATGGCAGTGTACTTTGATAAATCAGGGGTCAAATCTTACAGACTAGAAGGTTAAACTGAACAACCACAAACAAGCCGTTCTGGGAGCGCTGTAAAATGATCTATCTAAATCCATATCTCCGCCATCATAAAGCATGCATATACGGTCACCGGTGGAATAAGTAGGCGTAAAAATTCTGTCTGGACTTAACGTCCTTTCTGACCTCAGGACTTTATGCTGCTTAAAAAGAAAGTGATAATGCAGGAAATGCGTTATAGGGCAGATAAAAAGGACATGGATGTACGATTAGATGAGTCGTCTGTTCAAACTAGCCTTGTGAATAACTCCCGCCAATCGCAGAGAATAGAGTATTGAAAATAAAAATGTTTTTAATGAAGTGTCAAGGTTGAGTGGTTTTATGGAGTCTGTAGCAGTGCTGATGGCGGGAGCTCGATGACAGCCTATCGTTCAGGCTGTGCCGCAGTCCTGTGCATTACATCAATAAAGTGTCAATTTGCGTGACGCCGCATGAAAGCTCTGGTGAGGAAGTGTCACGGGTGCTGACGGGCATCGAACATGAGGAGAGGCATGTAACTCAGCACTTTTGTGGCAGACCCTTTGATTTAATTTCCTATGCTTTGAATAACTCAAAAGACGCGCTGTTTTTTTTAATTTTTTTTTATGCACTGGCTGCTTTCAGCATAGCTTGAATTTCAATCTGATTAAGGATGCCGCTTCATAAATCATGCACGACTGGTTTAAAAGCAACATCTGGAACATCAACTTTTTACTCCGGTCACACAGCATGATTTTTGACGCTCACAGTCCAATGCACAAACATACTCTATTTTTAATTACACAACAGTTAGTGCTGGTTCCAAGAGTGCAACTGCACTGGCACATTTTTTTTTCTTGTGGTGTTTCAGACTAAAAATGGAACCACATTTTGTCTGGTGCTGGTTTTTCCAAATCTGTCATTTTTCTCTCTTTCCTGAAGCATTTACAGCTGGTTTCTCACGGTAAAATGTAAAACCTGGATTGGAGCTGAAGCAAAATGAGTTCATAGAGCTTTCTTTTTCAGACCAGCTTAAACTTTTCATTAAAAGATGAAAAATATATTGCTAAAATTGCCTTTAATTTATTTTATTTTTTTATGAAACTGTCAATCATCACACTCACAATCAGGGTTATTGTAGTTCTGAATTTAATTATATTTTTCTTCTCTGTTGTTTATACTATATATACTATATAATGACATATATATATATAATATACTTATACTGTGTATGTATGTATGTGTGTGTATATATATATATATATATATATATATTTATTATATACTCATGTTAGAGGTCTTTGTCACAAACACATTGATTGTTATATTTCTACTCCTCTGAGAAAATTATTTTATTCAGCTGATACAACTGAAAAGGTTCTTAATCAAGTTAATCCAATTTTAGTCTTAAAATTTGTCGGGAAAATGGGTCTTAAAGATCTCATTTTGAAATATTTAAATAGTATAGATTTCATCATAAATACATTTTCTAGTTTCACTTTATTTTTATTTATTTTTATTTTTTGTATTTTACTCAACTTGCCAACTGGTATACTTTACATATGTGTAATTTATAGTTTAGTGGCATTTTCTTTTTTAAGGTGAAATTTCAGGTGAGTTTTTATGATATCTAATTTTATAATATACAATATCTAAAACTAAAATTTATTTCTATTCAATTTAATATTATTTTAGTTCATTTTGGAGTATAAAAACAGCATAAAAATGCATTTCAGTTAAGGTTCAGTTCGAAATTGTTAGTTATTTTTACTTTGTTTAGTTTTCTACTTCGTTTTAGTTTTCATTCAGAATAATAACACAATTGCTCACAACTGTGATGCTATTCTAAATGTTTATTTTAACTGATTTTACCTATGTGCTTGAACCACAGCCATGCTGTTATTCAGTACAACAGCACTCTTGCTTATGTGATATTGCTTAATCATCCAAACCCCATCATGAGTGAGTCTGACAGCAGAATGGCACAGCTATGGAAAATGCTGAGTCGAATGGAGCCTCTGCCGGCTGTCATTCACCGCATCTGTCCCTCATGTGCTTTTTCCACACAGTCATCACAAAATCAACAACAGGGGACAGAACAGGCAAACGCACAGCTATTTGATGTGACAGCCGTTTGACATTGTTTATGCAGATATGAAAGCTCTGCCGCACTCGCGTGAGCAAGGCTACGTGCTGCGTGCTGCGACACGCTCGCAACCACAAACGTATTTGCCGCTAGGGGCTTAAAGGCAAACGCATCCTGGTCAGTCACCTCTCCTCCTCTTTACTGCCACTCATTCTCATTTGTGTCCCATGAGGACGGGTAAGGGAGCTGCGTCCTCTTTGTTTCATGTTGGGATTAAGGGACGACACATTTGCATGCTGCTGTCAACTGGACGGACGCGTGAGCGCTCGCACACAGCAGTGGATTTGCATACTGAACATCAGGCTAAGCCGAAAGAAATGATGGGAGGGAGAAAATTCTGGTGACAGAAAGATTGCTAATATCTGCACTGCTTCTTTAACCCTATATAGTGCACTATGTTGCTTTCTGTAACAACCACCAGCTCCCAGTTTTTTTTTTTTTAAAGATGACGCCAGTGACTGTTCTGACACTTCTTCATAAGACTGTGAGTCACGATTGTCTAGTGGTGTAATTTTATAGTACGCATGGGTGCCATTACAAATCCTGATATAATATACAGTTCATTTTTATAATGAACCAAGCAAAACTGCAACTGAACTCGACTGCTTAAAAGTTAAAATTGAAGTGATTTCTGTGCATCCGTCAACACCGGAATTGCACCGGAATTGAATTGTTTTCAAACAGGTTTCCTGTAACCAGAATTACTGGAATAGATACTATGGATGCAAAGCCACTACAGAAAATATTTTTTACATGGTTATCCATTATTGGCTATCTATGTAAGATACTGTTATTAAATATTATTTGTCTGATTTTAATGTAGTTATTATATCCATGTAATAGATAAAGATGAAAGTCATATGTTAAGTAAAAATATATATATATATATTACTGTGCCGTGAAAAGGTGTTTGCCCCCTTCCTGTTTTTTTTATTTTTTGCATATTTGTCACACTTAAAATATTCAGGTCATCAAACAAATTTTAATATTACACAAAGATAACCCGAGTAAATACAAAATGCAGTTTTGAAATAACTATTTATTTGTTAAGGGAAAAAAGCTGTCCAAACACAGCTAGCCGTGCATTATCCCTTACATAATATATTGTTATATATCATATTATGTTATATTATATACATATGGCTTTGTCACTTAAGTGCATATCATTATATTATGTTTTAAATATTATAAATGATTGAATATTTACCTTATTGTGGTGATAAGTCTTTTTTTGTACAAAAATAAAACACTTGAATCACAAAAAAAGGCACCAAAAAAAACACGTCATGCAATCGAGGGTTAAACCTTTTACAAAAAGGCCAGATCTAAAGTGAGAGAAGTACACATTAAGCTTTTACAGGTCATCTAGTCTGATCCATGAGGTTTAATGTCATGACGTAGGACAGCAGACTCTGTATTCACCATCTGTGGTGTTTCTTTTCCTCTGCAGATATGAATGGGTTTAAGCATCATGCTTAGATTTAAATCCTGTTGTAGGCATTTTCTGTACTTCATGCTAAACGCTTGTTTAGCTCACAGATCTCGTCTTGTGTGCACTGAAGCTCTGCAGCATTCGAACGTGCAAATCTGAAGCAACTGACTCGACTAGAGTGATTGTTAGGTTAAGATGTCTGAGATATTCAAACGCACAATGTGACTTAAAATGCAATGTGTCAAGCTGTCAATGCAGAAAGCTCACCGAGCTTGAACAAAAACAATTTCTACAAACAACGCAATGCATTGAAACTAGATAGGTTTTATCTGTCATTCAGGCAAATGGCAGATGAACACGCACACACTCACACTGTAAATGAGTTAAAAGCCCAAAGGACGATCTGCCCTGCGGTGTGTTTGGGTGGCGTTGTCCCTCTCCTGTCTGTGTGCTAAACTGTCACCTCTTCTCTCAGTCAGCATCCCCCATAGTGCAGTCTGGTTCCATACACATCACAGCACAGCTTTGGAGCAGGATGGCCAAAGCCCATAGGACCGACAGACACGAAAGGAGCGAGATGGGAGGGAGGGAGGGAGGGAAGGTGGATTCAGAGAGACAGAGCAGCTTTTACATTCAAACTCTTGCATGAATTAGCATGGCGCCTTGGTTTCTGCGAGCACAGTGTGGCTGTTGACCAGTCGAGGGAATCTGGTTGAGAACCGGACGGTTTCATGCATTCACAGCTGTCAGGTGGCTCGTCTCCTTTTCTTGTGTGATCTTTTAAAACAAAAAACTGAAAGTCAATTGAACCTGCATTCCCAGAGGAACATTTTGTTTGTGCGCAAACTGCTCTTTCATAGCTCAGGAAACTTAAAAGATTAGTTCACCCAAAAATGAGTATTTATTTAGTCACACTCCTGCCACTCTTCACTTTGTATTTTTCAGAACCTAAAATGTTGTTTTTGTGATTGTATGTGTGTTTGTTTTTAGGAATCATCTTAAGAATCAATTATGAAACTTTATGCAGTTCAATCCATACAACACCAGTTCATGGTGGTGAGGTGGGGGGGGGATTATCTTTTGTTTTTTGTTTAGTTTTTAGTTTTGTTCAGAACCATTGCACAGTTCTTTCCATGCAGTTCATGGTGACCTGGGGCCTGTTTCATAAAACAAGTTTACCAAATAAGCCAGATTTATTTCAGTTAGTCTGACTTATTGTCAATTGATTTGGTTCAAAATAAGTCAGTGTAGGGATTTCTAGTACATGAACGGACACTGATATGTAAAATTAAGTAATCAAAGACATTACATCAGACTAACTGAAATAAGCCTGGCTTGTTTGGTAAACTTGTTTTATGAAACAGCCCCCAAGGGTTGTTTTGTTTAGTTTTGTTTAGAAACATTACGCAGTTCTTTCCATGCACACCAGTTTATGGTGACCAGGGATTATTTTATTTGATCTTGTTTTGTTTTTGTTTGTTTGTTTTGTTTTGTTTTGTTCAGAACATTACGCAGTTCTTTCCATGCAACACCAGTTCATGGTGACCAGGGTTTATTTAGTTTAATTTTGCATTTATTCACTGCTTTTAACTTTTATTTTATTCATTCCTGTTTTGCTTGCAGTAAAATCACTAAAATAAAATACATGCAAATTCTCCTGACAAAATACCTTGGCTGTTTGATTAACGGATGACCACTTACATGGGAACCTCTTTGTCACCCCTCTCACCTCTTAACTCTTACTCTGAGCCATCTCCAAAGACCACTTGACTTAGTCAACTATTCACCTTTAGCTAATCTTCAAAAGACCTGAGTGGCCATTGAGGTCTTTGATGCTATTTTATTAGCTTACTAGGCTTTGCAAATGGATTCGGGTCATGACAGAGAGAGAGAAAGTAATTACATGGATTATCTCGGCAAAGGAGAAGTGCTCACTAACACAGATTTAGACAGATTTGTGAACAATATTTGAGAGAAATAGGCCTTTTGTGTACATAGAAAAAGTCTTAGATCTTTGAGTTTAGCTCATGACAAATGGGGGCAAAAACAAAAGTGTTGCGTTTATAATTTTGTTCAGTGTACATACAAGTTTTATAAAAGAGATTAATGGAACCAAAGTCAAGGAATTCATCTCTCTGCATTCATGCGGTCTAGATGTTTACAAAAAATTGGCAGACCACATGAGTTAGTAGTTTTGATTGTCATTAAAGGAAACGATTAACATCCTGTTGTGGTGCTGTATCTGCCTCCCACATATTTGATGATAAATTACAAGTGCTAATAAACATTATTAAATGCAAATATATTTTTATGTAGGGAGTATTGGAAAAGTTTTATTCAATGGTCTGGAAGGAATATGTTGACAATTATTTTGACTGTTATCTTGGTTATACGGGGGGGGAAACACATTTACACTAATAGGTACAACTAATAGGACTTTCCATTGTGTCAATACAGGACACAGTAAACAATGGTTTTGAATTTACTAGAGATGTGCCAATACAATTGCATATTAATGTATTATGATTCTATTTCTTACAAGACTGCAATGATACTTTGCATCAATATTTCTATTTGTTTGTTCAAGTATATAATTTCCTACAGTTAAGAAGCAGATCTTCTAAAAGTTGTATGCTTGGTATTATCTGCCAATAGTATTTCTTCAACTTTTTCATTGAATATTTAGGTTTTATTTCAGATTAGAAAACATTATTTTAATAGTTGCTGGACATTACTGGACAAAATATAAGTAAGCGATATGAGAGCGAAAACAGATTCACACTCTTTTCCTGACATAGACTCTATCATGATCTAATTTTGATATTGTGATGCATTGCACTGTATTGAATTATGACATTTATTGTTTCAGAATATTTATCGTATCATATAACAAAGTAGTTGGCGTTACCCAATCCTAATTTTGACAAAAATTTGTTATTCAGCAAGAGGCCACAGACACTTATTTTGTACTATATCCAAAATATTCATTTAAATTCCCTTGTTAAATTCCATTTAAATACCCATCTGTACCTCTTATTCCTCATATCTGCATTATTTTAACTTGCCTGTGCCTTATCTAACCACATTTTCCTCGGGCACTGCTTTACCTGTTTGGCTAAACCATGCAAGCAGTAATGCTGAGGATCTGTGGGTTGCTATTATGCTGTCGTCTGATACAGAGAGAGGAACTGCAGGGGACAGTGTCACTCCACTTGTCATATGTCAAAACAGAGGTGAGAGACACTGACACCGGTGCGAAAGATTTGTCACCGGTTGCACTGGTGTGAAAAGCCACCAGCGTCCCACGACAAGAGCTATGTGGAGAAATGTCCCTCAATTCTGTAGCCGAACGGTTCTAAATTACTAGCAATAAAACGAGACACATTACACTATGCTTGTGGGTGGGCCTAGTCATAGGACTCCGCCCACAAGCAGTGACGTCATGCACAAGTGTTTATATAAGGAAGTGGAACAAGATCTCTGATGAAGATGGGCAGTGATGTTATTTTGGCTGTTCTAATCTTTACTTAAACACTTTCATTTATTACATTTTATCTATGATTTTATGGAAGTTATGTGTAGGGAATGCTATGTATCGCATAAACAGACACATTCAGCCCTCATTTTGCCTGCAACACCTTTATATTCATAAACAAGCAATACCAAAGAAAGTTGGGTTGAATTTTAAGCGGAAACTTAAAACGCATTCCCCAAGTGACGGTGGTGCTATCAATAAAAGAAAAGGAGCATCCATGCTGTTTTCTGTTCTTTCTGAGATGCGAGGCAGCGGTGACCTTGGGCATTCCAGACTGTCCCTCGACTGTGTGCACTGAGCTGATAAAACGCCAACCGCTGACGCTCGTGCCTCCAAAAATCAGCTACAAGCTCCGGCAGAGTGAGGATATTTCCATCTCAGAAGGAAAAAGCAAGAGAGAGATGATGAAGCTGTAAGACTTCTCAACGAGATGCCAGTGGAGGCCAGACAGGCGTGTCCAGCCGAAACGACTTTGTTTGGTGTCTTGCTGTTTTAACTAGGAAACTGTTCCTTATCTTCGGCTCACTACGTTGACTTTATGCTTGAAACAACCTCTGTCTGGATCTAGGAGGTCTATAATACCTGGTGAACATTTGAATGGATGTAAATAGAGAAAGATGAAAGCAAAATTGCATAGTTACCATATCTATCAGCAGGGGTTAACTTGGCTATGCGAACCAGCCTAACCTTAACCTTTTGAACAGCACATACAATAATATCTGTGATTAGATTTTCCATTGTTTTTGTTGGGGGGAGAAAGAGATGTTTTTTTTCAGTTGTCCAAATATGTTCCCTGTTGAATTCATCCGGGAATGACATGTAGGTCAGAAAGCCTGCAGGGTCTGTGTCATCTGTGCTTCCGTAGTGGTATTCTCCAAGCTTAAGTCTAATAAAGACTGTGGTTTACCATATACTGATTACCAGGAGGGATGAACCTGTAGCATGGAGACATGTCCTTATTCTTGTCTCCTATATAGCCTCAGAAACCCTCATCATCTACCAAACGTAATCTGATTAAAATCAGACAAGTCTGTATCTACTGTACCAACGCAAAACACTGATGCTTCGTGTATAATCTTGAGTCTCTGTGGCCTAAATCAAGCAGTATTAATAATCCGTAATCCAGAGATCTCTTTCTGCCAGCTATATGGGCAAACAATTTCTTCACATATAATAGCAGAGCAAGAGGGAAGGGGTTTGATTACTCATGTGGTCCAAGTGTGTTTGTAGAAATAGGCACAGAGGACAAACACTAAATACCCAACACATGCACCATGTTTAGCGCTTCAAAGTGAAACGGAGTCTTTTGTTTGTGTTTTTGTTTGCACATTAGCCATGTTTTGTCTGTTAAGGGCTGTTCAAACAGAGCAAGTTCTTTGCGGTCTCAAAAACAACACACGGCGCGCTCAAGACCATGTAAAACATCATCAAAAGCATCAGTTTTGCATGTTTACATAGACCATCAATTAAAGAAATTCAAAGAACGCATTCTTTGAGAACGACCCTTTATTTTTGTTTCAGTTTGTTTGAATATATTGTTGTGTCTGTACTGCACTGGGTGTTTTGAAACACCAAAGAACTGAAGTTTAAACACAGATGCTCAGTTCCAGCTCTGGAAGAATAGTTTTTTTGTTTCTAAACCAGCCAACAAGAGTCTCTTGGGATTTAGTTGTGTATTTCTTTTTGAAATGGCATCATAATATTTGTCTACTAAATGTGTTGTCTTGAGTAAAATGTTTGCATGCAGATTTGCAGACACAAGCTCACGTCAAATTGGGTTTGTCTGACAAATGCTTAGTGACCCATTTTGCTTAGTGACCCATTTCTGTTTCAATGCTGTTCAATAGACAGATGATGTGGGGAGGGGTGTGAAATATAAAAACAAGCATTTTTGGGATAACTGTTGTGGTAAATCCTCTCTTTTCAGCTCTTTACTGAGCCAGTCCGCTGCGGTCTCACCCCAGTGGCTGCTGTGAGTTTCTGTAACAAGCTTTTAGTGGCAGGGGGCCAGAAGGTGGTCTCACACAATGACCTTTGACAAGTGGGAAAAGGTGGTAGAAATCAGCTACTGTGACAATATTTCCAAGCCTGGATGTTGTTAAGCTGAATAGTCTTTTTTAAGCTGCTTATGGAATGCTTGTTTCCGCCACAGGATTAAAAAAAAAAAAAAAGGTTATTGCGACTTTTTGTCTCACAATAAAAAAAAATTTTATTCGCAATTACATTTTTTTTTAGTCTCACTAACTTTTTTATTTCTCAGAATTTTTCTCAGAGATCTAAACTTGCACTTCTGGAAAAAAAAAAAAAAAGTCAGATTTGCGGGATATAAATTCTGACTTTCTTGCAATTCAGAGTTCTGACTTTTTTCTCTGAATTCAGCGTTTACATTTCACAGTAGATTTTTTTACCACAAAATAAAAAATGAAAAAGGTAATTATGACTTTATTCACAATTCTTACACGTTTCCTGTATTTGTGAGTTTATATCTCACAATTTAGACTTTTTTTCTCAGAATTGCAATTTTATACCTCCCAATTCTGTGTTTATACTTTGCAATTCTGGGTTTATATCTCATTATTGCAAGAAAAAAGTATTAATTGTGAGATAAAAAGTCACAATTACCATTATTTTTTTATTATGGAAACAAGCTTCCTGCTTCCACTGCTGTTTGATTATATTTGATTAAAATCAATTTAATTTTATAATTTTATAACTTTTTTATTTTATTTTACAACCCCTGGGGCACACAATTTCCAAAATAATTCATCAATTTCCAGATTAATTCAACTGAATCATTTCATAACAGCAATAGTAATAGACCAGCGCTGAAATGTTTTACTGTTTGCATTACTTTGCTTGTCTGCGTTTGCGTTGTTCCAGACCAGAATATGTGAGTGGTACAAAGTCAATTTTGTGAATTTATTTATTTATTTATGCCTCTCCATGATTACGTGTATTTTCAGTAATAGAGAAAAAAAAAAGAGCAATTTGCTGATATTCAAAACAGAACTCTTGCTTGTTATATATTTTAATTAAAGAACCTCTTTCCCTCCATAGTTGTCACAGCAGATATTTCTCAAATTAAGAAAGTCACAGCAGACACTTGAACAATGCAGTTTAGTTAAATACAACACATTGAAATATTGGTAAACCAACTCTTGAGTATTCATGTTTAACAAAACGTTTCATCTATATATTCATTGCATCATATGATTATGACAGCCTTTGCTCCTAGGCTAAATGTTGTTGAATTTTAACGAGAATTAATGTCAGATTAAGTAGGGTGCTGAAGTGGGTGTTTTGCACCCTGTTTAAACCTTTCAACACCGTGGAGAGTCTCCGGCAGGAGCAAGCTAGTGATGGGATTTTATCTAATGACAGTAAACTGTGAAGCATTACAAAACACACTGGTGTGAAATTCTATGTGGCAGCCAGTCACGTCGATGTAAACCACCACCTCTTCTTTTAAGTCTAAATTACTTTGGGATTTGCAGGCAGTGGACAGAGTGTCTGTGCAATGTGACTAACCAGATTACTGCTGCACTTTACGGGGGAAGATGGAGCCGCTGGTATTGCTGGAGAAAGCACTAAGTGAGAGTCAGTATTGAGAGTTGGGTCATAATGAAGCATTTATGTTTAAATGGAATTTATGTTCACTTTTGGGAAAGAAACCAAGCTTTATTAGGAATTCCAGGGACTTGTTAATCCACTCAGTCAGTGAATCCTTGAAGCCAAACATCATATTTGTGAAAGATGTTTATTTTTCTTATATATATATAAAAAATTTTTTTTTTTTTTAGCCACCTATTTGAGAACACAGACTTGCCTGTGATTCTTGCTGTTTTCCAGTTGCAGAGGTTATACTTTTACATTGTTTCATGTCCTATTAGCCAATAAAAGTGAAAGTCTGTAATTCTTTTAGAAATCTGCTTAAGTGTAATAGGGAAGCAAAGCAGTATCAATTGTTGTGTGTGTGTGTGTGTGTGTGTGTGTGTGTGTGTGTATGTTAAATTTCTTTATGTATTTCCTCCATTTTTACATTTATCATCTATCATTTTTTTTTAAAGTCATCTTTAATATATATGTATATATATTAGTTAACTATGTCAAAGGGTCCTATTATGCTCTTTTACAAAGTCTTGATTTTGTTTTGGGGGTGTACTAGAACATGCTTTCATGCTTGGTGATTTTATTATTATTTTTTTACATACTTTACATTATTACAA
>NW_015660878.1:278375-280453 GCF_001515625.1 Sinocyclocheilus rhinocerous | reverse complement strand
CCTTCCGAAAAACGAAATGTGTTGTGATTGGTTAGCTGTCCCTGTGCGTTGTGATTGGCGAACAGCTTAGATGGTGTTTCAGTGCTGCCCCGCCCCTTGCCAAAGCAGCACGTTCCGTCTGCTCCGGTTTAGTTAAGGATGGCGTCAATATTGCCATATCAGTATGAGCCGGATTCAGACCCCGAGAATATTGAACAAGAGGATCGCGCAGAACCTTTGCATGCACGGATATCGCAAGTCACATTCATCATGTAGAGAAGAGGGCGGGAACTGAATCGGTAAAAGTTGCGAGTCAGACGTGCACCATGGCTGATTGAGCTATCCAACAAAACTATTCTTCTATTAGAAATATGTTACACTGGCATGGTCACTTAGTCAACCGGTCTTCCATCAAACGCTTGAGTTTGAACCTTAAATATCAAAACAAGTAACTTTTATGAATAGATAAACATTTAAAATCAAGAGTTTTTAATAGCCATTGCAGGTAGAAAGCAGTGGGGTCGTTTAGAAGGACTCTCTGACAAGTGCAACACATTTATTGATGAAGATGATCAATAAGCAGAGATGGCCGCAGCAGGATCACAACAATTGCCATCAAATATGTCACACGCAGTGTCAAATTTCTCCAAAGAGCTCCTTCACAGCCTGGACACTGTGTTCTGCCAGCCATATTCATCTCTTGAATGAAAGTCATGAAGTTCAGCGAGTGAAACGGTCACATTTTGAGAGTTGGGGCTGATTCTCATAATTACCATGACAGCGTAATGGCTCTCATCTATGCTCAATTTATAATATATTCCTATATACTATAATCAGCCTCAGTCTCAGCACTGAAACGCATCATTAGCACCTATTTCTGTGATGGTTTCAGTGCAGATGATCATGATGAAAATTCGGATATTATCAATTAAAACCCCTTTACAGTACACACTGCTGCTCTTGTTCAAACACGCATCTCATTTCTATAGCACACGCTCTAGAGTTGTGAGAGTGCATGAACTCGTGCTATGCCATTAGAGATAATGCCAGCCATGAGAGCACTGTTTGCTTTACATACATTTACATTCATAGCATCAATGAACTACAGTGCTCAAAAGCATTTTTATTAACCTTGCTGATGGTGCGCTGAATACTGAATGTGTTTTTACAAAATGTGTTTTTAACCGTTAAATTGAAATAAGAACTAGATTTTTGTTTTATGATGAAAACATGTTTTTTTTTTCTTCTTTTTTTTCAAAGTTTCTAGGATGTTTTGAGTGATTGCTTACCAACCCAAGTCCTTGATATTTTGATACGGTTTGGATCCATCCTTCTGTGTTTTTTTTTTTACCAGCCAGGCATACAATTTTAAATCTTTTAGGAAAATTATTTGAGGTCATAAGGTCTGTAGTACAAATTGGAGGATGGGTTACATGCCAAAGTTTGATTTTAAGGCTTGTGGGTTTGTTCATTACACTAAATAATATTTATATTATTATTTTAGATAAGTTAAGTGTACATTCAAATAGTATCTGCAACAAACATTTGCATGCACCATGCAGGGTTATTATAGTTAAATAAAACTAAAACTATTACTTTTGATCAAATAAACTTTAACTGAAATAAAATAAAATATCAAATTAAAATTAAACTTCTTTTTTGAGATAGTTGCCAAGCTGAAACATTTGTCAAGTTTATCTTGATGTACTACTTAAATAACCAAAACTAAAACCGAAATAAAAATTACTACTATAGTTTCATTTTTATTACTGTTGTACTTATTACTAACTATACAGACATATTAAAAAAAGAACAATAACTAAAAACACAAACAATATTAAAACTGAAAAAAAAATCATAATATTAAAAAAACTAATATATAAATAATTATAACTATAAATTATTTATAGTTATCACTATATATAATTAGTTATAGTTATAACTCTATAATATTTATAGTTATAACTATAATTATTTATAAATTCTAACTATAAAATAATTTTATTTTTATTTCCTTTTTATACTTAAGTGATATTATGAAAGAATTTGCTGACCTTGCTTTCTTTCTTTCTTTACTCTTATTTTAAATATACTATAAA
>NW_015660878.1:264045-278023 GCF_001515625.1 Sinocyclocheilus rhinocerous | reverse complement strand
TATATATATATATATATATATATATATATATATATATATATACTGTATAATATATATTTTTTAAATCATTGCAATTTTATTTTGAAAACTCAAATTTATTAAGTATGTTAAATATAATCTTTTAAAATGATATCATTTAATATTGGCCATAACATGAAAATTCTGTTTATTTAAACACTGCTACAAACGATGTGGATGGGTGTATTTTATGGAGACGGCAGGAAATGATGTATAGAAAAGGAGGAAACTGGATCTCTAAAAGTCAGGCTGGCTTCCATTAAATGGCTGAGTCTGAATCTTAAAGAAATATCGAAATAAGTATCTTTTATGAATACGTAAACATTTAAAATCAAGAGTTGTAAATAGCCAACGCAGGTATGAAGAAGTGGGGTCATTTAGAAGGACTCGCTGACAAGTGCGACACATTTATTGATGAAGATGATAAATAAGCGGAGATGGCCACAGCAGGATCACAACAATTGCCATCAAATATGTCACACGCAGTGTCAAATTTCTCCAAAGAGCTCCTTCACAGCCTGGACACTGTGTTCTGCCAGCCATATTCATCTCTTGAATGAAAGTCATGAAGTTCAGCGAGTGAAACGGTCACATTTTGAGAGTTGGGGCTGATTCTCATAATTACCATGACAGCGTAATGGCTCTCATCTATGCTCAATTTATAATATATTCCTATATACTATAATCAGCCTCAGTCTCAGCACTGAAACGCATCATTAGCACCTATTTCTGTGATGGTTTCAGTGCAGATGATCATGATGAAAATTCGGATATTATCAATTAAAACCCCTTTACAGTACACACTGCTGCTCTTGTTCAAACACGCATCTCATTTCTATAGCACACGCTCTAGAGTTGTGAGAGTGCATGAACTCGTGCTATGCCATTAGAGATAATGCCAGCCATGAGAGCACTGTTTGCTTTACATACATTTACATTCATAGCATCAATGAACTACAGTGCTCAAAAGCATTTTTATGAACCCTGCTGATGGTGCGCTGAATACTGAATGTGTTTTTACAAAATGTGTTTTTAACCGTTAAATTGAAATAAGAACTAGATTTTTGTTTTATGATGAAAACATGTTTTTTTTTTCTTCTTTTTTTTCAAAGTTTCTAGGATGTTTTGAGTGATTGCTTACCAACCCAAGTCCTTGATATTTTGATACGGTTTGGATCCATCCTTCTGTGTTTTTTTTTTTACCAGCCAGGCATACAATTTTAAATCTTTTAGGAAAATTATTTGAGGTCATAAGGTCTGTAGTACAAATTGGAGGATGGGTTACATGCCAAAGTTTGATTTTAAGGCTTGTGGGTTTGTTCATTACACTAAATAATATTTATATTATTATTTTAGATAAGTTAAGTGTACATTCAAATAGTATCTGCAACAAACATTTGCATGCACCATGCAGGGTTATTATAGTTAAATAAAACTAAAACTATTACTTTTGATCAAATAAACTTTAACTGAAATAAAATAAAATATCAAATTAAAATTAAACTTCTTTTTTGAGATAGTTGCCAAGCTGAAACATTTGTCAAGTTTATCTTGATGTACTACTTAAATAACCAAAACTAAAACCGAAATAAAAATTACTACTATAGTTTCATTTTTATTACTGTTGTACTTATTACTAACTATACAGACATATTAAAAAAAGAACAATAACTAAAAACACAAACAATATTAAAACTGAAAAAAAAATCATAATATTAAAAAAACTAATATATAAATAATTATAACTATAAATTATTTATAGTTATCACTATATATAATTAGTTATAGTTATAACTCTATAATATTTATAGTTATAACTATAATTATTTATAAATTCTAACTATAAAATAATTTTATTTTTATTTCCTTTTTATACTTAAGTGATATTATGAAAGAATTTGCTGACCTTGCTTTCTTTCTTTCTTTACTCTTATTTTAAATATACTATAAATATAATTATTAAATTTTTTTAGCATGCACAGTGTTGTTTATTATTTTTATTTATTTATTTATTATAATTTTAAATATACTATTTAATCTAATTCAATCTAAAAGCTGATAAATCTAAAATCGAATTAATTATTTTTATTTACTTTTTAATACATGTATTCAGTAATAATTTATTATGAAATAATTCGCTTACTATTTATTTATTTATTTATTTATTTAAATATTTATTTTAAATATACTGTATATAATTTCTTCATTTTTTTTTACTTTTTATGCATACGTACAGTATAATTTTGTAAATTATTATAATATTTTTGTAATTAAATGTATTATTAATAATTTGATGACTATTTCTTTCTTTTTTTTTAAATATACTATAAATATAATTATTTCTTTATTTTAATTGACCTTTTTATGCATAAATACAGTGAGGTTTAAAAGACCAAACTGCACGATTTCAAAAACAAATTTACACCTGGAGATGTTTTAGGAGATGTTTGGGAATAAAACCCATTTAAATTGTCTTATGGTGGAAAATTCTGGTAACTGATTAATAATAATATTCTTTAGTTAAAAGAATTTTTCATTAAACAAAAAAACCCCACAAAAATCGATAGTCTTTCTCTTTTGGCAGTATATAGTATTTCTTCCAAATAATGTTTGAGAGAATCTTATTTATGTTTTAGTTACCGTTTTGTATGTAAAAACACAAATCCCTGAAAGAAAGTTATTATAAAGTTGAAGTTAGGATAATTGCTAATAATATTTAATAACTTCACAATAACACGGTTCATGCAAGAAGATTTTAAATAAAGCATTAAAGTTGATTAATGATGTCTATAAAAATGCCATTAGTATTCATTGGCCTGCAGGCCTCTCTGTGCTGTGTGTTGTTTGGTGAGTACAGTAATGTTTGTATATCTTCTCTCTCTCTCTTCAGTGCTTTAAGAGAACAAGCAGTGTGGGGGTTGCTGAGCCAACACATGGCTCACCTCCAGCTCCCTTCTCTTACTCCGACAGTTTCAGTCAATGTACACACACCACACACACACACACACACACACACACACACACACACAATACACATGCTGCTTTCTCGTCCTGCCTTTCCCAGGAACATTCAAATCTGTATGCTGCTTTCTTACAAAGGAACCGAACTTGTGCAGCTCTGAAAAATTCAGCAATTTTTCATTTTTAAACTCAATTAATAAGGCATGTCAAAATAAACAGGAGCATTCTTGATGGATTTAGCATCTGGGATGGAGTTATTTAGCAGTCTGGTCCTCTCAGGAGGGCAGAAGGCTCTATTATGTATCACATGTAATGGATCTTGATTTATCCTGCTTTGTCTTCATGTTTTAACACAACCTTCCATGTGTCAGACCTACACTTGATCAATGCCAGGCTCCAAGGGGACTAAGGACCTGATGCTAGAATATAAACCACCTGATTTGTTTGCATTAAATATTCTGTTTAAACTCCATAACAAGCAGATGTTAAAATGAGGATAGTGCTGTTGCTAATGTCCTCAAAATAATTTGATCACCATGATTATATTTATTTTATTGTATATTTTATTATTTATTTACTTTATGCTTATATGCAGTATATTATTAAATAATCTGATGACTATTTATATACTATAAAAGAATTATCTTTTTTATTTCCATTTTATACTTGGTGTAATTATGAAATAATTCATTAAATTATTTCATAATTACACTCCAAGTATAAAAACGAAATAAAAAAGTTCATTATTTTTTAGTATATAAATAAACATAATTTCTTTCTTTCTTTCTTTCTTTATTACTATTCTTATTTCAAATATACTGCAAATATAATTTTTGGGAAAGAAAAAAATTTTTTTTACTTATTATAATTTTTTATACATTTATGTATTTTTATATATTTATACTCTTAATTTGTTGTTACTTATTATTTATTATTTATTAGATACGATAAATCTAATTAATTATTTTTATTTACTTTTTATTTATGGATTTAGTATAATTTACTACTAAATAATTTGATAACTATTTATTTACTTTATTTATTTAGTTAGTTAAAATATTTATTTATTTTAAATATACTATAATTATATAATTTCTTCATTTTATTTTTATTTACTTTTTATGCATACATTCAGAGTAATTCCTTAAATTGTAATAATACTTTGTAATTAAATGTATTATTAATAAGTTGATGCTATTTATGTTCTTTTTTTAAAATATACAATCAATATAATTATTTCTTTATTTTTTATTTACCTTTTTATGCATAAATACAGTGTGGTTTAAAAGACCAAACCACCCGATTTTAAAAACAAATTTACCCCTGGAGATATTTTAGGATTTCCAAAAATGAAATATGTCAAATAAAGAAAAATGATGACATAAGACTAAGAAATGCCAGATTGAGTACAACAGTCATTAAAGCAAAAATTGGACTTTCCAAATACTAAAATAATAAAATTCATATTTCAGTTTTCTTCATCTTTTCACTCAAACTTATTATTTAATATTATTAGCCTAATGTTAGTGTAATCTATTAATACGGGCATCATAAACGCATATTTTTAAACAAGTACCAGATATGGGTGTATTTAACTTGATCACAATTTAATAAACACCTTGTAAGTGAATAATTGTAAGTTATTCAAACAGCAAATAAATTGTATATAGAGAAAATGCAAATAGATACATTTTTACTAGCTGTCTTTGACATTTGGACCCTTCTATGGCGTACTCAGTTCTGAATGATTAATTTAGGTGACTGGGCGCCCCATAGTTACTTCCTCATGCTTACTAATATGTTGATTGTGACAGCCAGTGTTGCTCCAGGGAGAACAGCTTTTACTTTAATGCAGCGCTGTAAGCCATTGTGAGTTTGCCTGGCAAAATGGGGTTGAAATGTAATTCTAATGTCGGAATTTAAGTACGGATTGGCTTTCCAAGGAACTGTTTGCAACAGGGATCTGTAAAGATTGGATTCTAGGGCTAGTTAGTCATCATCGTCACTACATGCTGGGAGAAATGTTGGTTTCTTGCTCAGTCCCTCCGAGGTAAAGCTGAAGAGAATGAAGCTATTTTTGAGGAAGAGAGAAACGTTCATGCATAGCAAAAAGACGGATTATCCATACAGACGAATATAGAGATGTATCGGGTGGATTAACGACAGTGATTATGCTGAAAATGCGCTGCCAAGCATGCTGATTTAGTGAAACACGTTTTTCAATCACTGCTTTCTGTTTAACAAGCAGCTCTCTTTTAGTCTTTTGAATGTTCTGTATTTTCAGCCTTTGTTTGTTTACTTGATGTATTTGGTCCTTGGAGTTAAGAATGGCTACAAAAAAGAAAACTGTCAAGAACATATTTCACCACAAAATCAAAATCAAAAGTTTTTAAATGATTTTTTAATACATTGTGATTAGGTTTCTATGACAATTAAGCATTAAATAGTTACTGTTTTTGATCATTCCAGTTAAAAAATGTAATTAAAACAAATTACAGTAATATTTTTATTACACTGGAATTTTATGTATGTATTGCCTTAAAATAATGAGAATTTGTAAGGAAAATGTGCTTAATTGTCATGAAATGTCATGCAAAACTAATCTTAACAGTACAAAACAAAAGTTTAATCTTTACAGAAATAAAATAAAAAATTAAATTAAAATTATTTTGATGTGGGGGTGAAATATGGATGACAATTTATTTATCTTTTTTATTATAAATTTATAAAATTATTTTGTAATTAAATGTATTATTAAAACTTTGACTTTATTTAATTATTTACTTAAGTATATTCTTTTTTTAAATATACTATAAATATAATTATTTCTTTATTTATCTTTTTATCCATGCATTTAGTGTATTGTAAAAGTCTGAGACTTCACTGAAATTTGGGATTTGAAATATAAACCTGGATTTGTTTTAGGATTTCCAAAAATGAAATATGTAAAACAAAGAAACATTATGACACAACAGGAAAAAAAATGTCATCTTGCGTGTGGTTGTCATTAAAGCAAAAGCTGGACTTTACTAAGTCCGAAAACTAATTAATTATGAAATTCACATTTCAGTTTTCTTAATTCATCTTTTCACATAATGTGTTTTTGACAAGATTCACTTAGAAATAATAATCTGAACTAATTTTACCAAACTGCCATGTGCTCAAATTCAAAGTACAGCCATATACCAAGAATTTGGGAAAACAATGCTGAAATGCACTGAAAGATGTGAATGGATTTTAATCAAGCCATTAACGCTGTGTACGTGCACACCTATTTTTGGGTCAGACTTCAAGGGAGAAAATATTCTCTTAGGCCTCTGAAGTGCTCGATACATCCCTTGCTTTCCACTGCATCAGTTATGGAAGGACCATTAGAGCGTTTGTCATTAAACTTCTCCCAGTGAAGCGCTTAATGAACTGAGAGCCGCAGCTCCAGTCCAGCAGTTCAACTAATCCAGGAGAGTCTCTATGGATGCCATCACCTACAGCAACAAAGCCAGAGGCTGTTCTCTTGTGGGACAGAGTAGGCATATTCATGCTCGGTCCTCACCCATCCCTCTCCTTTTTTAATTGGCTACGGTCCTCCGTTCTCCTGTGTGTGCTAATCTAGAGGAGTGGAAGTTCTCCCTGTTGAACAAGGGGGATTCAGAGACGGTTCCTGGATCAGTTGAGGACATCATCAGCAGATGTAGAGCCAGTAGAGTTTAACAGTGATCACCCAATTTACAGCGGTATTTGTTCCGGATGTATTTTTCATTCCACTAGGAGTACCACAACCAAACCAACCAGCTGTGAGATGAATCACAATATTACAGCATTTAATTTAAATCTAAAAAAGTAATTCCAAATCTGAAGAAAAAAAAAAACACGCTTTTATGAGCTAATGACTTATGAATGGCAATCAAATTAAAACGTCAATGGTCATTTTTTTAGTCATTTGTATATACTACATAATGCAATATTTTTAAAGTTTATAGTGTTTGAGAGTGTGGTAAATGCATTTGATTACATCACTCAGTGCTGCTTAGTAGTTGTTGCTTCTGTGGAAACAGTGATTTCTCTGATGGGTTGATTCATTTTTCACATAGGTGTTTTTTTTTTTTAAGTCTTTGTTAAAGCATTATAAGCCATGAACCAAACCAATCAACTACAAGGATAACCATAACATTGTAAATTTTGATTTGAAGCAAAAGATTATTTGAAAATTGGACAAAGGTACAAGACTATGTACTTAACGGCTTTAATGAGGAAAATAACTACAGTTCCATTGCGAATGACATACTCAAATTAAATCGATGGAATATAACATATAAAGCTAATCATTTAAAGTTTTTAGTTGTATCCAGTGCTTGAAGTGGGCCGGTACGCACCGATACGCAGTACCGGCACTTCTATATTTTAGCGTTTAGAGTACCCGCACTTTTTTGTGCGTATCTGCACGTATGCAGATAAAACACGTCCAGATGTCAGTAAAATTATTTTTTTCAGCATGTATTTGGCTTAAAAGCAAGAGTGTTTTATAATGAACGCTGATTATGCGGTGGTCAGAGATTTAGCAATTCTGAATGGGTATGTATAGTAGTAAAGGCAGGCGATTTAGTGGTCTTTGGCGTTTCCCTGTGGTCCTGTTTGGTATCGCAGCTTGACTTGTGCTAATTTGTATTGAAAACTTTTATTTAATTATTGATTGATTGATTGTGGCACTATACATACATTATTAAAAAGTACTTATTTATTTAATATAAATAATTAAAGCTGCAGTCCGTAACTTTTTTTGTGTTCAAAATTTGGGGGGAAGCTTTCCACTTCAAGCACTGGTTGTATCTATAGAAACAATATTTTAAGTTTGTTGTTTAATAGTTAAGTATTTTGAGAGAATATTGAGACGGGCTTAATTGCATAATTTGCAGTGCTTCATTGAAATGGGTGGAGCTTAAGATCTCTTGGCACAGTTTGTTCGCTGCGACTCTCTGATTGGTGGAACTTTCTGTACAGCATCATGGGTAGTTTTCACAACAAATTCCGCTATTAACACGATTATTTTAAAAGTAAAAGTAAGTCGAATTAGCGTGAACAAATGGGTGCAACAAAAACATATACAATTGATTAGTCCAAAACATACTTTTAACATATATATGAACTATGAATTGACACTTTTAGTTTTTAAATAATCTTTGTCATCTTGGAAATGGACAAAAAATATTGATGACTCGTCCTGCACCTCAGATTTTTTGTCCAATCAAATGTTCACAAAATCTCCCTTCATTATTGCGATGATGTACCTAAAGCCAATGGGCTTTTTCAAACAACATAAAACATGTCTTACCATTTCATGGCAACTTAAAACACGAACTTGTGGCTTATACAGAAGCACATATCATCTCAAATCTCATGGCAAGTCTATCAAGTTTTAAATATTATTGTTAAAAATAATTTTCTTTATCTAGACCACTACTGTAACCCCACCATGAGGATGTATTGTTGAAGGAATGAGAATCTCAAGGATACAGCTTTTGTTTGCATTTGAGTTGAAAAGCATGATGTTGCAAAAGAAACACATGGCCACCAAGACACCGTGCAGAGTTCTTGACCTTGACAGCCTACTCCTACTCTGCAAAAGAGAAACCGACGCGGCCTGCAGTGTGACCATGTTTTTATCTCGTCACGTTTTTTGTGCCAAAGGTCTTTGTGATGAATTCATGGCCTAATTTAATCTGCAAGTACTAAACGCTACAGCCATGTTTTTATCTCGTCACGTTTTTTGTGCCAAAGGCCTTTGTGATGAATTCATGGCCTAATTTAATCTGCAAGTACTAAACGCTACAGTTTAGAGCAGCCAGAGAGTGATTCAGTGGCCTCTGTACGACTGGAGGGGAAAAAAGAGCTCAACTTATTTGAAAATACTGTAATCTGGCCAACATTTTTCACTGAAATAGACAGTAGCTTTGTGTGTCTGGAACATGCAACCATTGTATACGTTATGCAAGCTTAGTGCATAGAGAGTTTAATGGTGAAGTGTGCCATTTTTAATGCTTCCATTTAGGTTAGAAATTCTGTATTTGTTATATTTTTTATATGAATTGCATGATGAATTTTTGTGCAGTACAAGCATATTACCTATACTTCAGTATGGAGATTACTCTCTGTTTTTAAACCATTTTATTGATCTGATTCGGTGCCATATTTTGGCACAGCAAGTGTAAACAGCACGTGCAATAGTATGGCAGTTTTCTCTCCATCTGAGCTCTGAGATCAAAGTAAGCCGCTGATTCGTGGCCACTGGGCAATTTCCGCTCGGCCATCCGCAGACTAATCACTAGGCGGCCGTCTGACAGATTACAGCCCTTCTGGACGTGGCGGTCACAGCCAAATCCACAGGGAACTCTGGCTAATCTGAAATGCACCGTGAGCATATGTGTAAAGTCCATCGATCTAGAGCTCTAAGCTTTGCTCTTGTTTTATTTTATATTTTCCTGTTCATTTATAGTCTGTTGATTGTGTTACCCATCAATCATCCAGAAACGGGTTGTTGATGCGGTACGTTCTGCCATTCAGTTGTCTGTTGAGGATGTGGTGCGTGAGTGTGGATAATTGCGAGTCAAAATGGTGCAATCTATAAACTGCCGGGACAAAGAACTCACAGTTTGTAATTAATAGCAAAGGGATTAGCAAACTTGTGCTACATACTTGTGGATTTCTCAGCTGAATTGTTCATTTTTAGGAGGCAGTTTTGTCTTGTTGGTGATAAAAATAAACTGCATTGTTCAGGTTTCTATAAACAACTCCAAAATGACCAAGGTCTTTACACATGTTTATGCAGACAAGGTTATCTGGCACAGAGAGGATTATGGTTGTAAATAAGGCTGTGAATAGTACGACGGGATGTTTGGCGCCTGATAATGCCACATTTTTTACCGCTTTTTCACATGTCTGTTTTCATCCATAAAACACGTCTTCAAGTTTGCAAGGTGACATTTGCACTACTAATGGACTTCTTATTCTCATTAGCCAAGGATTTAGGTATTATTTTGTTTCAGGTGGAATTAGGAACCGATTCTCATTCTACAACCTTTACAATTATGATTCATGTACCAAAATAAAATAATCTCAACCCAGACACACTGGAAATATGTGCCTCTACTTACATTTTTGCAAACTCCAGACAGTAAAACGTCACCATTTTTTATTCCTTTTCACACAAATTATGAATACATGGCAGATTATCAATGAAGAAATACTTGCACAATACTATGTCCTGACCTCAATATGTTTTTTAACATAGCGCATGATTTGTAAACTAATGCATTTTGATGTTTGCATCACATAACCAGTTCCATATGTACTGTATGGCTTTTCTAACATAGTAAACTTGCTCAGTAGCTCACCCGGTACAGCATTGCAATGGCGATACGAAGCATAAAGTCAAAGCTCAAAGACTTGTACAAGCAAGCTAAAATGGCTTGGTTGCTTTAGCAAATGCATTTTTATCTCAAGTTTGCGTTTGTTAACACTATCGGTTAGGATTACAGTAGGGTTTAGTGTGGGTGGTACGGTATTTTTAAATGCGAGCATTGACCTTTTAGCACCACTCGCCAGACATTTAATTCTCAACTGCCACAATATGTACAATTTTACATAAAACTGACAATTTCCACTCCCTGAACATCTCACTTTGTTGCAATCTGTGCAAAAAGCAGTGTAATTCATTTTACAGAAATGTCTCCACAGGTACATATTTCCAATGACCCTAGGATTGAATAATCTTATAATTAAGACTTTAAGTAAACATGAAATCAAAATTTACCCTATTTGCTTTTGTGTACATGCTCCTGGTCTTAAAAGAAAAACATCTGAAACTCTCTTGCATTTCAAGCCCTCTTGTCATATAGAGACCACTTTTCACAATCTTAATTCCTGATGGACAAAAAGTCCTGCCCCACATTTTTTTCCACTGAACATCTTGTTTACAACACACTACAGAAGTGAAATATGTCACAAATTCTTCATGTTGACTTCACCCTCTGCTCTGTCAGCATGCAATTACATATACTGTAGATACATCATTTGGTGTATCTTAGCTCCTTGACTCCTGAATGAAAGAGGTCAACAAAAGATCAGAGTCTCTAACTGTCAGAATGGCTAGTGATGGCTCACCTACCACGGAGAAAAGGTCTCTCAGCTTTTGAAAGAAAATATAATGATCATGGATGTCAAAATGCCAAATCGCAGTTGAGAGATTTCTCATCTGCTCCCTCTGCTCCCGTAATGGCGTCCTTGTTCATGTCAGGCCCAGATAGTTTGCTTAATGACACCATTTCAAATTTCCATTGATTACTGCCTAAACACATGGAAATGTCTTATCTAGAGAATACATCAGTAGTGTACAGAGAGTGAACGCTGTGTTGTGGTCACATTCAAAGTCCACTTAGTACAATAAACACAATGAAGGTTAATGCTCAAGCAGTTTAAATGTAAGTACAGAGATGATACAAATTACTCCATCCCACCCTAATAGTGTCTGATTACAGAAGTGACAGTTAATTACTCTTAACAATTCATTTCCTCTGCGTATCCCACTCTGGGGTAAAGACTAAATTACCGCTTAGGATGTTAGTATGTCATTACAGGTCCTGTTTTTAGCAGGGTCCCAAGACAACAATCATCAAGCTATCAAACTAATGTTTTGCATAAGAAGCAGCTTCAGTAAAATATGTAGCTTTAAAGGGATAGTTCACCCAAAAATGAAAATTCTGTCATTAATTACTCGCCCTCATGTCATTCCAAACCCTTAAGACCTTAGTTCATCTTCGGTATAGATATTTTTGATGAAATCTGAGAGCTTTCTGGCACTGAAGACTGACACGGAAGAGAAGAAATGGTTGAATAAAGTTGTTGTTTTTGTTTTCTTTGCACACAAAAACTATTCTTTGCTGCAATATAACAAAGAGTGAAAAATTTAAGGGGGTCTGAATACTTTCCGTACCCACTGTATGTGATTAATTGCATGATGAAAATATTGATATGTGATTAATTGCATGATGTGTGTTTAATTGCAATTAATTTGATTAAGCATATCATATTAAGTATATCATGTAATTGATTGGATTACATGAATATTTTTAATGGATTGACCCTAATAATAGACTAGTTCTATAAAATCCTTTAGATTTTTTTCTTCTTTTGATTTTTAAATCCAATGCTTGACTCTCTTTGGTCTCTGAAGCACTAAGCAGTTTCTGAGTTGAGTGCACCGCGATCTGGAGGATTTGGAAACCAAGATCATAATTCGCCTCTTTGGGCACCTTTACACATCACGGCAGATTATTTCCTGTCATGTTCATTGACAGCTTCCTGCTGCTCATTTTTGGTGCTTCCTTTTGATCTTACAAAATCCCTAAGCTGCTGAAGTTATTGAACCAGGCCGTCTTCATCCAAAGCCGAAACGCCAAAAGCATTTTCAGTTTTGAGCTGAATATGCCGTCCATCGCTAAAAACTAGTGATTTTGGCTTCGACGGACTCTCATCTTTTGCTTTCATATTCCATATAATTTTTTTTATTAATGTTATTTAAATGAAATACAATTTGTTCTGATTTATGTGATTATTTATGTGATATGCGACTTATTGTGTTTAAGTTAATTAACTTGCATGTAATATTATTAATTCAATTACAGTCAAATTTTGATTCATGTTTTCATTTTTTATATTTAAAGTATTGATGTGATTAATTGAAATTAATTAAATTGACATGTAAATATTTTAAATGCATGAATACATTTTTTATTTTAATTTAATTTAAAATTATTGATATGTGATTAGTTGCATGATGTGTGTTTAATTGCAATTTGATTAAGCATATCATATTAAGTATATCATGTAATTGATTGGATTACATGAATATTTTTAATGGATTGACCCTAATAATAGACTAGTTCTATAAAATCCTTTAGATTTTTTTCTTCTTTTGATTTTTAAATCCAATGCTTGACTCTCTTTGGTCTCTGAAGCACTAAGCAGTTTCTGAGTTGAGTGCACCGCGATCTGGAGGATTTGGAAACCAAGATCATAATTCGCCTCTTTGGGCACCTTTACACATCACGGCAGATTATTTCCTGTCATGTTCATTGACAGCTTCCTGCTGCTCATTTTTGGTGCTTCCTTTTGATCTTACAAAATCCCTAAGCTGCTGAAGTTATTGAACCAAGCCGTCTTCATCCAAAGCCGAAACGCCAAAAGCATTTTCAGTTTTGAGATGAATATGCCGTCCATCGCTAAAAACTAGTGATTTTGGCTTCGACGGACTCTCATCTTTTGCTTTCATATTCCATATAACAGAAGTTGCGTCGTCTTTTGTGACTTTCTTGCTTTATATAGTCGGTTTCCTGGTGTGTTGATTGACAAGTACAAATGAGTGTTGTGTATATCCCACAGCCTTCTGAAGTTTTGCTGATATCACTCGCGAGCAGATAAGCACTATGAGTGTGCAGGAAATGTTCTAACCTCCCTTTGTTCAATTTCACACACTTTATGAAATGTCAGATCTCAGTTCTCATCCGAGCGAAACACAAGCAAAAACAACACAAGCCGCCGTGACGCTTGAGCCTTACCTGTTCTGTTGATTCTAGACATCACAACAAAACACGAGCTTTGATCTCACGCCTTCACCAGTGGCCGGTTGAGACACCTAGGGATTCTTTTTGAGCCTTTCTGGCAGTGTTACCCAGGTTCAGACACATTTCCCAGACAATACTAGAGTCATTTACTTCTCAGTGTCCACTAATAGAGAGTTCTTGATCTCCTGATCTCTCTTGGCATCCCCAAAATCAATATGGCACTCAATGGAGTCAAAGCCTTAAGTCTTCTGTTAATTCTTTTTTTCTGTTTTACATAGGGATGTGTAAAAAATCGAATGTGATTTTCATGCGCATCTCGTCAGTAAAGTCGCTCCTGTGATTAGTAGTAAATCTCCAGCACGTGCGTTCAGATGGAGCGGCATTTA
>NW_015660878.1:248149-262648 GCF_001515625.1 Sinocyclocheilus rhinocerous | reverse complement strand
GATTAGTAGTAAATCTCCAGCATGTGCTTTCAGATGGAGCGGCATTTACTACACAGAACCGTAGATCACTGACAAGCTACACAAAATCGCTTTTGAAAAAAGTTGCCGATTTTGAACGCAGTTTTGTGTAGCTTGTCAGTGAACTACGGCTCTGTGTAGTAAATGCCACTCCATCCGAACGCACGTGCTGGAGATTTACTACTAATCACAGGAGCGGCTTTACTGACGAGATGCGCATGAAAATCGCATTTGATTTTTTTTGCACAGCCCTAGTTTTACATTTAAGGTTCTCTCACCACAGGAAGGGATTTCATTGGACTGTTTGATTTGTTGGAGCTGCTGTGTAAGCCGTATTAAGAACATTAAACATCTCAGCCTGACTTTAACCGAGAAATTGACCCTTCCATGTCTTTCTTTACAGTATAGGTCAGAATGCTTGGATCAAATGACAGACACACTGGGAGACTCTAAATATACCATGTGAACATGTTGTAATCTAAGCTCAAGTGTGTATGAGATCGTATTTTAAATAGAGATACACAATATATCAGAATCGTTTTGGTTATTAGTCGATATTAGGTGTTTCTTTATTGGATATTTAATTGTGCATGCTTATTTCCTTTAATTTAAACATTGATTACCTTATATATTATTATATAATATACAAGGTGTATGTAAAGTTTGTGACCAGTCCAATTTTTTTTGAAAGAAATCAATACTTTTCTTCAGTAAGGAGGCATTAAATTGGTCAAAAATGACAAAAAAGACATTTATAATATTACATGATTTTTCATCTTTAAGAGACATTTTAAATAAATGCTGTTTTTTTTTTTACTTTCTCAAGAATCCTGAAAAAAAGTTTCCTATATTGCATGAAAATATTAAGCAGCACAACTGTTTTCAAATTTGATAATAATAGGAAATGTCTCTTGAGCACCAAATCAGCATATTAGAAAGATTTTTGAAGCAACGTGTGATCATCACGGTGGTAAATTACACTTTAAAATACATTAAAATAGACAACAGTTATTTTAAAGCATAAAAATATTTCACAATATTACTGTTTTTACTTTTATTTTTGATCAAATAATTGCTGCCATGATGAGCAAAAGAGACATCTTTAAAATACATAAATCCAAACTTTTGAACTGTAGTGTATGTTCATTCATTCAAAATTAAAACAACTGGTTTTGTTTTTTAGCATTTTATTTTCAGTTCATTTGGAGAAAATAGAATAGAATTTTAACATCAGCCATTTATTAGTTATATTATGGCTCATATAATATTCTATTGGCTCAGATTTTAACTTTTGACATAAACTATAACTCCATCTGCAAGATTTCTTGCTGGGGTCTGGGGTCATCAAAAAGTAAATTAACAGGATTACAGGTTCACGTGAACCAGATACTGTGTACAAAATAGAAACCGTAAGAAATGTTGGGTGCCACAGAGATCTTTCATCTGTTGCACTTGACTGCACTGAGAGCTGTCTCTTTCTTGCAGTGTCATTCATGCATCTCTGCTTTCATAACCCTCCATGTTGAAGCTTTGGAAAATGAGGAAAAAGAGACATGGAGGTGTAGATACTGGTGGGTTTTTGGGGTTAAAGGAGAGGTGTCTCTTCAGTCACCTGACAGGCTGATCTCCGCAGCGCATTGGAGTGTGACCACATGACAGTTTGAGGGCATGCTGAATCCTGCTCTTTCTTCTGCCCATGATACACAGCAGCTCCAAACCACAATCTCATCCCTTAAGAGGGTTCCAAACAAGCCAATACCCTCCAAGGAAAAGGCCTTTTGTGTAGATTTACACGCTCCCCACTCAGTGTAAATTTTGTAAACTGTAGTGAAAAGCAGTGTCACAACTGTGGACGTCAGCCAGAAAGGAGAAGCTCTGTTGTTGTGCGCTTCACGCTGAAGAGCCATATTTAGACAACCTTGTTGTATTGCATGCTTCCTCAGTCCTGTTTTTAATGAAAATTTGTTCCCCAAGCTAAACTGTAATTTGCTTTTATCCAGCAAGGACACTAATTTAAACTAATCTAAATGTATCAAAAGAGAAAGTAACGACATTATAATGTTACAAAATATCTCCATTTGAAATACATGCCATTCTTTTGAACTTTGTTCATCAGGAAAAAACGGTTGCCACAAAGATACTAAGCAGCACAATCATTTTCAACGTTGCTAATATTAAGAAATGTTTCTTCACTAAATCAGTATATTAGCATCATATGACACTGAAGACTGGAGTAAACCAACTCAATCTGGCAAGATAAATGCTAAATAAAACTAAAGTAAATGCCTAAAAAATGACCATACATTGCATTTAATGCATGTAATATGTAAATAATATTTTATATATGTTCATTTTTATTTTATTTTATTTAATTTTTACCAGCAAAATGGATTTATAAATGGTAGATATAGCATATTTAAAAACAAACCCTCAAGAGGAGGAATGTGTAAAAATGTGTGAATAATGGGCTTTACAGTTTTGCTGAGCTTTTTGCGGGTCAGGTTGCGCACTAATGCTCCACTCTCTGTATTCGCGCATTTTTTCCACCACTTCTCTATAAGCATCTTCATAATTTCCTTTTTATATGGGGAGGGTGGGAACCAAGCAAAAGTGGGTCAACAAGGTACATCTGACTTTGAGATATGTACCCTACTTCCTCCTTCCACAAACCAACAACAAATCACCTCATCTTTAGGTCTACTGAGAGCTTGCCTGAAATAAATTACACTTCCATATATGGTTTTGACTTGACCTTAGCAAGTAATATGTCTGAGTAAATGAGATCACTAGGTCAGAGATGATTACTGTTTGTATGGTTTACAAAGTGCTTGTCTCAGCATTAAAGGTTAAAATATACACTGATTCGTACTGTAAATGTAACTTAGTCAAGCTAGCATGGCGGTTTGAGATATTAATGCTTTAGTTGTTTAAAGCGAGGAATGTTGAGGTCCCACTTTATTATTATGAATGAAAGTTACTCACGCAGAGAGTGCCACTCATCCTGACGAATGGTCTTGGTGATGTTGTAAGAGAGATTCTTGGGTATTGTGGCCGAGGAGTAGTGGTACTTGATATAAGAGCATCTTGCAATAGACCCTGCAAGTAGAGAAGGAAAAAACAGTTTACGTACTAGTAAAACCAGAAACGTGTTTATAATGAAATGATTCACCCAACAGTAATAATTTGCTAGCAGTTTTCATACCCTCAGATCATCCAAGAGATTAGTTTGTTTAGATTTAGAGAAATTTAGCATTATATCACTTGCTAACCAATGGATCCTCTGCGGTGAATGGGTGCCGTCAGAATGAGAGACAAACAGCTGATAAATGCACAGTAATCCACAAATAATCAACATGACTCCAATCCATCAGTTAATCTCTTGTGACGTGAAAAGCTCAGCATTTGAAAGAAACAAATCTATAATTTAAACAATTGCTTCTGGCCAGAATATAAGAATAATGCTTCCTTCAGTGAAAAAGTCCATCCCCTGTTGTCCTCTCACATCAAAATCCTGATATATATTTGTTATTTGAATGGCCTGAGGGGTGAGTCAATTTTCAGTAAATTTTCATTTTTGGGTGAACTATTCTTTTAAGTGAATCGTGTCTATAATGCTAACAAATGTAATGATCAATCAGTATATTGCATTGACAAGTACAACAACAGTCTTGATTTAAATGGAGGTTTACACTGTCTTCATTTTCTAGCTATATATTCCACTACACGCTCCTGCTAGAGATTTTCACTTCACTGTATTTAGCACGATCAGAATACAAATCTTCACACCTTCGATTTCCTTCTTTCCTTCTCTTTGAGAAAGTACAGATCTCATTTTTAGCATCCCGGGAGGCTTTTTCAACATTTACAAAGTAGTGTGATTGTGTTTCTCTTTGTTTCTAATCAAACGGTGGTTTCCTGTAGCTTGTGTCACATTTGAAATCCTTTTTCTGCAGTGTACTTTGAGGCTTTCTGGTTGACTTGTACAGCGTATCTCTAAAGCTTTGGGGAATGAGATATGTCACATAGTGTCTGAAATGATTTAATTTGGGAGCACTGTGAAGTGCGTTTGTGAATGATATGGCCTTTAGAACGAGGCCTGCACACATCCTCCCCTTTAGACAGGAATGATATGCTCATGTGTCTTCAGAGCTCACGCACATGCACTGATCAGCAGTGAAAAAGGGCTTGAGAAAGATAATGATACATATTTCTGAGTCCTAACGGTACATGCCAGTTTACACTGTCTTCATTTTCTAGCTATATATTCCACTACACGCTCCTGCTAGAGATTTTCACTTCACTGTATTTAGCACGATCAGAATACAAATCTTCACACCTTCGATTTCCTTCTTTCCTTCTCTTTGAGAAAGTACAGATCTCATTTTTAGCATCCCGGGAGGCTTTTTCAACATTTACAAAGTAGTGTGATTGTGTTTCTCTTTGTTTCTAATCAAACGGTGGTTTCCTGTAGCTTGTGTCACATTTGAAATCCTTTTTCTGCAGTGTACTTTGAGGCTTTCTGGTTGACTTGTACAGCGTATCTCTAAAGCTTTGGGGAATGAGATATGTCACATAGTGTCTGAAATGATTTAATTTGGGAGCACTGTGAAGTGCGTTTGTGAATGATATGGCCTTTAGAACGAGGCCTGCACACATCCTCCCCTTTAGACAGGAATGATGTGCTCATGTGTCTTCAGAGCTCATGCACATGCACTGATCAGCAGTGAAAAAGGGCTGACAAAGATAATGATACATATTTCTGAGTCCTAACGGTACATGCCAGCAATCATTCCAGCTTGCACTGTTGTCCAGGATATCATTTCCTGTTGATTATGAAATTCTGCAGATAGAAAATGGCAGTCTATATCATCCAGAAAAGAGAATTATAGTCCCAATGCTCGACTCTGTCTTCCATTATCTCTTTTTTCCAGGAACCGCTAGACCAGCTAAAATCTATGTTGTGTTACCAGGGGAAGGTCTAGTGTCATATTGATTACCAAATCATTACACAAGTTGAAAATGGATACGATAGCAGTGGATCTCTACTAGTGCGACTGTAACCAGATTTACTTTACAAAAATAACAAAAATGTGTGTGTACATATGGTAACACTTTAGCTTAGGGTCCAATTCTCATTAACTGGTTGCTTATTAGCATGCATATTACTAGGACTTTTTAGTACTTACAAAGCACATATTAATGCCTTATTCTGCGTGACCTTATCCTACCCCATTACTAAACCTACTAACTTAACATCTTAATAAATATTTTATATATATATATATATATATATATACTGTATATATACTGTATATATATAATGTAAAATGGTAAATTATATGTTTATATTACACTTACACTTTTATAATACGTATACTATATATATTGATAGTGTAGTGTAAAATTAGATTTGATTATACTTTTATGTTATTTATGTTATTTATACCACATACTACAATATTACAATATTACATTCTACTAATTAGGGCTCAAGCCACTAGGGGAGAAGGGCCCTATTGTTTTCCTAAGGGTTTTTTTTTTCGACTATCCAGGGCTTTTTGGGACCCTTAACATGCTTTTGTGAAAAACGCATGCTGCGGAATTTCCGATACTCCTCCTAGGGTTTTCATCCAATTGCAACCAAACTCGGTCAACATGATCACAAGATATAGGGAATGCTAAATTGCAAAGAGTTTTTTTATATCTTGGATGGTTTGGCCGTGGCGAGGTGATGCATTTATGACAAAAAATAGGAAAGAGGAAGTGCCTAATAACTTTTGCATACATTGTCTTGTTTTAGATCAAACTTCAGCATTTCGTCTGCTGTGCAAGGTTTTCCTAATGCCACTAGGGTGGCGATTGTGCTGATGGCTTGGGCCCGTCATCGCTGCTTGCAGCTCTACTCACATGTACATTAACTTGAAAAAAGTAATAGCAACATTTTCTGTGTGTAATGCCACAATATTTAAACTTTTTGGATTTTACATTATCTACTATTCAATTGCTTTCAACTGCTTGTAGTCTCTGCATGTTAAGCTGGTACAGAAGATTGTTGTTTCAACATAAAAAAAAATTACAAATTTTATCATCAAACATGGCTCATGCTGAGTTTAACGAGCAACTCTGCAAACATCTCCCGTTACACTGGCTTGTAATTGTTCTTGGCCCTGTGTATCCCTGCGGAGCAGAAGCTGATCGGGTCAGCGACCGAGTGTAAACCAAAACCATCTTTCTTCCAGGCTGACCAGACAGCAGTGTTCCTGGGTATAGATTGTTTGATGGCCAGCAATGCCTGGGAGAGTTGAATAGATTTTAAATACGCCAAAGAAAGCTAAAGGCATCACAGGTTTTCAAGTGTCACTGGGACCATGGCACTTACTTTAGCTTGAATGTGTGACTCAAATACAGAGCTGTTCAGTTCAGTTAGGGCCATTGACTTTCATATAGTTTTAACATTGCAATGCTTGTGTCAAGTTGTTTTCATATGGCTTAACTAGCATAAAAATATCTATTTACAGAACAATCTGCATTAATGTTGCCAAGCTACACTCCCAGGATTCTCTGCAGTCCTGATACGAGGCAGTCAATGAAAGGTCACTTGGTTTCCCTTGATGCCTTGCGCTGTTAGCACAGGGACTGTTTTTGATCATTTTTGAGTGAGTTATTTTATATTTTTTTTATTTTTTTGACAGCCTGCCTGATTTGATTTTTTCCTCTTGCTTATTAAAGAGTACTTGCTGTCTCTTTTCCTCTTTGTAATATTGGGGCTGTCAATCAATTATTTATATAAATAATTAAAGTGACAGCATAATACGCACAATAACTCGTTTATTTAATATAAAATAATCATTCAAATAATTTTACAAAAAGTGACTTCAGATGTGTGTGTGTGTATATATATATATATATATATATATAAGCTAAATTATTAAAAAAAAAACATAATAAATAATAGTATATATTTTATTACCATGTGCTGTACTAATGAATTTTCCTAATTTAACATTAAATGGCCAGGCGTAATATGTATGTGTATATACACTCACCAGCCACTTTATTAAGTACACCTGTTCAACTGATTGTTAACGCAAATATATAATCAGCCAATCACATGGCAGCAACTCAGTGCATTTAGGCATGTAGACATGGTCAAGACAATCTGCTGAAGTTCACACCCGGCATCAGAATGAAGAAGAAAGGTGATTTAAATGACTTTAAACATGACAGGCTGGTCTGAGTATTTCAGAAACTGCTGATCTGCTGCAAAAAAATCCAGTGAGTGGCAGCTCTGTGGGTGAAAATGCATTGTTGATGTCAGAGGAGAATGGACAGACTAGTTCAAACTGATAGAAAGGCAAGAGTAACTCAACAACCAACAACTTGTTACAACCGAGGCATGCAGAAGAGCATCTCTGAACGCACAACATGTCAAACCTTGAAATAGATGGGCTACAGCAACAGAAGACCACACCAGGCGCTACACCAGGCTCTACTCCAGTCAGCTAAGAGCAGAAAACTGAGGCTACAATTTGCCTGGGCTCACTAAAATCGAACAATAGAACATTGGAAAAAAGGTTGCCTGGTCTGATGAGTCTGGTTTCTGCTGAGACATTCAGATGGTAGGGTCAGAATTTGGCGTAAATAACATGAAAGCATGGATCCATCCTGCCATGATGCTTTCATGTTAATATGGACCAAAATCTCTGATTAAGACAGTTCTGAAGGCAAAAGGGATCCATATATATATATATATAAAAAAAAAGAGAGACTCAGCAAGTACTATTTCTTTGGCAGACTCTCCTGTGCTGTCTGCTTTTCTGCTCATTGTACTAATCTAAAGTCTGCAGACAGGGATTTGGCAGACTGGAAGAGTCTTTTACTTATTTATGAATCTCCAGCCTGTCTTACTTTGCTTTAACTATCACAGAGTGAGAAAGGACATTTTAGATTTTTTATTTTTTTTCCCTGAAGGTTGAATTTGATGATTTTTTTTCCGCAAGGGCATTTTCAGCTGTTTACTCCAGGATTAATCACTGCCATTATCCGCAGCTAATGTGTCTGCTCAGGCGAATTTCAAAATAAATAAATACGTGCATTTTAAATAATCCATTTGCGACACGTTCCACACATTGCCAACCGAGGTACGAAGGCACTGTCACAAAATTAATCACCCTTGAACCTCATCTTTGAATTTCCTCTGGATTCTCTGGAATGTTTGCCATTTTTCCAATGTCTTTGTCAATAATTCATGAGCCCTTCGCTTCACTTTTCCCCTCCTCTGGCCTAGTAATGAGTGAAACCTTTCTAAGAAAAACCTATATCGACAACAACAGCACTGCTCAACTTGAGGAAGGACTGCATGTCAATAAGGTAACAGATTACAAATACTATAGCCTGATTTCTGACTTGGCCTGGGTCAGTGATATATGTCCAGTGTTCTCATTACATCTGGATCAATGCTATGTGGTGTAATGTACCATAATAGCACTAACGTAAATGCAAAGTCACCACTGTTGCCGCTTTAATATTGCAAAGGGGATTAACTTTATCTCCTCTTCTCTCTGCAAAATATCAATTTGTAAGTGGCACAGAGAGATTAATGTAACACGTTAATTTTGAGGTAATATAAGAGCAGAAGCTAATATCCTCTAACAGGTCATTTTAAAATAATAACAATCACAACAGTAAACAACACAACCATGTCTTATAATTAGCACAATTGTTTATATATTTAATAACTCTGGATCCTTGTAGATATCCCCTTTGGAGGCTATAAAATTAACAAAAAAAATGTTTCTTTAATAAATATTCAAGACTGTTTTATTTAAATTTATTTGCAATAATAGCTGGCTACTAACCAAATAACTACATAAAGTGCATGAAATTATTATTTGGGAAGACTGTATTACTGCAGGAGACATCCTTCACTTAAGCAGTCACTATACAAAAATATTCGAACATAAAAAGCAACATTTGACAAACCAAAACTAAGTTTTATATTTAACTAAGTTATTTTATTTACATATTAAAGACTGTTTAAATTTATTTAATTATATTATAATGTATTATAATTGTAATGATGGCAAATTCTGTAAATATTTCAACAATATATTTGATATAATTTAAACATTTTAACAGTTTTCTCTTCAAGTGGTTTGGTTTTCTTTCCTTTAATTACATGGTGTCTTAGATGTTGCAGTTCATTAATTAATTTATTTTATTTTATTTACATATTCAAGACTGATTAAATATATTTTATTATGTATTATTATAGCAAATTCTGTAAATATTTTAAAAAATATATTTGATATCTTTCACATTTATCTTTCTTTCCTCTAATTACATGGCATCTTAAAATGTTGTTTTATTTTATTTAATTATTTTATTTTATGTGAATTTATTATTTTATTTTATTTACATTTATTTAAAACTATTTAAATTTTTGTTTTAGCAATAGTGATTGATTTATGTGAGCTGAAAGAGACTGTGAATTGCTGCAGGGACATCCTTTAGTTTAGCAATCACTACAAAAAAAAAGAAAGAAAGAAATCATTTTAAAAATTGACCGCAGAAAGCCACGTTTGACCAATCAGAATCAAGTATTCCACAGATCTGTATAATACATTTATATAAACTTTTGATGTACTTCAAGTAATTGTACATCACCCTAACATGTAGGGCAGTGCAAGAATTACTTAAAGACCACTATATTAGAGGTCAGGCCTTCAGAGAGTCCAAATGTTTTATACAAAGAAAAAAAACCTGCCATGTCAAAATGTAGTGCTGGATTAATGCTGACCTCGCTGTCAGGAGATATTTGGCGTCATTGCCACTGACTCCAGCAGGAGTGTATTGTGCACACTGTACTGAACCGAGGGCTTTATCTGTTCTAGTGATGTAGTTGTTTGCTAAGCAGTAACGCAGTTGTGGAGGCGAGCGCGATCAGGTGCCGGGGCTGATGTGATGCTTTTCATATTTATTACCATTAATCATAAACTCCCCCTGTGCCACAGGCCTGTAGCCGCACTGCTGCCATGTGCTGCAATTCCCTTTGTTCAGTGGTGAGCATTAGTCATCATTACGCTTTTCCTGTTGCCTTAGTGTTCGAATCAAGTACACTGCTGAAGCTGCTTCACAGAAGAATAACAGATAGATTTGGGGTTTCTTTCTAATGATAGCCTATGTGATCTTGCCTTGTTTGGTGATACACTAAACAAAGGCTTTTCAAACTTCATGATGCTTCATGAATGCCGAAATCTCATTGTGCGGGATCCCCTTACTTAAATATAAAGGCAGATATATAAATATATATATATTTCATGTACAAGCCCTATTTATGCTAAATATTTATTTATTGGATTATGTGCTGTCAGTGTAGTGAAGCTACATGACAATTTAAAAATATTATAAGGAAATCTATAATATAGGCCCTCTACTGAAGTAATGTTAGATGCATAAACCTGAAGAGGAACATTCATTTATATATTTAAAAACTCTGGATCCTTGTAGAACTCTCCTCTGCAGGCTGAAATGTATGTTATTTACATATATTTCAGACTATTTCTGTTATTTAATAATTTAATTGTTGTTATAAATTAGTACTGTCAAACGATTAATCGCGATTAATCTTTTGACAGCACTATTATAAATTCAACACTTAGTTTATATTTTAATTAAAAAATAATTTTTATTTAATCTTATAAACAATGACCAGCTACTTACCACTTAAGTAAATTATGTACATGAAATAATTTTTTATTTTATTTTAGCATAGCATAGCATAGCATAGCAACAGTGACCAGCTACTTACCATAAGTACATTATGGAAATGAATTCATTTTATTATTTGAGAAAAATGAAACCGGGAGGCATTGTTCAGTTTAGTGATCACCATACAAAAATATTGGACTGCAGAATGCCATGTTTGACTAATCAGATTTATTTTCAAAATAATTTTACAGTAAATATTGTTCCAAACTAGCTGTACAGAGAATATTGCCTTATAAACTGCAGTGAGCAAGATAAAGTTCATGAGAACAGATACAACAGAAAAGAGAAAACACTAGCTATTTGGGAAGATATATATAAAAAAAAATTTTAACAAATAATTGTGATTAATATAATTTCTTTAGAAACGTAATTGTAATGATAGTCAATCCTGTGTTTAATAATTCTGTATCTAATATGCTATTTAAATAATTTATTTACATTTTTTTATTGATTTATTTTTTGCATTTTAACAATTTTGCCCACTAGTAGTTAAGTTTTATTTCCTCTAATTATATGGTGTTTTAAAAAATCTTGCAATTCCTAAGACATTGTGCTTGTGCAGACCTTTATGACATAGCAAAAGCTCAACAGAAGGCATGATATGAGTACTTTATCAAAGCTGGAGTAAGCCATGCTTGACACTAACAGTCCCAGAGCGGCATTATCATCTAGCTGACTCATAGTGTTTGACCCCACACTCCACAATCTAATTATAAATGTGCCTCATGGTGGTCTCTGTCCTTATGATGAAGATAAAGGCTTGTGATAAAGACTGAGCGAGGCTTTTGGCATAACTCTGTCTATGAGTCAAGATTCCGCTCCACTCCACTCTGTGCCGTCACCCACATGCATATGGACATCAAAGATTCCTGTCATCATACAATCTGCCCCAGGGAGCAATGGCTGACATAATGCATGTGTAGCTTTATTATTTTTCAGTTGGGAACGTTGCTTGAGAAGCACAGTGCTAATGGCTGTGTACATTCGAGTTAATTTCCATTTGTTGTTTATTTTGTATTGCAATTTCTGTGCAAGCTAAGCGGCGCATTCAGTGCACGATCGTCTAACCGTAAAACCAGTGCATAAAATTGTATTAAAAGTGTATAAAGAGAAATATGGATGTGTAATATTTTATGTCCACAAAAGAAAAAAAAAAGAACTTTATAGAATGGGATAAATTATACAAATGCCATAATGCATTAACCATGCAGCAAATTAAAAATATATTTGCCATTTCAATTTCTGTTGGTCATTGATTAATCTATTGATCTATGATTAAACTAAAAATGATCTGAAAGCATTCATGAAATCCTGAAAATTATTATATTTACTGTTACTATATATATATCTACTTCTTTATTCTTGAAATTAAATATTCAATATTGTCATGATTTATTTGTATTATTAGGAAAAAAAAATTAACTTAAATGATTTTAGCAAATGGCTGCAATATAACAAAGAGTGAAAAATTTAAGGGGGTCTGAATACTTTCCGTACCCACTGTATATATCTACTTCTTTATTCTTGAAATTAAATATTCAATATTGTCATGATTTATTTGTATTATTAAATAGGTTGTTTTTCCTTTTTTGGACAAATAGAAAATTTAATAAAGATATACAGAGAGAAAGAAAGAGATGTACTGTATATATATATTGGATAAGTGGATATATGTGCACACACACACATACACATGTAGAGAGGTTGAAAAAAAAATATTATTTTGATATGTACAAAATATATTTTATTTGTAATTTTACCACAAGTACCGAGGTTAGAAAAAAGTTATATGTATGTACAAAATATATATTTTTAATTTTATTTTTTAAAATAGAAAGAATATATATTTTTTTTTATAAATAATTAACATTTTACATAACATAACATTTTTTTTACAAATGAAACTGACCACAAGTACAGAGTTAAAAAAAAAAAATTTAAATAGAAAAGATATGATGCCGTATATTAATTAGGGTTGCACAATCGATTATCATACAGGTTAGAATATGTTTGTTTAATACATTTTTATTTATTTATTTAATTGGGGTTTTTTTACTAATGAAACTGACCACAAGCACCGAGGTTAGAAAAAAAATATTATACTTATAATAGTGCACAAAAAAATAGCTTAAATAATTTAGTGGCTGTCGTCTCAAAGCTAAGTCAAAGAAATTATTTTGTATGCAAGTTCCAAAACCAAACAGGTTCTCACACACTTCAGTCCAGAGCCAGGTAACACGTCTCTTGTTTGTGTGCTCACTCAGTTTATTCCTCCAGACCTGCAAGCTCGCAGAGGGTGGCGGATCTGGTGACCGTGATTTCACCAAGTACAACATGTTCCTGGATCAACATCCTTGTTGATCCTGGAACAACATTCCAATTAACCAATCAGAACTGAGGGATAACTTTTCAGGAAATATCTGTTTTAGGCTTACGATCAGGGTTAGGTGCTTCTACACCCTTGGTAATCAGCTATCATTTCACACTGATTTTAGGAATAAATTATGGGTAGGGTTCGGTTTAGGGGTAGGGATTGGGATTAGTCTATATTTTTGGACAGTAATGTTGATCCAGGATCAACAAAAGATGTTGATCCAGGAACATGTCTTACTTGGCAAAATCACGGCGACCTGACGGATCTCACCCTGATCCAGTGGAAAAATAAATAAATAGCCAATCAAAGCTCTCTTCAAACTCTGTGGGTGTGGAAAAGCCCTAAACGGTCGTACATAATAAGCTAGAGCAGCATTCTTCTTGTAATGGAATTAATTTTATAACCAGGCTACAACCTTGTTTATTGAGTTAATTACTACTCTTTCAGAGTCGATTTTTGGTCTTTGACAAGCTGTCAGAGAATGCCAGCCACTGTGTTTGTCTGCCGTAAAGAATGAGCTGATTATAAAGCAGCATTAGCATTATCTGTTGTGTGCAGGAGATGGAAGTATAGGCAGACGTTACTGACTGATAGTATCTGGACACTGGCGCAGAGCTCTTTAATTAAAGTCCTTTAAATGGCTGCCAACACGCTGTCCTTCACTTCTGTAGGAGAAAACCTCGCATTGCCATTAAATATTTTGCTGACCTGCACAGTAAATGGATAATGGCAGTCGCAACGCTAACTTCAAGCTCCCGTGGGATGCATTTGGTTTGAGAAGCCTTTGTCCAGAGGTTGAATGTGAAAAGTTGTCACCTCTCTTCTCTACATCTCATTTGTAGAGTTAAATATACACTGAATGATATTTGGGGATCCAGGTAGTGTTTAAAACAGAAAAAAATGAATAAAATGGGATGCTAATGACGCTAACGGATAATAGCATTAGTTACATAAAGTTTACAAACTGTATTTCACACTGTTTTATTACTTTTATGTTCTTTGGGCAAAAATATTACGATTACTGAGGTAAAAGTTGCAGCAAAACTTGTTTGTAACAGACAATTTGGTCAAGAAATCATTCTTGTATTTAAAGGTGCACTCAGTAGTTTGTCGTACATTTACATTACATTTTCGGGAAAAAAAAAAGAATGGTACTTTTGAGAAATATGTTTAAAATGGTGAACACAAGAAATTAGGCCTCCAGAGTAGGCCTGGGCGATAAAACGGTATCGATATTTATCGACGGTACACCTTCGTCGATAACGATAGAAAAACTGTTCGATATGGCGCACGATATAGGCACGTACTATGAGTGACGCAGACAGCACACACAAACA
>NW_015660878.1:232619-246538 GCF_001515625.1 Sinocyclocheilus rhinocerous | reverse complement strand
TGTTTGATTGTTAAAACAAAAAATATTTGTTGTTTGTCTCAATAAATTGGGTTAATTTAAAAATACAGTGGTTAAATAAAAATAAAAAATTCTATTGCTCTTTGTTTTAAAAAAGGTTATAAAAAATGTCAATAATTATCGATACCGAACGATATGAAACATATCGTTGATACATTTTTTAGCTATATCGCCCAGCCCTACTCCAGAGTTATTAGTAGCTTAATAAAAGCTGTTTTATTTTACATAGAGCGGGTCTCCTCATGGAGGCCGCCATTTTGAGATCACATGACTAGTCGATTGTTTCTTGCTTTATCCTGGTACTGAAATTTTTTTATTGTGAAATAAATTAATCTTGTACTACAATGTTATCAAAGATTTTAACTGAAAATTTTTGTTTTGTGTGATGCCGCATCTACAGTATAAAGTCCTGGAAGTGCAATATTAAAAGTCATTACTGAGTGCATCTTTAAGATTTACACCATGTAGCAATTCCCAATGAATATACCAGCCAACTGGCCAGATTGTATTTACTCACCAAAGCCAATTTTAGCTCTCTGGAGATGCTTGATGAGTGTTAATTTTGTGTCCTGTTTACACATTATGAAAGGATAAAACTGTGGAGCATATAAACACTGGAGAAATTCTTGTAGTTAAAAAAGGTTTGTAATCTTTCGCATGAAGTAACCTATTGACTGGAAACCCTTTATTATTGTTGAGATAGGATAATTAATGGGTCGAAAAATGGGATTGTTTGGACAGAAAATTTTATTTTTTCCCCCCACAGAAAAGCAAACAGAAAAGCAGCATATTGCCTGTAAATAATAAATGAGAATGTACACTATAGTTCAAGATTGGCATCATCCTAAATGAAATGACGGTTAAAGTTTTTATAAGACAGCTGCCTGGCTTTCTGCCACGGAAACAGAGGCATGATCTGCCATCGGCCTCTATATGTTAAGTAGTCTATTGATGAAGCACTTTACATGGGATCTAATGATAACGCCACTTTCAGGATTGCTGAGCTTTGGGTTGAGAATCAAGAGGTCAGGGGGCAGTGTTTTCTTTTGCTGCTATCTACAACTAATTACATGATCAGACAGTTATCCCTGTGGGACTTGTCCTGTGGAGCTCTTAATTGTTGGTTTGAATGAACTCAATGTTTGTGGTTGGAATTTTCAGGTTATTTTTGTGGTGTTTATTTCTGTGAAAAGCAGAATATACAGTTTGGATTGTTGATATCTTGTTAACTTAATTAGTGCCTCAAACTAAACTCTAAGTATCTTTTAAAGGGTTCGATGCCTGTAACTGGACAACATTGTGTATACGTTATTTAAGTTGCAAAGCACTCACTTTTTCAACCCATTACCTTGTAAACACGACTTTGCTTCCAGATAAACTAATAAAAATTAATCTGTGCCATTCATCCTGACAGTTGTGTAAAGTTAGACAGTCACATTATGAGCTTTCCAAATTGCAAAAGCGCTTTCCATGTACATGTGGCGGTCTAAGGCGGGACTAATCCTGAGACTACAGGTGATGTTCTGCCTGTCTTTTTGGTAAGACAGTGCTCTTGAATTTCAGCTTAAACTTTAAAAATCCCTGCCAGGGGTGCCCATTTGATTTTCCGCGAATTGTTTGACCGAGAGCAGTCCCGTATTTGGCAGTGTGTAGATAAAACAGGCTCACAGGAAGTCAAATCTAATTCCGGGCAAAACCTTTCATCTCAGCTGGTCATAGACTTCAGGATTGCAGGACTAGTCACCTTTCCAAATGCATTGAGCAGACAGAAGTGGGATATTTCCTGTATTTTTGGGATGAAAATGTCAAACCTGGCCCTTAGGTAGAGACAACCTTTGCTGTATCAAACCTCAACACCACATACACGTGGGATTTGCGTGAGTGAAGTGAATAGGCAAGAGACTGTACTTTAGACCTTTGGCGAGGTGTGCATCAAGAGCCGAATTAATCCGAGGCGTTTCCTTCCCGTAACTTTCGCTACTACTTTCCCCAAACACCCACATTTTTTCCTACTGAGTCTGTAAATCTGTAGAATTTACTTTGAGAGCGATCAAGAGAGAATGCAGACATTAGTTCGGTCTTTCGGGATTTTGGTGCAGGCTCCGATCCAAGAGGGTTATGAAGCTTGCAGAGTCAATAAACAAATATCTTCCATTCACTAAGCGCACACAGATGTCATCTGAAGCTGGAAGAGAGCTGTGGGTGTGTGTGGAGCAGCTGGGCAGGTGGGGGTGGATGCATTCGCCATAGATTCGCAAGGTTGCTGAGCTGCAATCCTGCCAGAGCATATCTCTTTGACCAAGTCGGTCTTGAAGTTCCACCGTTACTAAAGTGACGTGTCTAGAAGCCACACTTGATCTGTGCCATTGTAAGGTTGTGCCAATTTGGGAGAAATAAACACTACTGAGATCACTGAAGTGTAAACCCTCACAAAAGGCTGACATATAAGAGAGTTGACACATTATGACTCAAACATGAGCACAGCACACCTAAATCAGGCAGTGAAATTAAAATCTGGGTCAGGAAAACTCAAAGGCCTCAGGATCCAGTGCTTTACCATTCCATCTGCTTACTATGGATGCTGCAAAGACAGAAATACAACTCAGCTGCTCAGTGCTCACCCTATGCTTCCATTTCACTAGCCATCTAGAAGAATGTGTCACCACCTTGAGTATACTGAAAGCCCGCTCTCTGCTCCAGGCAATCACTAGTCTCATTCATCTCATTTTTGGGGAGTAACTAAATAAAAATAGTGAAAAATGGTTTTCTGCATTTTGCAGTAGCATGAAAATAGTGCTTATATAATGGCATAGACTTTTAATTTAAAGCTACTTTTCTAAAATAGTGCAACAAAATGCTACATAAAGCTTTTTTATATATATATTATATATATATATTTATATATATAATTGAAAAATATACAAAAGAGCTTTTCATCAGACAAAAATATTGCTATGCCTTTGTGTGAAAAAGATGAGTCATCAATATTTACAACATGAAAAATGCATCAGCATGCCTATATTTGCTAAAAGCTAGTTTTGTCAACTTTAGGAGTGCGTTAGCATATAAATGACCTCAAATGACTTAAAACTAATATACTATTATATTATTATATTATTACTATATCATTAAAATTTTGTACTATTATATTAATAAAAATTATATTTTACTAATAAACTACAGTATCTCACTGATTTGAGTCCCCGTATAACAATTTTTTGCTATTCTTTAAAATGCAATTATATCGTTTTTATAACATTATATTATTATTATATATTATTTCTTATATCCATTCATCAGGAATCTACATAATATTTTTAGGCGGCCTTTATAGGGTCTAACAACACCTATGTTATCAATTTGTTTTCACTGATGCAAATAAAAATTTATTAGAGTCTATGCAAATACAGTTGATCATATGACCCACACATGAACTGACTGAGAGGGAATAAGGAGCAGCATTGGGTCAAGTCTTGTCAACATGTTCTCTTAGCACAGCATCTTAGCCCCTTAGTCCCACAGACAGTTTCTTGGCATCCTTCCTAAGTACTAATACATGTCTAACAACATGGGCTGTGTCTGCACAGCGTGCCATGCTGGTGTGCCAATATAATTGCAGAAATGCCATCATGCCATTAAGAGAGATTTAGCCACGGGGGCCAAAATTAACTTTTTGCCATGCATAACTGCCAAATGGTGGGTGAATTAAGAATATTTACCACCCATAAATACATTTTTACCATCCATGAAACTGTATTTTGCATGTTTTTTGTTTCGTTTTAAATTTAAGACCCATTTAAAGAACCTCTTGTACATTTCCTGTCATCAGGAGTGATGCCTTAAAATGCTGTTTATGGAGGAAACTACTAGATTTTGAAACTGAGTGTAAATCTTGTATCTTCCAGAAAGCATGTGAGCTCAGTCTACATCTGCTAGGTATAAGGAGCATTTAGAGTCATTTGAGTTTGGTAGCCAGAGAAAAATGAGGCTATCCCATATAAATCTTTTTTTCAGGTGTGTTAAAAAGAGCTTTAAGCCCACCGTGCTAAGCTAAGGATGCATTATACACGTTTTCCGATCAAGGCCCATTGACCCACAGAGATCTTTTTAACTGATTGATTGGCTTGCAAATTTCCAGGGCAAGAGACTCGGGGAGGCCACTCGATCAATTCCTCTGCTAGAGTCATGTTACTACAAGATGTGATGGCTAAGCTTGTCTCCTGGGAGGATCTGTCTCTAACTTTCTGGGTCTGATTACTTGTCAAGGAATGAGCATTCTTTTTTCTTTTTTTATATTAATGCAAATTAAAAAGTTATATTTACTAAAATATTATTGTATTTTTAAATTTTAGAAAATTTTTATTTTTGGTGGCATAAATTTGATCAAAACATCTCATTTACAGTATACAAAGTGTACTTTGTCCAGTGGTTTTATCCGTGCTGTGTGGTTTATTTGGAGCGTTTCACTTCCAAATATCTCATAAGTTTACTGTGGGCTGTGTGATGACAAGCAAGGATTACACCAAGCAGTTTGGCATAGCAAGAGAATTGAAGATTTAAATCAAATACATTTAATATTAATCTCTACATCTTATTGTTCAACGCCAGTGATTTCTCCATGAGTGTTTAAGGTTGCAGACACCTACAATACTGTAGGTGTTACACATACAGACTAAATAATGTGAAGCAAAAAGCTGTTTGCAAGTCGATAAGTATATGCATAAACCCGCCCTGAGCCTTTTTGCCCCACTTCCTGGAGCTTGAAAGCTTGTGTTCCCTCCTTTTAGATCTGCTCCTTTCTCACTATTTTAGTGAGGCTGGCTCGGCCAGCCGTTTAATTAATGTGAACAGAACGTTACTCTCTCCATCCGTCTTTCTCTGCGTGCTTCTCTCCGACTTTGAGTGGTACGTTATCTTCCATTTTCCCAGAGCAAACCTCGTTGTTAATTAAAAGCTGCCACGTCCTTCTTACCATTTGAAATGAAGCCTTTCTGGGAACTACAGCCGCACGCTTTTCCCCCTGAAGAGGACAAATAGATCCTCGGCACATCCATCTCTATCAGAGCGCGTGTGTTAGTCGCTGTAATGTAAATGCTGTGAATTCTTTATATTATATATCTTTAATACTATATACTAGTATGGCTATCATGCAACACCGTATTCGCAGATACAGCCAGTGAATGCACCCACTTCCTTCAGTTATGTCCCTCCATACCAAACAATGATGCCATCAACATTACCCTCTCAAAATGTAATCCCTGGTTTAGTCCCTTCAGTGAGCACTGCAGCAGCTGCACCACAGCTGATGCCAGCCCAGCCTGCAGCTCCACCAGGTGGTAGTATACCTCAACGGACATTGTATAGTCCCCCTAAACCTAAGATTCCCGACTTCACAAGTGACAGTGAAAGAGAATTTGCTAATATGAAGCTGGCATTGGACAATTTGCTTGAGCCTTACCCAGAGCTAACAGAGAAGTACAAATACCATGTACTACTGGAACATCTTAAACTGCCTGAAGCTCAAATGATAGGGCAGTCTTGCCGGCATCATCCATATTCGTATGCGGCAGCTATGCAAGCACTTCAGCTACAGTACGGTCAGCCACATCAGCTGGCTCAAAGTGAGATAGCAGCCATCCTTACATCACCAGATGTAAAGCCCAATGATAACCACAGCTTTCAGAGCTTTGCCTTGCAAGTTCATCTCCTGGTCAGTATGCTGCTGTCATTAGAGGAGTACTTGGCGCTATGTGGACACGCAGCAAAACCCAGCGGATGATATCACCAGAGGTAAACCTCTCTCTAGTTTTACTGTGCCTGGGCGCTGGAGTCAGGGACCATCGTTTCTAAAACTGAGTTCTGAGCACTGGCCAAAGAGACCTGGACCGGCAAGGTCAGAAGAGTTACCTGAACTGAAAGGTGTCACTATCTGCTGCTACCTTCAATGCATATCAGTGTGTATATGGTGAAACCCTGCACATAAATAAATGGTGGAAAGAAATTTGATGACTCCGACTCCCTGATCAGAGTACTGAAGTGGTTAACACCATTAAAGAACCGGCATTAGTGGGGCAGTCCCCAACAGTAAAATAACAGCTTTAAAATGGCGGCAGGGCAAAACACCCCCTAGATTATCTTTTGACTCATTTCTGAGTGAATGTCAGCAGGGAAAATGGTGTCCGATAGCAATTAAAGCTCACAGAACTGAATGTCACACGATGTGGTGAAACCATTGAGATCGCTTTTCTGGTTGAACTAATTTGGGTTTATAACAAGCTAAGCTGACCCTGAGCATAAAACAAGTCAGGAGCAGTGAAAATCATCAATCGATGAGTAAAATCCAATGCCAGCCGGTCTCTCCACAAAGCCAAGTCTTGGAAGCTAAAGGGAGAAACGAGTAGAAATGCTGTTTGTTTTAAATACGTCATAGCCGGGGGGCTTTGGCGGACAGCAGTGCCATACATTAATCAAGTTATTTCAGTCTCGGGCGTCCCTGCTGACTGCCTGAGAGGAATAGCCTCGCGCTGGTTTCCAAAGAGGTATAGCAGATGCTGCACAATTTTCCCATTAGATGAGAGGTACTAACTTAATTGTGGTTATTTAAATTTTTTATTATTTAATTGAATTATTTTAATCTTTAAATATGATGAAATGCAAGGTGTTTTATTGAGTAAACGAGTTTTCTAGATGGGATATTTAATCAAATCTTGTAAACTAGCTACTGGCGGTCTCTCCACAAAGCCAAGTCTTGGAAGCTAAAGGGAGAAACGAGTAGAAATGCTGTTTGTTTTAAATACGTCATAGCCGGGGGGCTTTGGCGGACAGCAGTGCCATACATTAATCAAGTTATTTCAGTCTCGGGCGTCCCTGCTGACTGCCTGAGAGGAATAGCCTCGCGCTGGTTTCCAAAGAGGTATAGCAGATGCTGCACAATTTTCCCATTAGATGAGAGGTACTAACTTAATTGTGGTTATTTAAATTTTTTATTATTTAATTGAATTATTTTAATCTTTAAATATGATGAAATGCAAGGTGTTTTATTGAAGAAAATAAACTGAAAGCTTAAGTTTTCTAGATGGGATATTTAATCAAATCTTGTAAACTAGCTACTGGAATAATAATAATAATAATAATAAAAATCCTCCTTTTTGGCTTAATTTCACTCTTTACTTGAATCATTTTATTACTAACATTGCTAAAGCATATATATCATTTCTGCTGTAAATTAAATGGGTATTTCTTTGGCTCTGCTTAAATATAGCTTTATTATCTTTAATTCGTTTTCTGAATATCACACATTATTAAAAAATTTTTTCCACCTATGACATTAAAGTTGTTTATATTATCTTCCATTTTTGTCTAATATAGACACATTTATATTTATTCCTATCATGGAAAACACTAAAACTGAAGATGATTTTCAAGATTTCTGCTTCTGCACAACTGTGTCCTTCAAACCAAATGAATGTCTAAAAATGTAAATTCTCCTTTTTTCTATACAAAATCCAGAACTGTGTCTCATAATTTCTGATGACAAATCCTTTAAATTCATAACCCGAACATGCACCTCACATGTTAAATTGAGCTTAGCAAGCATTAAATTCATAGTTCTCATTTAATTCGTGCAAAATTGTCATATGATGGGGTTGGAGGTCTGTAATAATGTTGAAAGGACACATCAGCATCCATATTTGCAAACTTCAGCAAATTCTCGCTTTGAGATGAATCATGGAAATGCCAAGAAAGTCATTCGATTTACGGAGATTTGTTATATTAATCTATTGACAGGCGCAGTTGTTACACACGCAGCAATATGCTCATGTTTTCTCACTCGGTCTTGAGTTTTCTGAGCAGAATAGCAGACAGAAAAATGATCCATAAATACTGTGACTTTGTAGGCTGGCACCATGGTGCGTGCCATCTTTATCCACAATCTGGTATGACTGCTTCCTTCCTGTATGTCACCTCACAGATGGGGCAATTACTACGGTGCTGTCAGTCCATTTGTACACTGTAACTACTTCACGGATTAGCATCTCACCGAAGGCAAAAGCTGCCTGCTTGTCAAACGAACGTACATTTGGCTGTGTGACTAGAAATTTGTGCTTTCACTATATAGGTAGCAAATACTGCAGGATATTGTGTAATGGTGTTTCCAAATAAGTTTGCACAGGTTTACAGTTTTGCATTGCATTCAAGTTTTTCATTAAATTCATGTTTATGCCTTTCAAACTTGTTTCGTCTTTGACGTGTTTTGTCTTATGATGTATTTTACATTACATTACATTTTACAATTCTGCTGATTTGTTACCAAGACAAAGTGTTATCTAGCTGGCTAACATGGATGAGGTTTTTTTTAAATTGCAAACGTGACTCGTTCTGTTCTTGAAAGCATCAGTAAGACTGTGTTGAAAACTACAAATCATTCAGTACTGTTTTGCATTATATGCCATCATTTTGCAAAAGTGGAGTTACGTTACAGCTGTATAATTTCCACACTGGTATTTTACAAAAAGAATTGAAATTTTAAAGTGCAAAAACTGAAAGTGTATTCTTGTAAAATGTATTCTAATAATTTTCATTTTATTTAAGAAAAGTTTTCAATTTTGAAAAATCAGTTTTTACAATGCATATGTAGCTGTTTTTTGTGTAAAGAAAAGAAATAATTTTAGTGTCATGACAATATTTTTAATTGAAATGTAATGAATGTCTATAAAATATAAAAATACATTGCAAAAACAATTTAAATATATATTTTGTGGTGAGGCCAGTGAAAAACAGAAACAGTTGGCCTCAATTATTATAACATTATAAATAGTTTCACTAAACGTTTGGGATGAGTATATATATTTTTGGAAAAAGGTTTCTTATGCTCATCAATAGTTTAAAACAACTATTTCTATTTTAACATCTATATTATATTTCTGTTTTAAATGTAATGTATTCCTTTTTTCAAGATTCTTGGAATAGACAAGTAAAAAGAACAGCATTTATTTGCAATAGAAATCTTTTGAAGCAATATTAATGCTTTTACTGTCATCTTTGATCAATTTAATGCATCCTTGCTAAATAAAAGTATTCATTTTCAAATCTTACTGACCCCAAACTTTTGAACTGCAGTGCATTTTCTTTATGTTTATAAATATACTATTGTTCATTGTTAATTCATGTTTGTTTATGGTATATAAATTAATGAATATATAAATTATACAACTTAAAATGTTAAAAATATGCAAAAATTGTAACTTCCATCTAGGTCAGTACTCTCAAAAGTGTATATTTGTACCTTATGTACCCCTAAAAGATTTATAGTAGCACATTAAGGGTACATATTACTACTCTAAGATACTAATATGCACCTTTTAGGAGTAGATAAAATAGAAAGATATCTCTTTAAGGGCACTGCCCTAGTGATAATTTGCAGAAATTAACAAGTCTAAATCAGGGTGTTTCTGTGATCCACCTTCCTGCAAAGTTCAGCTCCAACCTTAATCAAACGCACCTGAAGCAGCTGATTAAGATCTTCAGGTCAGGATACACAGGTATTGGTCATTTTTATTTCATGAATGCATTCATTAATGTTAACATTGGATCTGGATTCAGATGGGTTTATGTCTTTTTCACAAACTCCTGACTGAAAACTCAAGCTCTAGAGGACGACAGAAACCTCTAATGACCTCTAATGATAGATGACGACAATCTTCAGATAGTTCGAAACGAAGGTACAGTGCTCATGAAACCTTGTGGGATGTTCTGTAAAAATGTAAGAATGCTTTTCCATCAAAAAACATGGCAAAAAACAAGCCGTCCTCCTGTGAAGTTAATTATTCGCAATCATTCTGTACCAGATCTCTGAATTTGTACCCCACTGAAGAAAAGAAGACCATATTCTCTGCTCCTCTGTATCCGTCATGCAGTGTCAGTTCTGTGCTCTTCCATAACACATCTTACACACTCCAGTGTGCTTCAGCTCACAGCACACACCACATTAATACACCCCTGTACCCGCTGTTAGAAGCAGGAATTCAATTACAGACCCAATGTGGAGATGGAGAAAAAGCAGCGACCGGCTGACTGAGACTCTCTCCTTCATACTGGGCTCAAATTAATGAATCTCATTCATGGGGAAACTCAGAGGTGGAAAGAAGCATTAAACACTCAACTTTTTCAGCAAGATCGGGAAACGTTTGCAGCTCCTAATGATTGGAGTGCCGCCGGTGGCTGCCGACAGGATGTCGAATGTGGATTCTGTTTCAGTTGCTGTTGGAAACTGTGCCAGGCTCAAGTTACCTAAAATTTATCAAATCTGTTTTGCTGCTAGTCTAGGTCATTAACACCAGAGACTGAGGCTGGAAATAGGAAATTGAACAAAGAATGTTTAGGCTTCGCATGAAAATATTGGTTATGGGGGATTCAGAAGGCTTCAGCTCTCTGAATATGTTGTCTGACAACTAAATAAGGTTGTTTGCTGATCATATAATTGTTTTAATGGCACACAGTCTGCTAACTTAAGTGAACATTTTAGTGAATTGGTTCATTTAGGAAAACGATTCATTCTAGTTCCAACATAGAATGTGTGCAATTTTAAGTTAAAAAAAATTAAATAATCTCTTTCTTTAAATAATTTAAATATCTTTTGCCACTATTATTTTAACAACTGCTACTAATAATAATAATAATATATTTTATAAAAATAATAATTATTATTTATATTTATTTATCTGAATATGGCTAATGCAGTCACCCCAACTAAGATCCTCATTTTGTATCAGATAAATAGTCCTACATTTATGTATATCACTCTGTATAAATCATAGAATGTGCAATTATAAATAATTGCTATCTTTATATGTAGAATCATAGCAGCAAATGGTAGCATTTATTTACATTTATTTTATATAAATTGGTACAACAACAATAATAAAAATAATCATTTTATATTACGATTATTTATATTACATTTATCGATCCTCATTTTGTACCAGATAAATAGTCTTAAGTTTATGTTTATTACTTTGTATTAATCATAGAATGTGTGCAAGTTCAAATGGTAAACAGAAATTTAAATGCTACTATTTGCTGATATGATTTTATAGATATATATATTAATAATAATTTGTATTAATTTATTTTCTATTTCTTCAGTGCTGAGGGCTTGATTTGTGTGCATCAGGTGGCCATTAAGATCACGTCCAGCTCCTGCTGGCAAAAGAGAAATGAGTTGAGGAGGAAAAAATCAATGGACTGTGTCCATCAGGGACCGTCATCAAAATTTTGATCAACTCTCAAGTCCCTCCTCCTCATACCTGCAGATAATTGTGTTCCCTGTCTTCCTGCATCCGAGCCAATGTGACTTTAATAGCGTTAATCAGGTTTGTAATGTATCATTAGCGGAGTGAGGGACCTTGTCTGATTTAAAGCCCATTCGCTGAGTGACTAAACAGACAAAAACCCAAACTGTCATTAACAATTGCCAATTACATGTGAAGTTTATGCCGCAAAACTCTTAATGGCCGTCCATAAATAATATCCAGATTAGATGGGCAATTGTAATCTTTGATTGTTGATAATTATGGGCCTGGCACTCAGAGGGAGAGTTTGCTCATAATACGCGAGAGGTTTCCTAATGTGTTTGTGTTTTGAGTGCCTTTGCAAAATGCACTCGATGAAAGCAAAACACACAATCAGACCAAATTAGCCGAGCACTGGCAGTCTGTCGTTTCCGACGGGCTCCACCTTGGACCGAGCCGAGCATGTGAATTTTTGCAGATTGGATCCAAATTCATCCTATTGAAAACAACCAGTGGGCTGCTTTCCGATTTCATCTGCGCTTTGATTTTCCTGCGTTTCCGCCTACGCTGTCTCTAGATTGAATTGTCTGATTTTTCAAGTTTCCGACAGCGTTTTATAAGCTGTAATTCTCGCTGTGAACCACATTAACATTGCGCCTATCACCTTCTGCCTTTGTTAGTTTTTGTTACTTATCCTTGATCCGCTCAGTATTATATTAAAACTATGAATAATGCTGCTGTTACAAGTGGCTGTGTGTCTGTTTATGCAAGTGTGTTTTTGCACACGTGTATATATGCATGGAGAGCAGCAGAGCCATTATAGAGAGCCCATGGAGAAAGGCAATTACCCAGAGGGCACCCTGCTGCAGCCAGTCTCAGAGCGATACAAGCAGTCAGACAGTTTCCAGCTTCTCCCCTCAAACCGCCACTGTGGCAGCCAGCAAAACTTCTCCACCCTCTGTCTCTCGCATGACTCTCTCCTCTCCCCTGATTTCACAGTTAGATTTACAGCTGTCACAGCGGAGGTCAAAGAGGAATGACATAAAAATCAGTTTCTATATCCGCCGCTCCCGGTTGATCTCGCTGGTGGTGTAATGACAGAGTGAAAGCTGCTGGTTTATCGGCGCAGTGCTGATTTTGTAGATGGCAGTGGGGGGAATGGTTTAATTACTAAAGCTGAGAGTCAATGGCGCTAGTAGACTTGACACATTAACACTCAAATTACAACTGGTTTTTTGTGCACTTTGATGTTGCTGTTGCAGTGCAGAAAATACAGTCAAAAATCTGTTCAAGCGGTATATAGTAGTAATTTTTATATATTCATATATATATATATATATATGAAGAGTTAATTTGCTAAATCAGATAACTCAAAAATCATGTTTTTTCATTGTGCATTCCAATTAGTCTCAATCAAACTGCAGTTTTTTGATTAGGTTAAAAAATAACTAAGAAATACAGCTAACACAATAAAACATTAAAAACATGATAACATAATTAAAAACATGATTTTTAAAAGTTTTAAAAAATTCTGTGAGTTATTAAAAATATAAAAAATTATTATGAGTTATGTTTTTGCAAATAAACTCATATATATATACGCTACCGCTCAAAAGTTTGGGATCAGTAAGACTTGTAATGTTTTTTAAAGATGACTCTTATGCTCGTCAAAGCTGCATTTATTTGATCAAAAATGCAGAAAAAAATCCGTAATGTTGCAACACTTTAGACTGGAGTAATGGCTGATGGAAATTCAGCTTTGCATCACAGAAATTAATTTTATTTTAAAGTATATTAAAACAGAAACCATTATTGTATATTGTAAAAACATCTTGCAAGATTACTGTTTTTTTCTGTATTTTTGATCAAATAATTGCAGCCTTGATGAGCATAAGAATCATCTTTAAAACAACACAAACCTTTGAACTTTCAAAAAAATTGAATCATGGATGTTGGCAAACATTTCTACACTGGCACTAAAAAGTGAGAACTTCAACACCAGAATAAGGGAAATAAATATTACTGAGTAGACCTTAAATTCATTCAAACTCTTCTGAACATTAACTCTTCTGAAGTGAGTATACTGAAATTGAATTGAATTCAATTAAGTTTTTTAAATGATGCACTGAAAGCTTTCATTAATAATAAAGGTCCAGATTGACTGTTCTATGTAACATACACACATTACACAAACACACACCAGTGCATCACTCATGACAGTGCTGTCTACATTACATGTCAATCAAAGGTTTTCAGCATAATTGTGTAAAATTAACATGAAACAGATCTAGGATCAGTCTGTTTTTTTCAACATATGATGAATAATATTAAAGTAGGACTAAGGATCACAATTCCAAACCGCAAGAATTAAACACAACTATCCCAAAGGAAACTACACTGAACAAAATTATAAACGCTTTTGTTTTTATAAAACACTTTTGTTTTTGCCCCCATTTTTCATGAGCTGAACACAAAAGGCCTATTTCTCTCAAATATTGTTCACAAATCTGTCTAAATCTGTGTTAGTGAGCACTTCTCCTTTGCCGAGATAATCCATCCACCTCACAGGTGTGGCATATCAAGATGCTGATTAGACAGCATGATTATTGC
>NW_015660878.1:230753-232586 GCF_001515625.1 Sinocyclocheilus rhinocerous | reverse complement strand
TATATATATACAGGTGCATCTCAATAAATTAGAATGTCGTGGAAAAGTTTGTTTTCCATATATATATAATATAAAAGTTTATATATATATTAGTGCTGTCAAACGATTAATCATGATTAATCACATCCAAAATAAAAGTTTTTGTTTACATAATGTGTATGTGTGTACTGTTTATATTATGTATATATAAATACGCACACATACAGTGTACACATACAATGTATTTACATGTATATTTATATTAATGTCATTTATATTATATATAAATATATTTAATATATAAACGTACAAAATGTTTCTTTAAATATATACATGCATGGTTGTATTTATATATACATAATAAATATACACAGTACACACATATATAGTATATATACACATATATATGTAAACAAAAACTTTTTACTTATTTTGGATGTGGTTAATCGCGATTAATCGTTTGACAACACTAAATATATATCTATATATGATCAAAAATACAGTAAAAACAGTAATATCAATAACTGTAATTGTAACAGTAATTGTAATAATATTGTGAAATATTACAATTTAACATAACGGTTTTATATTTTAATACTAAAAAATATAATTTAAATTTAAAACTATTTAAAACCAATAAAAAATTTAAAACCAATTTAAAACTTTAATTTGGGGTCAGCAGCTTTTTTTTTTTTTTAAGAAATCAATACTTTTATTATTATGTTAAATTGATATTGTTATAAAAGATTTCTGTTTTGAATAAAGGCTGTTCTTTTTAACTTTTTTTTTATTTATCAAAGAATCCTGAATCCTGTTGCAAAATAAATTATGGAAATAGTAAAAAGTAATGGCTGATGAAAATTCAGCTTTGCCACCACAGGAATAAATGGTATTTTAAAATAATGGATGATGAAAATTCAGCTTTTCCATCACAGGAATTAATGATATTTTAAGGTATATTAAAATAGAAAAACGTTATTTTAAATTGTAATAATATTTCAGAATATTACTGTTTTTGCTGTATTTTTTGATCAACTTGATCAGCCTTGATGAGCATAAGAGTCTTCTTTAAAAAACATAAAACAAAAATGGTACATATATGTATATGTATATATAACGGCTATATAACTGTAATATATTATATATTAGCCAGACACTGTTAACATGAAAAAATTTTAACTTTATGTCTGGTATTTGGTTAATGTATTTATCCTTTAGTATGTGTTTATGTGATGTGCTTACAGCAGTAATATCCCTAAGGCGTTGACTGACAGCCTTTAAATAAGCAGTGATGAGGAGACTGCCGTATGTGTTTATGTGATGTGCTTACAGCAGTAATATCCCTAAGGCATTGACTGACAGCCTTTAAATAAGCAGTGATGAGGAGACTGCCGGCCCTCTGACACTTCAGTTTTGGGTGTGTGGATGTCACTGTTTGCCCTTCTCACGAACTTCGTTATCGTATATTCAATTATGTATCAGCTGGGGACCCGCAGAGCAAATGAGAAAGAGAGTGAGGGCACCATTTTCACTCATAATGAGGCAACAGGAAAAGCTTGTGTGTATGTGTGCAGTACGCAAGTGTGTGCATACACTAACATTTGAGCAATATTTTGCCAATCTATGGAAATGCATCACTTTGCATTCAGATTACCTGCTGAGAGACAATGAGGTAAACAATAAATCATATAAGATGTTTTGTTCTTGCAATATGGATTAAGCTATTCAAACAATGTCAAATAATGTACATTTTATTTAAACTATATTTTTTGAACCATTTTTCTATATATTTAAACTTTCATTTATAAAAACTACATTTTAAAAACTAAAAATGATATTTTTATATTTTATATA
>NW_015660878.1:226886-230683 GCF_001515625.1 Sinocyclocheilus rhinocerous | reverse complement strand
AAATGAAAACAGTTTTATTGAGAATTTAGCTGCATCAAAATACAGTATGTGGGCTCAGAGAGGCAAACAAATGTAATAATAAATGTACATTTTGCATGTTCAGAAGAAGTGAGCTGCCCTGTCGTGCAAATAATGTAAACAGGCTTGTGTAAGTAAATTAACTGCTCATATTATAAGATGATTTTTTTTCTTGCAAATATGGATTAAGCTATTCAAATAATGTGTTGCTCATTGCAAATTAAGTACATTTTATTGAAACTATATTTTGAACCATTTTTTATATATATTTAAACTGTTTAATTTATACAAAAAAAACACTTTCATTGTATGGAAAAAGCAATTAAAACATTCTTCAAAATATCTTCTTTTGTCTTCCACAGAAGAAATAAAGTCATACAGGTTTTGTAACCCCATGAGGGTGAGTAAATGATAAAAGACGTTTCATTTTTTTGTGGTTACTAGTTAAAATTAGAGGTTTTGAATAATCATTAACCCTGAACAAGCTCCACAAACTATCAAAGGAAATCTGTATTTCTGCTTCTACTAGAACACGACTTTACCCTATTTAAGGATTTTAGTGTAGTGGACAGATGGAGCCGGGGGTTTGCACTCTCAAACTGAGGAGAAGTGAGCACCTAGCAACAGCAGCATGACCGCCTGCCTATTACAGCCTAGCGAGTTAATGGCAGCTCCCTGAGGCGAGAGAGAATTCCATCTCCCTTCTCCACGTGAGTATTCTCGTTTTCCACCTCCGTCTCTCCAGGTAAAAATGGCAACATGATGCTGTGCTTTGATTTTTATTTAGTCCACACCTTCTACATTCCTCAACCTCTGCACAGACATCTATCCCTCGCCACATACATAGTGGCGTTATTTGTGATGCCGATATCGATCCTCTGCTGTTTTCTTGTTCTCTTCTTGTCAGTTTGCCCTCTGGACAGCAGACCTTTGGGAATGTGAAAAAAAGGAGGATGTTGCGAGTCCTCTGCTCATCTGAGTGGTCCGCTCATCGCCTGAGGCTTTCCGTCTGATAAAGGTGTGCCGAGACATCAACTCTCCACCAACTGTCTCCATGTTCCAGACGTTTCATCACATATTTGCCACTACCCTCATTTCTCTGACTGAACACATAGACATTTGTAGAGAACCTGAAATTATTATATAAGAGTACTCACTAAAATTGGTCACTAGGTAAAAATTATCATATATTATTCATCATATATTATATATTATTATAAGCCTCTTATGCTCACAAAGGCTGCATTTATTTGATTAAAAAATACAGTAAACTGTAAAAAAAAACTTTGCAATATTGTAAAATATTATTACAATTTTAAAAAATACAAAACTTAAAAAAATTTAAATTTTAATATATTTTAAAATGTTTGAAAATGTATTCTTGTGATGGCAACACTACATTTTCAGCAGCTATTACTCCAGTCCTCAGTGTCTCACGTTGCTTCAAAAATCATAATCAAATAATCAAATACTAAAAATAATAAACATGATCTTTTTATAAGACTTATTTCATTAAATTACTCTTTTTGCTAATTTATTTTAAATTTAATTTGATCAGAATTCATAGCTACTTTCAAATGTCTATCAACGGAGAAAAAAGCTTTTTTGCCCAAGATGGTGTTGTTACGGCATCTATCAGCAGAGGCTAACTAGGTCATGCTACCTAGCTAAACCTTGACCCCTTTATAAAAGGTTTAAGTGAATTCTCTGCTCTTTAAATGCACATATCTCGATTTGAGACCGTACTAGAGAAGAATCATGGTGCTTCATTTAGACACGAGCGTTGAATTACAGCACTACTGCAGTCAATCAATATAATTTCTTGCACATTTCCTCTTTCAAGTAGTCTGTTAGCACTGTTGATCATGTCTAATTCATGACACAGTCACTTCTGGCCTTGGAGGGTGGATATAAGAGGCTGACAACATGCTGAATTTTACAGCTTATTTAGGTTACAGTAGCAGAAAGGGTTTGAGACCGGATTTTGGGCGCTCTATAGCTTTGCTTAGAAGATCAAAGCCCCTCTGATCCTTAATAGGTAGCTATCAGGCGCTTGCTCGCGTTTAAAAGGGATACGTGGCGTGTTCTTGGCCACATTCTTTTATAAGGAAGCTTGAAATATTAATGCTGCTATCACTAATGCATCAAAAAGAAACGGTAAAAAGCTGGCTTTACTTATCCAGCTTCCTGGTGTTGATTACATGGGCCTTTTCAGACAGTGAGGAGAGAAGCTTAAATGCACCCAAGTGAATAGCAAAGATGGTTTGTTGGCAAGCTTGCCCTCTGTTGACTCTTTTATGCTTTGACATCGACCTAAAAGGTCTGTCGCAAATTCCAGGCTTAGTGTAGGAAAACGAATGATTTTTTATGATTGCAACTGGCTAACAGTGTTTTGATTATTATATTATATTAAGCTCACAAAGGCTGCATTTATTTGATTAAAAAGTACAGCAAGTTATAAAAAGTAACAGTAATATTGTAAAATATTATTATAATTTAACAGATACAAAAGTTTTGAAAAATAAAAATAAAACAATTTAAACTCTTTTCTATTTGAATATATTTTGAAATGTTTGAAAATATATTCTTATGATGACACGGCTAAATTTTCAGCAGCCATTACTCTTCAGTGTCTCATGATGCTTCAAAAATCATTCTAATATGCTGATTTGCTGCTCAAGAAATACTAAAAATAAGTAAACATGGTCCTTTATAAGACTTATTACATTATATAACTTTTTTGCTATGTTATTTTCAATTCTATTTTATCAGAATTTCCGAATGGCTGTCAATGGAGAGAAAAAAAAGCTTTTTGGCCCTCAGATGATTTTGATACAACATCTATCAGCAGAGGATAGGTCATGCTACCTAGCTAAACCTTGACCCCTTTATAAAAGGTTTAAGTGAATTCTCTGCTCTTTAAATGCACATATCTCGATTTGAGACCGTACTAGAGAAGAATCATGGTGCTTCATTTAGACACGAGCGTTGAATTACAGCACTACTGCAGTCAATCAATATAATTTCTTGCACATTTCTTCTTTGAAGTAGTCTGTTAGCACTGTTGATCATGTCTAATTCATGACACAGTCACTTCTGGCCTTGGAGGGTGGATATAAGAGGCTGACAACATGCTGAATTTTACAGCTTATTTAGGTTACAGTAGCAGAAAGGGTTTGAGACCGGATTTTGGGCGCTCTATAGCTTTGCTTAGAAGATCAAAGCCCCTCTGATCCTTAATAGGTAGCTATCAGGCGCTTGCTCACGTTTAAAAGGGATACGTGGCGTGTTCTTGGCCACATTCTTTTATAAGGAAGCTTGAAATATTAATGCTGCTATCACTAATGCATCAAAAAGAAACGGTAAAAAGCTGGCTTTACTTATCCAGCTTCCTGGTGTTGATTTATGTGGGCCTTTTTCGACGGTGAGGAGAGAAGCTTAAATGCACCCAAGTGAATAGCAAAGATGGTTTGTTGGCAAGCTTGCCCTCTGTTGACTCTTTTATGCTTTGACATCGACCTAAAAGGTCTGTCGCAAATTCCAGACTTCATGTAAATATTTTTAAAATATATACTGTATGTGTGTGTATTTATTTATGTTTACTAAATATACAAAATACAAAAATAACAAAATAACTTTTATAAAACTTTTTATTTATTTATTTTTTATTTATGAAACTTATTTTGGATGCGATTAATCACGATTAATCATTTGACAGCACTAATGTATATATATATATATATATATATACAGTGGGTACGGAAAGTATTCAGACCCCC
>NW_015660878.1:188404-226874 GCF_001515625.1 Sinocyclocheilus rhinocerous | reverse complement strand
ATGCTGTGCTGTGTGTACATTAATGAGGAAAAAAAATTAACTTAAATGATTTTAGCAAATGGCTGCAATATAACAAAGAGTGAAAAATTTAAGGGGGTCTGAATACTTTCCGTACCCACTGTATATATATATAAAATATATTTTTTTTGTTTGTCATGACTTTTAAAGTTTATTCACACATATCCAAACATTCGAGCATAAGTGAAATTCACAAAAACATGTCCTGGTCACATTTAACCAGATGAGGAGAGAAGCTTAAATGCACCCAAGTGAATAGCAAAGATGGTTTGTTGGCAAGCTTGCCCTCTGTTGACTCTTTTATGCTTTGACATCGACCTAAAAGGTCTGTCGCAAATTCCAGACTTAGAGTAGGAAACAAATGAATTCTTATGATTGCAACTGGCTAACAGTGTTTTGATCTGAAAGTTATTAGATTTTGACTGATGAATACAAAGACATTTTTTTCCTTTGGAATAATGTCAACTGATGAATTGTGCACTGTAAGCGCAGGAACATGTATTAAGAAAGTAAATAGGGTCAATTTTGATTTCCTGTTGACTTCAAAGGGAGAGCTGATAATTAGAAAACTCAAAGTTGTATGGATGCATTTATCAAGTGCTGTACTACAGCACCAGATGCTGCAGCGGCTGAAAGAGCGTGAAAATGTGCTTACAAAGTCAAAATGAAAGTAAATGAAGTATAAAGGAATGTTTAAACAGTGACATGGGTGGAAAAGGTTTGAGCTCTATTTTGTCAGCACAGCATATTAATTTGTCTGGGGGCGATTTCCCATATCGCTTCATTTTAACATCTTTTGAGCATGTGGTATCCCAATAACTATAAAGAAGCAGTCATGGATGGAGGGTGTGTATGAATAGCTAATGTAGATTGTTCAGTTTCACATCATAGGACTGTAGAGATTATTGTTATTGATTGTAATCAACTATCAATTGATTATTTAAGCAGTGTGTTGTGCTTTAGCTAGCGCATATATATATATATATATACAGTGGGTACGGAAAGTATTCAGACCCCCTTAAATTTTTTTTTGTTTGTCATGACTTTTAAAGTTTATTCACACATATCCAAACATTCGAGCATAAGTGAAATTCACAAAAACATGTCCTGAACCAGAAAAACCAGAAAAAAAATTACTATATTTTGAATAAAGAAAATGGAGACACATTAAAGGTTTTTTTTTTTTTTTTTTGTAATATTCACATGGTTTTCATAACAATTACACACATTATTCTCTTAACAAATTCTCATTACCGTAATGTACTTGTTTTTATTTCATGTTATAATTTGTGTCATTCTCAACAGTGATTATCTCTACTCTAATATTAAATTACATTTAATATATTAAAATAGATTTACCAGTTGATTGCATTACAGCAAAATACTGTAATATATTAATATTTTTATTTAAATAAGCATTAAATGCACTAAAACCGATACTGTTTTGTATAAATAAATGTTAAACTTTGCACACACACACACTACTGGTCAAAAGTTAGTAATTCTAACACTTAATTCTAAAAGCATTAAAATCTTAATCATAAAAAATATAAAAGTTAAAATAGTTATATAAAAATTACATAAATATAATTAATTTAAATAGTATTTTTTTCAGTGTTTTTCTATATTCTAGTAATGAGAATGAGATTTTTTGCATTTTGGTAATAAGAGTTTTGCAGTAAAAAATGTACTTTATTGTCATAAAAATAGAGAATATGCAAGAATATCATAATGGTCATAAAATAGGCTTCATTTTCTTTTAATATGACCCAGACATGTTCTTGACAGGTTTCATGAGATTCACCCACACAGTGAAAACAGTAGGCGGTGTGTATCATCTTGTAAGAAATGTTGGACTGTAGTTGGCGGTATGACTTCCCATTTCTGACGTAATGCCCTGATAGTGCAACAATCAAAGTCATGCATTCAGGAAGATATTTGGCCTTTCATGAGAAAATGAAACACACACACATCTCCCTTCTCTCCAGGCCTGTTCTGCAAATACCAAAGCAATTAGAAAGGAGGAAAGGGAGAAAAAAACAGCAGAATAGCATTTGTCAGGTGTCTTCACGTTGCCACGACAACAGAAGCAAGAGAATTATTCCACACATCTTGACAGATGACGTCACTCAACCTTCTGCCTGCGCCTTATCTGTCGGCTTCAGCAAAGAAAGAAAAACAACCAACTGCCTCGGTCTGTCACTCACAGCATAAAACACCTGAACACGGCTCACACGGTCCGAGCAGAGAAACCTCGCTCGACCCGAGAGGCAGAAGCAGCTGTGCGATTCCTCCGTCTGCCATAATTCTTGCTTTGTCTTTGGCTTCCTGAAAGCTCTCATTCAGGCCGGCAGCTGCGGTGGACGTGGCTCTCATTAGAATCGGCCCGCTCTCTCCGACAGAGCTTTTAACAAGCGTCTTGTCTTTCTCAGGCCTGAATGGATTGCTGATTGGTGTCATTGCACCGTGAGCTGAACCCCACTGAAGTCCAGCCCTTCTGATGAACCATTGATCAAACGAGAGGATGTGAGGAAGAGGGGATGAGAAAGAGGAAGGGCGTCCACCAGGAGGAGGGAGAGCTTTATACATCAAAGATCAGGTCTGGATTCCAGCTTTCGCTCAATCGACCCTATTGAGACTCACAGCCAATAACAGGAAGTTAAGACTGAGCGGTGCAAAAACACTTTTAAATCTGTTTTAAATCCTTAAAACAAGATCAATTTACTGAAGAATTAAAACTGCATGAGATATGAAGCTCAGTTTATTTTTCTTGCTCCGTTGGCAAGTTGTTTTTTCTTGTTTTTAGCATAAATGTAACAAGATTTACTGAAGTTTGTGCTGAAAATACTTTGCCGGCAGGGTACGAAAAATATAATCAAGATCCTTTGAAAACAAATAAGTCTTACTATCCTATTATTTTCAAAAGTTTTGCTTCTCAAGTAAATTTGTCTTGTTTTAATGATGTTTTAAGGACATTTTTACTGGTAAATAACAAAATACTTAGGAAAATTATGTTGATGATGATAAATTGTGTGTGCATAGAGATTATCTAATGATAATTATACTGTAGTTGTCTCTGCATATTAAGTTAGAAAAAAACACAATTAACCTTTAACTGACTGCTTAGTGTCAGATGTACTGCACTAGTCGATTCTAACCGTTTATTTTAGAAATGCTTAGCCTTGCCATCATAAGAATATATTTTCAAACATTTCAAAATGTATTAAAATAGAAAACAGGTTAAATTGTTTTATTTTCATTTTTCAAAACTTTTGTATCTTTTAAATTATAATAATATTTTACAATATTACTGTTACTTTTTTATAACTTACTGTACTTTTTAATCAAATAAATGCAGCCTTTGTAACCTTTAACTGACTGCTTAGTGTCAGATGTACTGCACTAGTCGATTCTAACCGTTTATTTTAGAAATGCTTAGCCTTGCCATCATAAGAATATATTTTCAAACATTTCAAAATGTATTAAAATAGAAAACAGGTTAAATTGTTTTATTTTCATTTTTCAAAACTTTTGTATCTTTCAAATTATAATAATATTTTACAATATTACTGTTACTTTTTTATAACTTGCTGTACTTTTTAATCAAATAAATGCAGCCTTTTTGAGCTTATGTATAATATAATGTAATATAATATAATATACTTTTTTTGGACATTTTAAATAAAGATTACTTGTTTCTTCAAGTGAAAATTTGAAATTTATACAAAATGTTCAATGTATCTGTGGTACTTGAAGCTGCCTATTTTATTCATTCATTTGTTTTCTTATTACTTAATGGTTATTTTACTAGTTACTTGGAAAAAACTTCAAGTATTTTTTTATATTATATATTAAATATATTTTAATCTAAATATTTTAATTCAAAAGCTTATTTGTTTTTGCTGTGGTTTTAAAATTAATCGAGTAAAATTTTTTTGCACTTCCAAAAATCCAAACTGGGCATCAATAAAAATGTATAAAGAAATATTTTGTCTGCACACTGAAAATACAGCTACAAAAAAAATCTTCATGATTCTTTATTCTTGAAAACCGATAAAAGCATAAAATTTCACTAGTATTGGCTGAAATGTAGATATCTTGACAACCCTACTGCTGGTAAGTTATGGTGTGGATTACCACAGCTTTGTTAATCATATTCGAGTGAGCTATTTTGCATTGCCATGGCAGGTAAATTGAGAACAGCCAAAACCGTATTTGCATTTTACTTTTCATATCATATATGCAAATGCATGAGATTAGCCTAGACTTTTTCAGGCCTTAAAATGTGCCGAGGCTTTTGGCTTTGGCATTGACCCACTCATATTGAGTGAAGATCATCCGGTGTTTATCACACTCTCCCAAATTCAATGCCAAACTAATGAGCAACTGAACGGATCAATGTCTGTCTCAGCATTTCAAATGCATTACTTGGCTTATAGCTCAGCTTACAAAGATTCCCTATGATTGATCTGCTCCAAAAAACCATTTCCCCCAGACCCCAAAACTACACCACAGAGATGCTACGATTTGGAGGAGAAATAGCAGTGGGAAAAGTGTTTGGAAAAATTGAGCCGTTCTTGATGACTTCTGTGAAAGGAAACTCCAAATAATGAGGGAGGAGTAAAACACAATCTTTCCGCTCGTTCTTTTACCTCATTCTATCCTCCACTTCACTGCAATGTGCAGTTCTTTGGTGGTGAAATCATCAGCACTCCATTTTCAGGAGACTAATCTGTGTGCCAGAATATAAATTGGGCTGCGAGAAGGAGGGAGACGAATCGAGCGAAGGGGGAGGGGCGAGGGAAGACAGAGTGTCATTTACTCTTGACTAACAGCCCTCTCCGTCTATTCTTTATCCCTCCACTTCTGCTTGTAATTGCACAAAGCAGCCGCATTCATCTGACTGGACATTTTACCCACAGTTCCACTGCAGTTCTCTGTCTTTCAGGTGCAGCATTACTACTGGTATTTCTTCAGCGTTTCAGCTGCCTCCAACCATCCTCCTCCACTTCCCTGCGCGGCAACCCCCACGCCTCCGCTTTGTTCACCTCGCAGGGCTGATTTCGAGCGGAGACCTGTGCCAGGTTTCATCAGGGAAGACAGAAAGACAAACAACGAGGCTCACAATGACTCCGGGTTCTCCGATTTCAATTCTGTGGCGCGGTGAAACGCCGACATTTATCAGTCCCGCGGAAACACAGATGGCTGTCAGCTGGATATTATAAGCAGGGCTTGTGCTTTCTAGCATTCAGGGACAAATTATAACAGCCCTACAGCAGTGTGACAGGAAAATAATTATACGTTTTAATTAGGAAGAAGTATTCCGGTGGCTTATTTTCAGAGCGATTTCCAGGCATGGTTCTGAAATTACAGCTTTATCAAGGAATTGTTTTTAAGTCAGGCTAAAATGACATTCACAACTCTTTCTATTTTCATAACATGACATGTTTGGGTCAACTGAAGTAGATTTTTTTTTTTTATCGGCAACTGAGTTGATCGTAAAAAAGTGGCCGTTAAATACTAGAATGGTGTCAGATCTTTGGATGGGAAAACGAAAGGGTTTGGCGACATTACCTAAAGAGAAAAGTTCTGTTTTGGTAAAAGACAAACATTATTTCACATAGAATATTGAGCACCAATGAATTGTGCATAATAAGATCAGCAACGTGCATTAACAAATTAAAAATGTAAATTTCAGTCTGAATTTAAAAGAGTACTAGTAACACTTTAGATTAGAGGACACTATTCACTACTAAGTAGTTGCTTATTAGCATGCATATTACTAGCATGTTGGCTGTTTATTAGTATTTATAACACACATATTACTGCATTATTTTGCATGACTAGATCCCTTAACCCTCTCCAACACCTAGTGTAAACCTAACTACTACAACCACTACCTTACTTACTATCAATAAGCAGCAAATTAGGAGTTTATTAAGGGAAAACTCTTAGTTAATAGTGAATATGTTCTCTAATCTAAAGGGGTACCAAAAGAGTAATAATGCTGTAAAAGTGCACATTTTTATATTTTATATAAGATGCTTTTGACTAAAATAGGATCTAATTTTTGCCACATTTTCAGCAACAGTTTGTTTGAATTAAAATTGTTAAATGATTGTCATGACGTGCACTTTTTGACTCATCTTTATCACTGAAAAAATGAAAAATAAAACCCTCATCAACTTTTTTTTTTTTATATATATATAATTAACTCTGCTCCTTGGAATCACCCTTCAGCTTATAGTTATCTTTGCATATTAACCTATAAAAACATTAAATATTACCTTGAAACTTAAATTACTTTCTTGATGCCACTGACCTCCAAGTCCTTAATAATCCCATTTTTCTGATGTTATTTGAAGAAGTTAATAATTTTGTTGCCGTCATAACATATATCAATCAATCTAGATTGTGATTTCACAGTACATTACCCCGAAATGTTGCATTTTGGAATGTTAAAATGTTTTTAAAAATAGCCTTGAATAGAAAAAGTTGCACTATTTACTCCAAAAAAGACCAGAAATAAACCCCAAAATGGCTCAGATTAGAGCACACGCTCCACACAAAACGTCAGGAAAAGCACATGTTAAATGCATTGAAGAACCACGTGACCTCCCCAGCCAAAGAGCTTTCATGGTGTTATGAAAATGTCGATATCTTCCGACATGGTAGCCAATGATCATATTAGCATAATTTCCAACAGGAGGGGAAAAGTGATATAACTCAAGCTGTTATCAAGCAGGGTGCTAATTTCAAGTCTGTCATATTCTTAAATGCACAATCGGACGTCTTATTTGAACTAAGCGAGAAATATTCTTCCCGCACTAATGAGGGTGCTTTACACACTCTGAGGCCAAATCATAATCTGCTGGTCGTGGGCTGAGTCCAGGCACTCTGTCAAGTCACATTTCACTGTATGGATATTTGTTGGAAATGAAAGGCGTAACAGAAAATGAAAAGGGAGGTTATTGGATACCTCATTTATTTCGGCATCATTCCTCCAAGGATCTTAAATGCCTCCTGGCCTTGAAAATTACTGAACGCTTTTCCCTTTTTCTACACTTTATTGAAAGTCACACCCAATTTCTGTGATGTAATATGCCTTGGAATAAAATCATTGTAAGTGGAAATTCAAAGCAATAAAACCTCTACTGCACAGTCTATTCCTTGTTCCCAAGAGATGTACCCAGCATCCCACCTCAACACCTGTGTATTTGATTAGTGCCAGCACCCGAGTCCCAGTGCGGCTTACTTTTTGAACCACGAAGGTGTGGCTTCTTCCTCCCATGGCATCCAGTTGAAACACTGAAAACAAGGAAGCCACATCCTTTGAGATCCCAAGTACAATCCAATCCTTGTCTTCACTCACGAGAATGGATTTGGAGGGCCCTTCTTGTAATAAGTTGAGATTTAACGTCCAAATAACATTGTGAATATGCAAAATGAGATCCAAAGGTCAAATTGAAATCTGTCCTTGATGTAAACTGCATACATGTTGTGGTTTCTCTCAGTGTCCATTTGTATTTGCTCTCTTTATCTCCCTCGCATCCCCAAGGCCCCGGTAACCTCCTAACGTTAGGTTTGCCTGTTTTAATGGTGGGAGGTTGAGTATCTCTCTCGTCCCTTTTATTGTGTTCTAGGTCTAAAATGTCTTCATCATCCCTGATGGGTGTCCCGCTGGGAGGCAGGGACAGATGGTGGACAATGAGATGGGTTGGCTGTTTCTGCATGATCTCACCCTCCTCTCACACTCTCACTCAGATAGACTTTCTTGATTTTCCACAAACTCCAGATGCCGCCATCTTTAGCATCATTTCCTATTTCTGGTCGCCCTTTTCTTTGCGCAGACATTTGTCTTTCTGCAAACTACTAACATAAATCATTTCCTCTGTGCTGCAACATGTTGCTATATTGTGGAACCTTTAAGAGTGATATCACTAAAAGGAACATACTATGGTGCTAATCAACTGGTAAAGTTGAAGTCATTTTGACACCAACTGACACAAATCGCTAATTTCCGGAGGTCCTGCAACAGCTGAGCAACTGCTATTGAGCTGCTGTGAGAATAGGAATGCTAGTCCTTTTTTACACAATTTTTGATTTGTCTACTGAAGAAAATATTCTTAATTTCGCATGTCATATCCATTCATGTAGTCACTTTTATGCAATCTGATCTAATTTCAGTTGTCAGAAATTACATTTTAGTTGATGAAAATGTAAAGTAAACAAAATATTTAAACATTACGGTATTTAAACTAATGTATTTTTACAACTAATTTTAAGTCAGAGTTTTCCACTAAAATCTAATTTCAGTGAACAAAAATAATATTTTAGTTGACCAAGTATTCAAACATTTGCTGTATTAATTTCAAATTTAAAAAATGCAACAATATATGTGAAAACTGTTTTTAAAACAATTAGTTGTACGTTTTAGTGCATTGTTATGGAAAGATTCACAATTTGACTTACATTTAATGTGTTTTTTAATATATTAAATTATTTTTATTTTATAATATTTTTGTCATATTTTCGGAAAACTGTTAAGTTATTGTCTAGATGTGCATTTTTCGTCTTTGTTATTGTTAATGTTTTGTTTTTATATATACAAAATTAACTCTGTGAAATCATCCTTTGAATGGCTTACTTATAGTTATCATTGCTCATTAAGCTGTAGTCAGAGAAAGTATTTTAATTTAAATGATAAAACGTAGAATAGTGAGATTAAATGGAGCACGTTTCATTTCCAATGAATGACTTTTCCCATCTTTAAGCCCTTAAGTTTTGACCCCTTATCTGTGCACGACTGTTTTGCTCTCTCATACATCATTCTATTCCTCCCTCTCTCTTTCTCAAGAGAGGATCCTGGGAAGAGACAGAGAATAAGCTTCCTCTGAGAGATGGGCGATGCCATTAAAAGCACAGTCAGCACATTTCATAAAACTATGTGCTTGCAACCCAGATAATGACATGAATAATCATTAAAAAAAAAAGATATGTAACGGTAGGATTCACACATTTATTTATAAAGACGCATGGCTATTGACTAATATTTACCAAACAAAGTATGCGCAGATAAAGAAACAGCTGTTTATCTGAGCAGTACAGGTTGGCTAATGACAAATTGTTCTTTATGTTTCATTATATCTCAAACACACAGGCAAAACGTGACTTGCATCATCACCCCTCGCCCAAGGTGAAGGGCAGGGATGGTGTAGAATAACACTGCATTATTCTATCAATGCAACCCCCATCCCAAATCAGCACACAGTATGTGGCTGGCAGGAGCCCCAGAGAGTTAAATGAGCTTTTGCTGATGGTGCAACACACATTCGGCTGCTACTGCACACATTCATGTAACACACAGCACTACAGGGGCGCCTCTTCACCACAAAATCCCTCTTACGTAACCGCACACAAATTAGGCACAGGTACCAGAGGAGATGACACGATTCAAATAAGCTTGTTTTTATTTCAGAGGGCATTTTGTGCTGCTGCTTTGCCAGAACATGCACACATTTGCAGACAGAGGTTTTGCGTGTAACCGGAGAGTGTGCGAGTCTCAGCAACTCTGGGCCAATTGTGTATGTGGCTGGCAGGAGCCCCAGAGAGTTAAATGAGCTTTTGCTGATGGTGCAACACACATTCGGCTGCTACTGCACACATTCATGTAACACACAGCACTACAGGGGCGCCTCTTCACCACAAAATCCCTCTTACGTAATCGCACACAAATTAGGCACAGGTACCAGAGGAGGTGACACGATTCAAATAAGCTTGTTTTTAATTCAGAGGGCATTTTGTGCTGCTGCTTTGCCAGAACATGCACACATTTGCAGACAGAGGTTTTGCGTGTAACCGGAGAGTGTGCGAGTCTCAGCAACTCTGGGCCAATTGTGACTGAAACACAGCCTTCGGTGTTTGGGCTAGCACAGTTTGGGGCTGAGGAACTATTTATAGACATCCTTGTGTGTAGCTATTTACATATTCATCGCATATGCCTCTAACCAGTGAGAAGTAAATTAACCTAGTTTGGTGGAAGATAATAAAGCCCAGAGTGTGAAACTAGCCATAGGGCTTCGCACCTTTATATGCAGGGGATTCGTCACACCTGCTAACACATGAGTGTCAATTTTTCATGTCAGTGCACATGAATGGGGCTGTAATGTCTATCGCAGGCCTCCAGTTGTGAAGGCTGACGTTAGTTTGTGTATGACTGGAGTTTCAGTGGTTTACTAAATAATGCACTGGAATATTGCACTGGATATGCTGTTCCTGAAAGTAATACAAGTGCTTGAAGGGTAGCAAAAGAATAGTGCTAAGATTTCAGACTTTCAGGCTGCCAATTTATACTTGTTGGCTATAGATGGTTAAAAAGATGACAAGGTCGAACACAATTCAGTATGCAAATATTACAATGGCACCACTGCAGCTGTTGCATTTTGAATGCTGAATATTCAGTTATATTTGATTCACTTAGTGTACATAAGTGGCCGATTTTAAACATTTTATCTCAAAATTGCTTGAAAAAATAGGGAGCAGCTGATCATTTTTCATAAATTTTCTAAGTGACCATTAACCAGTCAACAAAACCAATTTAAATTGTTTTATTTCTGCTTTTAAAGATATAACAATAATAATATGTATTTTTAGACTTTAGTGGAATACATAATGATTATATTAACCAATATAATAATCATAATAATAATAATGTAGGTTCTTCGGGTCAAGCGATAATTAATAAACAACATTTTTATGTAACAGAAAAGGCACACGCTTTCTTTGAAGATTTCTAAAAAGATTTATTGCTTTAGGCATTAGTTTATGTAACCTTCAATAAACAAACAGAGTAGTATTACCCCATATGATTTTCGTCCAATAGAATTAAGGAATCAAAAACAGCCCAAGGGTATTTGCTGTTTTGCACATATCACAGTTGCACAAATATTTACGTGAAAGGACAAAGTTACAGAGTACAGAGATCAAGCTAAGTGGCAAATATTTAACAAGTTAATAATAAAATAAATAAATATATATATATATTATTAGTGTTGTTGTGCCATTAAATGTTGTTGTTAACAACTCAAGTATGAATGACTGTTACATAAAATGTTAAATGAAATAATTATCGGTTGACTAAGGAAACCGATATGTGAAATTTGTAGAAAATTGTGAATGTCTCTGAAAAAATATCGGTGAAACGGACTATTGGTTTAGCCTATCTCTACTTACAGTTTATAAATAAATAGATAACATGACTAAATTAGATTAAACAGTGGTTTGGGCTGAATTAATTGTAGTTCATAGTCACCCTAAACCAGAAGTTCTGAGGAATACCAATACTCTTCTGACATAAAAGCAATATAATCTGCATTGCACACTGACAGACACAACACATCACTGTCCTACCTTTTCGAATGAGGTCCTCGATATCTTGATCAAATCCAAGCCGATGGCATTTGCTCCACAGCCCCATGTTGGTGGAGTTATACTGCCTGCTGCACTCATCGGCGGCGCTCATGGCGAACAGCTGCCGTCTGTTCCGCGCCAGCAGCATCTTTTCCTCCCAGCGGTCCAGGCGCGAGCGGCTCGCCCGCAGAGGGAGGCTATTGTTGGGGATGTAAATAAAGCCCGGGTCCTTCCGGCGGCTGGAGAAACTTCGGCACCGCTCTCGGTACCTCCGGGCGTCCGTCTCGTACCAGTGGTCGGAGCAGATAGCCACGGCCAGCATCCCGAGCGCGCAGAGGGACAGAGACAGACCGGCGTAGAGCAGCAACTTCCCCGCAGCCATGCTCGCGTCGCGTTCGCTCAGAGCCGCGTCAGCACCACAACAGCTTGGAGAGCTCCTCGACGCGCAGCCGCATCCCGCCGGGCGCGCGGACAGAGAGAACGGGTGTCAGTCGGTGCAGTGAAATTTGTTTGGAGAGCTCGAAGGAAATATTTAAGCCTTTATTTAACGTCCATCCGTAGCTCTTCCCATCCAATACCAGTGAATGAAACCAGACGAGACGATTCAGTCCAGTCCTCGAACCAAGCCTTTCAAAAGAAGGCAAAGGAAGATTTTTTTAACCAATTTTTATATTAAAGCTGATACAACACTCTTTAAATGGGGTTTCAGCCGAAACAGTTTTACAAAATATCCCAGGCGTACCATTGCGTCACCTAAGATTTCGTACGTCTATCATCCTGTAGGCTATTAAAGACAGGACGCAATTCACGGGGGATTATTAATGTTTGAACCTCCCAGAAAATGTATGTGGGGGTACAAACTATTCTAACGTAGCCAACGTTTCAGTTGTGTTTGAAAAACGATTTTTTTTCCAGCTGATGATTTTTTATTGCATCAACTTTACAATCAAACAATGTACAAAATCATATTCCAACATTCATCCTTGTTTGAGCATGTACAAAAACAGAACAAAAAATAAATTAAACCATCAAAATACCAAAACAAAAACCAAACTAAACCAGAAAGAAAAATACAAAGAAAAGAAGCTTCAAAAATAAAATACAACACAATTGGCTTTTCAATTAAATTAGATACAAATCCAAGAGAGAAGTCAACTTAAGGACTTCTTGTTCTTAACAAATTTTTAAAACTTCCCAAAACATAATAGGAAAATAATAAATTCAAAATCTCAATAAAAAAAAAAAAGTGAAAGTGACGTGGCCAAGTATGGTGACCCATACTAGGAATTAGTGCTCTGCATTTATCCCATCCAAAGTGCACACACACAGCAGTGAACACACACACACCGTGAACACACACCCGGAGCAGTGGGCAGCCATTTTTTGCTGCGGCGCCTGGGGAGCAGTTGGGGGTTCAGTGCCTTGCTCAAGGGCACCTCAGTCGTGGTATTGAAGGTGGGAGAGAGCGCTGTACATTCACTCCCCCCACCTACAATCCCTGCCGGTACGAGACTCGAACCCGCAACCTTTGGGTTACGAGTCCGACTCTCTAACCATTAGGCCACGACTTCCCATCGAAAAAACACCGACAGCCAATCAGAATCAATCCTGCTATAACGAGCTCGAGAATTTAAAGCGCAGAGCGTGTGCTCATAAAACAGAATAGACGATATCGTTCGCTGGTGTGGACGCTAACATCGTTATCTTTATCGTTCTTGGTGTGAACGGGACTTTCAGCTGTGGCCAAATTGACCCTAGCGAAATCGCGTTCACCTGAGGTGGTAACCATAACAGTTTTGCGCTTTCTGTTGCGATCATCATTCACAAAAAAATTACAAATACTGCCAGGCTAGTATTTATCGTCATTTTTAAATTCACAACACAAATATATAGCACAACCCGTAATAGTTTTCGTAATTCGTTGCATAATTAACGATCAGGCCAAATGACAATCTACGTTGCTTAAGACAACCTTCAAAAATGGGCTACCTATAAAAAATCATTTAAAGAGGTCATATGATGCAATTTCAAGTCTTTGTAGAAAACTAAGCGTTTGAGAGAGGCGGGGCATAGAGGACCTACAATAATGTACAGTATTTGAAAAACAATGTGTTTTTTGAACATTAAAGCATGTCAACATATTCTGTTACACCAAATACACAAAATAATGATCTTTAAAAAAGCATCATATGACCCCTTTAAGAAGCCGACCAATGATTCTAAATAGCTTTTGATTCATTTAAAATGAACCGAGTCAATTGTTCGGGAATCGGACTAGACTGATTACCAATTCACTAAAAATAACCAGCTCATACGAGTCATTTGTACGGGAGTTGGACTACGCTGGTGGTATTGAACGTTTTTTAATTCACTAAAAAGAACCGGCTCATAAGAGTCGTTCTCGGACTACGTTGGTCGCGCTATAGATTCGGTATTAAACATAGCGAATGCTGTAAACTGTCGGAGTAGGCAATTTCATTTCTGTTCGCATTAGCGGAAGAATAATTAATGATCAAATAATTTAATGACGTTACTGAAGAACCGTTAACAGAACCTGCATTGATGAAAATGACTCGGTTCTGGTAGGCTACTGAATAAATGAAACCGGTTCCGAACCCTTCCCATCACGTTTATCCTACCTGGCGCTGGCAGACTATAGACTTTTGCTTTACGGTTTATGTTACATATAAGTTTCATAGAAATGCACCATCGCAGTCAGGTTTATTTTCTCATACTTTCTCTTTAGGGGATGCATGAACATTTATCAAATTGACTGTTAAAGAGAAAATGTATTAAGATGACTCGACATCAATTCATTCAACCAATTCAATTCAATTTAAATCGCGTTAGCCTATGATCAAAACAGTAAATCATTCCTGTGAAGGAATATTAAAAATAATAATGTAGGCTACAGCTATGCTCTTATTCTTATAGCATCCATTGTTGGAAAACCCACGGGCCCCGTTTCTGGTCTGATAAAGTAAATTAAATTCTGTACTCACCCCAATTAAAGCCGATAAAACGGGTTCACTCCACTCCAATAATGCACATCCAGCCCATTTTGTGTTTGCAGTCACTGTACGTTTGGCTATACAGGATATGCACTGCCAAATAATCCTATTTAACACACAGCGACACACATTTATAAATGGTCTACGCTGGAAATATCAAACCGTTCAACGACGCCGCATCTCAGACGCTTCACGTTTACATGAGTGTATCGCTATTAGAATATTTGGCGGATGGTGCATCCTCCTCCTCGGACAATATGGTCCCAGCATCCTCCGTGCATGTTGCCTCTGTCTGGGAAAAACAGCGGTGATGTCATGCTGTCAATATGAGATGTTCATTGTTTATTAAAGCGGCTTCTTAAAGGAGTCGCACTACTGTTCTTGGTTCCGTGTCGAACTGTAACTGGAGTTGCCTTGCTGGCATTCTCTCTTAGATTTACACATACTGAAGGAAACCGGTGTCTTTCATGAATAAATAATCAAAGCTTTCAGAATCCTTCATTTTGTCATTTTGCATTATCAGAGCTATAAAATGATAGCTACTACACCAGACCCAAAAAACCCTTCTTACTCATAAAGGTTTGTTATTTGAAACCACTATGCACTGTCCAGAACCAACAGCAGTCAGGTATTGCTGAATAATGAATGAGAGCCGTGGCATCTGTGTGAGTGAGGCCATTGTAAGCCTTTTCTGTTTTATTGGGTTGCCCACACAGCCTTCAGATAATGTAGGGATTCTCATGTACTTCACATATTTTTGTGTAGGTGTATGTATGTGTACGAGATTGATATATATTAGGCTACACATTATTAAAGATTCAGTTCAGTATAATGAAACGGCAACAATCAGCAGCCCATTTCTTAAATGTAAATGTTTTTACCAGACTTTTTTCTTACTAAATAAGAAAAATGCAATAAACAATAGAGAATATAGCATTATTTGCACTGCAGGGTGACAAATAATTATATATGAAACAATATTTTAGAAGTTTTGCATTTAAAAGTCAGCATCCGTGAAAATAAGGTCAGGTATTTGTCTCAGAATTGAGGAAAACTGGAAATAAAGTGGATCTTTATGCCGTATTTTAGGCAAAGGCTACTACTGACAGACTGAAATATTGAATGTGACATAATTTGCACAATGGGTCTGAAACCGCATAATATTGACTTGGATGCATTGGATTGACTCTTATTACACATTCTGAGATGTCTTTTCTTTATTGAATTTTATTGGACTGTAATTGTTGTCTCTAGGACAGTATGAATGACAGCTTGACAGCTAAATTTTAATTAGCTACATTTTAAAATGAGGCAAAGTTTGTTTGGAACTTATTTGCAGCTAACAGTGAAAAATGAACAATGTAATCTAAAAAATGCAGCCGATATACACAAGGCAATTTGTCTTGTGCTATTTGAGGATGTGTTATCTTGTTCCTTTTTTTGTCCCCAGAATTGTGTTAATGGATACATCCCCTGGAAGGAAAAGAAAAACGTGATTGTCATGCTAATCCAGAGAGCTGTCCATCAATTTATTTATTTATATCATAGGCTATGTGTGCTTTCCTCCCGTTTTAAATTTCTTTAATGCATATATCGCCATCTAGTGCACAAAGATATCAGAACAAATCTAGTGTTCGTCACGCAGCCCTTATAGGGTGGTTTTAAAACGTTTTATATGAGAATAATAATTAGAAGAATAATAATAGGGCTCAAAGAAGTCTTTTGTTTTTAATGAATTGTCCAATAATCACATGCTTAATGGTTGGGTTTTCGGTTTAATAAAGAAATTTAATAAAGAAACTGTTAACATTAATGTTCAATTTAAATAAATAGGTATAAATTATTCTATAAAGTTATCAACCAAGTAATAATTACAGCACACACAGACTTAGACAGAACTCTTATCTTGGCAAATATTCGCATTCGGAATGATTACACAGGCGTACGACTTCCTGTGACGCACAAGATCTTTTATACAGTGAAGCGGCTAAGTAATTCAAGCTAAAGAGGTATTTAAAATTTACTAAATGTAAGGCTCTTCTGGTTCATTTTTATAAAATTTAACCTGGGGAAATTTGAAGTGTGAAAAACGCACAGTGCTTGAGCTATTAAACCACATTTGACTGTTATTTTAAGGACCTGAGAGACTGATAGGGGAAGCGCTTGACCTGCTACGCGCATGCGCGTCATTCACGTTCTCCAGCGTGTGTTTGAGAGTATGAAGGTTGAACTGTCAGCTAACCATAAACGAATATTCAAAATAGTTACTGAATATATTTTGTCAATACTTAATGTCTGTCCACATGCTTTTATAATAAAGCATTTATTTTTGGACCTCGACTGCTTCTTTCAGGATTTTTGAAAGGGTAAGAATACAAATTTTAGACCTGTTATCTGCTAACTTAGGTTTATATACAAAGCAACTGCAGACTCTTTAATAAAATGCACGACTGTGTTTTAAAGATATTAAAATAGTATTATATTTTATTCATTTTTATTTCCATTATTTCCATTAAAGCATTCATAGAAATGATAAGACATTATCATTCTATGCATTTATCTGTGTATACTCTGTTAGGTGAAGATGGCTGGTCTGTCTAGCTATGCCCTGCGCATGGCCCGTCTGAGCGCCCGGATATTTGGAGATGTGGCCCGTCACACAGACTCCAAATCCATGAAAGTGGTAGAGTTGTTTAAAGAACCCCCCCTGGCCCAGAGGAAAGAAGTGTATGACTGGTATCCCCCACACAAGATCTACTATTCAATGACTCAGAAGCTCAGATTCATGGGGCTTTTCAGGTAAGCTCTGGTTATAGTGCACCTCTGAACATTTGATCTTCAAATTCTGCTGTTTGTGCAGTTAACGGTTCTTTGCTATTGTTTTAGGGATGAGCACCAGGATTTCAAGGAGGAAATGAGGCGCTTGAGAAAACTGCGGGGTAAAGGAAAACCCAAGAAGGGAGAAGGGAAGAGAGCCGCAAAGAAGAAGTAGACCAGCACATTTCATCTATTATTTATCTGATGAAGAAGCTCTGTACATGAGTTGTACCTGTATGGACAACAGGACATGTTTATGACTGTGGTGTGATATGTTCTATTAGCAGAGATGATGGTGAAACAAAAACACAAATGCTGAATTTACAATGTTGGGACATCCTCAGCATACCTCACCAACACCTCTTAGGTTTGTTTTCCTAAGAATACACTGCAAGAGCCCATAAACCCTTAGGCCAAAGCTTGGGCTACATACAAGAAATAATTCATTTTAAATTGCTACATTTGTGCCAACAAATCAATACACCAGATATTGTAATGGACCCATAATGGAAATAAGTCAGTCAGGATCATGTTAGAAATTATGCATGTGTAGCAATGATTTTGATTGTGGGAGACATGCTATTCCGTAAACCTGCCCATATCCAATCATTTTTTCCCTAATATGATAAAACGGCATCTTAAATCTGTTCCAATGATAGGTGTAGCGGTCATCAATTTCTTGTTCACCAGATTGGGTTCCTGTTCCATGGTCTATTTTCCAGAATTGTCTAACTTATTAAATGGGATGGTTTTTAATTTTCTGAGCATCAGTCATCTGCAAGAGTGCAAGATACTTGAATAATTGTACTGGACATTTTTGAAGTCATCGTGACTTGCATCTCTTCTCTCTTTGTACATTTTACTAATCAAATTACTCTGCTGGACCTTTTACAGCCAATAACATAATTTTTAAGTGTTAACTAACTATATTTGCACACAATTATGGTCATAAAAACAACTGCAACATTTAAAAGTTAACAATCCCATGTCAAAGTTGAACATCTGGTGTGGCTTAAAGCCTTACGTAGTCGGGACATTGACCAGTATTACAGCCAAATCATCTTCTGATTAATGTTCATATCCTGGTCCTTTATTCTGAAGAAATGTATTTGCATGCTCCACAGCTATTGAAATAATTCTGTGCATATATGCCTTTTCTGCCTAATGCAGGTATATGCCAGCTGCTGTATTCCTATCCACATTTGGGTAGTAATCAGAATTTTCATATGTATCTTGAAGAAAAAGAAAGAAAGAAACAGTTACTATGTTTTTGGCTAGAAAAAAAAGTGTATATGTGCTTTGTTATCATATATCAGGCTTTTATGGTCCATATAGTATAATATAGTGAGAATATGGAGCATCTCAACATTATTACTTTATTAAAAATATGCAATTTGGTGCAGTTGTTATTTAAATGAATTGCAATTATGAAATTCTATTAGCTTGATATTGTAAACCGATTTTTATGGAGTATAGCAGACTACTTACATAAAAAAACTAATATCTGTTGTCACTCTTTATCTCCTCATAATACTTCTTAGTATTTACTTCTTACTTCTTATTTTACTTTTTTAAATCAATGCTTTATGGGTCAATATCACCATAGAGTGCCTTTCAACCCTCACAATACTCAAAAGATTTTGGTTTTAATTTCCCATTCGCTTTATGTCATGTCATAAATAGTAGACACTCAAGTACTATAGAATTAGCTGAGCTCCCACACATTTTTTTTATGTTAGATAATTATGGGCCATTATTCGAAGCATAAACCATAAGATATGTCCACACCCTGTTATGGACATATATATTACTGTTAAATACGTTTTCATTGCAAAATTAAGATGCAAATTATATTTTCTGAAAGGTATGATGTCCCTTTCCTAAACGGTTATTAAACAAATATATTATAATAAATAATATAATCACATTGATATAGCAAACTCATAAGAAGAAAATTTGTCAATTGAAAAGTCACCAACTTACTCACCTCAGCCGTTGAAATTCCCGCCACTGAAGAGACAAAAAAAATCTGTTGTCCTAATGTCACTAAAGTGGATGGCCTTTTATTAAAGGGGCAGATTCCCAACAGGGTGGACAACCATTCAAGGGACATGGACAAACTCTTCTTTTTTATTAAATAAAAATATTGTTTTTATTACCAAATGATCAATACACTCAAATTGAGTAAACTCTTATTTATCAAAATATTAATAGGAGAATTTTTATTTTATTTTATGTTTTGACAATATTCTACTATCATTCAAATTTAATGAGCAGTGCATGAGATACAGCAAAATAACACGCATCCTTTTATACAAAACTAAAAAAAAATCTAGGAAATGCTTTTGTTATGAATATAAAAACTTAGCCTAATATAACACCCTTTCATAGTCATTTTTATGTTAAGCTATCATGGCAAATGAGTTATTTATGTAACTTACAGGACACCAAAAGGCATATACTAAAAGGCCTTACTTACTAAAAAGTATGAACTATCAGAAGGCACGTCGAAGAATGTTTTCAGCGAAGTTTTGATAATGCCGAGAGGCCTTAGAAATTTAGATACTAAATATGATACAGTAGACTTTATAGGGTTAATTATTATTTCTTCAGACAATTGTACCCCTCTGGCCACCTGATAGTGATGTGAGATCATGTTGGATTGACTGCTTAGTGCTTAGTCAGGTGATATACATAAATGTTAATATTTATATGCAGAGCTTTTGGCTTAAAATCAAGCTTTTTGGAGTTATTAGATAAAACAGTTACCTTTATATATGGTCAACCTGATAGGCTATTAACATAATAAGGGATAATTTAAGTTGCATGAACCACATAGCTGAAACAAATTTGTGACATTATAATTTACACTTTAATATTAGCGCACTGGTCGGCGTCCAGTATCCCCATTTACCCCTCTACGGGTTTACATTTGGTGAATCTGTCTCCCCCTCCTGTCTCGTTCTCTGTTTCTTTCCTCTATTATTTTCCACTCAGTTTCTCGTGGTTTAAAATGGCGGCGTTGAGCAGCGCTGAGTCCCCACCGCCCGTCTTCAACGGAGACACCATGAACCGCGATCCGGAGCGGGACCCGGGACTGGACGAGCTGGGCGCGGGGCTCGAACCCGCCTGTCCTGGAGGAGCGGCGATCCCCGAATGTCAACAGGACATTCCCGAGGAGGTACGATGGGGGAGTCAGGGTTGAAGGAGAGCTCGGGTGTTGAGCGGAGCTGGGCTGGATGGAGATGTTCAGGAAACACCGGCTGTAATACGGATCGTGTGGGGATGCAATGCATTGCAGGGGGCGAGATGATGCACGAACATACATATATATATATATATATAGTAGAGCAAATCTTATATCGTGCGCTTATGCATTTTCGCAAGGTGCATTTCCGAATGACGCCATTTATAATTCTCTCATTGCAGTTCTCTGAGCCAATGTTTATCAGAAGGCCTGTTCGTGTTTCATTGGCTTTATTTTTCCCCCCGACCCCGCTGCATAGCATGCATGCTACATATCTCACCTTGCGATGCATCTTATTAATGGGAAACTACAGATGCAACGGGAAATATTAACGGCTGGCATGCATTGTTTTATCTCCTTTGTGTCACCAGCTGGCGCGAGCCGAGTCTGCGTTCGAATGCATTTACATTTAAATCTGCAGTGATGTCATTGTGCTCGTGCATTTGGTCCTGCTAACGTTCTACATTTATTTTTGATCCCGTGCAAATTTATTGCATTAAAAAAAAATCTAGGAAATGCTTTTGTTATGAATATAAAAACTTAGCCTAATATAACACCCTTTCATAGTCATTTTTATGTTAAGCTATCATGGCAAATGAGTTATTTATGTAACTTACAGGACACCAAAAGGCATATACTAAAAGGCCTTACTTACTAAAAAGTATGAACTATCAGAAGGCACGTCGAAGAATGTTTTCAGCGAAGTTTTGATAATGCCGAGAGGCCTTAGAAATTTAGATACTAAATATGATACAGTAGACTTTATAGGGTTAATTATTATTTCTTCAGACAATTGTACCCCTCTGGCCACCTGATAGTGATGTGAGATCATGTTGGATTGACTGCTTAGTGCTTAGTCAGGTGATATACATAAATGTTAATATTTATATGCAGAGCTTTTGGCTTAAAATCAAGCTTTTTGGAGTTATTAGATAAAACAGTTACCTTTATATATGGTCAACCTGATAGGCTATTAACATAATAAGGGATAATTTAAGTTGCATGAACCACATAGCTGAAACAAATTTGTGACATTATAATTTACACTTTAATATTAGCGCACTGGTCGGCGTCCAGTATCCCCATTTACCCCACTACGGCTTTACATTTGGTGAATCTGTCTCCCCCTCCTGTCTCGTTCGCTGTTTCTTTCCTCTATTATTTTCCACTCAGTTTCTCGTGGTTTAAAATGGCGGCGTTGAGCAGCGCCGAGTCCCCACCGCCCGTCTTCAACGGAGACACCATGAACCGCGATCCGGAGCGGGACCCGGGACTGGACGAGCTGGGCGCGGGGCTCGAACCCGCCTGTCCTGGAGGAGCGGCGATCCCCGAATGTCAACAGGACATTCCCGAGGAGGTACGATGGGGGAGTCAGGGTTGAAGGAGAGCTCGGGTGTTGAGCGGAGCTGGGCTGGATGGAGATGTTCAGGAAACACCGGCTGTAATACGGATCGTGTGGGGATGCAATGCATTGCAGGGGGCGAGATGATGCACGAACATACATATATATATATATAGTAGAGCAAATCTTATATCGTGCGCTTATGCATTTTCGCAAGGTGCATTTCCGAATGACGCCATTTATAATTCTCTCATTGCAGTTCTCTGAGCCAATGTTTATCAGAAGGCCTGTTCGTGTTTCATTGGCTTTATTTTTCCCCCCGACCCCGCTGCATAGCATGCATGCTACATATCTCACCTTGCGATGCATCTTATTAATGGGAAACTACAGATGCAACGGGAAATATTAACGGCTGGCATGCATTGTTTTATCTCCTTTGTGTCACCAGCTGGCGCGAGCCGAGTCTGCGTTCGAATGCATTTACATTTAAATCTGCAGTGATGTCATTGTGCTCGTGCATTTGGTCCTGCTAACGTTCTACATTTATTTTTGATCCCGTGCAAATTTATTGCATTGTGCATCTTTCTTCTAAGCTGTCAGCTGACTGTCTGCACAAATCACTTCTGCTGCTATAGGGGGTCTTTGCTGTTCGATGTACACACTGGGGTATTTCGTGGGTACATTCTGCACCCTGCAGGAACGTCCAGTTTAAGTTAGTAACTTTAGCTGTATTTTGGAGCCTGGTTGACCAGGTTGGAGCATCTACAATGTTCCAGAAACCACCTAATACTAGCTGGTTAGTTGATGCTCTACATGCAAGCTTTAAACCAGCTACAATAATCCAAAAACAGTTTTACCAAAAGGTAGCTGTGTTTCTGGAACATTACAGCTGCTTTCTTTCTTCTCAAGCTATCTAGAAACCATCTACCATTTTTCTAAACTCTCCTACGAACTTAACATGGATTTTCCTGCAGAGCATCCATTCGTTATGTTTCATTTGGAAAGTAAAGAAAGTTTACACCATCATGGAACAGGTCACAAACCTGGTTATTCAGGAAACAGCTTACCTATTTTGCTGGCAGACTAGTTGGATTAAAGAGCAGCTTGTGTAAGTTATCATTGTAGGAGTGCTTAGTGGTAATTAGATTAATTGTACTGCTGGCTCCTGTAACGGCTATACTGTCCGATTATACACAGGACTTGTCTTGCTTCTTTTTAAAAGGGCATCTATATTTAGTTTATTACCTTATTTACTCATACTTGAAGTGAAAATGTGGTATTGTTAAAGAATGGAGCATGATTGCATGAACTTAGTTAGTAGTTTTATTGATGGTCACTGCCATAACCACATTAGACTTTGAAGAGTTCACATCATATCTTCCCAATAAAGAATAGTTTGATAGGGTTTGCAATGGGAGATCCTAAACTTTTACATTGACCCAGAATCTTGAATATTTGGCATAAGTGAGTTTTCACATTGCTGCATTACTGACATGAATGTTGAAGGAACATAAACTTCTCATTGTGTAGTTCTACAGCTATGACTTGTATAAAAGATACATTTGGAAGAATGTAATGATCTTTTGTTTTGATACAATTACACTGGAGCTTTTATGGTTGAAAAGAGATTCAAAAGCATCATAAAAGTATCATGTTATATGATATAGCCTATTATATTCCAGTGGGTTGGTAACAGGATCGAATTGAACTTGGGAATTGGTTCAGTCTAATTCATTCAAACCATCAAACCATTCAAACATTTTCAGTTTGTTCTTTATATAGTGATATTGTATGACTTCACAAGTCAAATGCAAGTCATATGGACTACTTTTTTTTGGTGTTTGCATATTTTTTCAAGTGTAAAATTCCAGTTCCTTTTTTTTTTTTTTTTTTTTAAAGGGAAAAAAAAACTATATTCTTCCAAATTTCTGCTGCTGTGTTGTACATATATATAAAAAGAAGGTCATAAGGTTTGAAATAGCATGAGGATGAGTAGGCCTAAATGATGGCATAATTTTCATTGTTGAGTCTCTTTGTAGAGAAGTTGTAGATGGCTGCAATTATTTCACATGTATTGAGCTATTTTAAACTGTCTCGGTTATGCTGCATCATGTTGGAAACATGCAGTCTATTACCACATGGGGTTTGCTTTAAAAGAAAGGCTTGTAACAAATGTCTGTTTAAGAAACTGTCAGCAATCTTTGTCTTTCAGGAGTTTATACTGGCAAGTCTACTGAGAAAGTCCCTTGTCACAGATGCCTTTTAGCCTTTTTTCGCACTAATTTGACTAGTAGAGCCAGTTTATCTGCACCGTTGATTAGGAATCAAGTGGCAGCTTGACTCTCGGAATGCAGGATTTTTAATCAGAACTAAAGTTAGATGCACTAAAATGTGCTATTTGAAGGGACGTAGAGGCATTCTTGACAGTCTGCTGGAAAATTGTTTCTCCAAATGGTGATCATAATAAAGTTTACTTGTAAAGCTTTGTAGCACCGTCAGATTGTGTTTACTTGGGCTAGAACTTTTTCCAGTGAACTTGGAGTATTTTATGATGCTGCTTGTATTGCTTGGCAAACTTGAAAAATGTTTATTGGCTATTTGGAACAAGTGCATTGCTTGCATGTTTCCTTGAGCAAATGCTTGGCTGTAATTTTGTAGTACTTTAAATTAAGAGAGAAAAGTTTCTAATATTGGATGTGGTAGTACTTTTTCCAAATTGCAGTTGCCCACAGTCATGACCTCAGGCACACCAATGGTTTTTAAAATGTGCTGCAATTAAAATCTTCAACAACTAAAATTTTTAGATCAATCATCTCCTGATAAATAGCCTCAAATGTTTAAACATATTCATATTATGGTTGTGAATGTCAGATTTTTGTACATTAAAGTTGCATAAAATGCATAATTCTTCTAATAAGGGTCGATTGCCAAACAAAAAGATTTCCTGAAGATCTCCTGTTTCCATTGGTCAGACACAAGGATAGTCCCGCCCCCAACACACACACCATTGGTTGAGACAATACTGCCGTGTCAGGTTTTGAAAATTGTCTCCGCAATTTAAGTTTGAGACTGGACAAAGTATTTAACAGAAGAAAATACACTTCAGTTTAAGTTGAAGCATTTTGCAGTGGTTTCTTTGCTAATGCTCACTGTCTGTTTACTTCACACCTCAGATTTAATCACTATATCACAGTTTCTGTGGACAGGGCTAGAGACAGCCGTCAGTGTCAGATTTTACAGCTTAGTGAAGACAAGCTAATTATTCTGTTTATTAGATTTAGCCTGAAAATTAGGTCCTTACTCATGTATAGTGAAGTTCAAAGATCTCTGATCAAACTAGGAATCAGCTAGGAAAGGAAGCTGGGAAAATTGGTTTGCTAACTCTAATTTTATTTGCAGATATGGAACATCAAACAGATGATTAAGTTAACCCAAGAGCACCTAGAAGCCCTTTTAGATAAGTTTGGAGGAGAACACAATCCGCCATCTATATACCTGGAGGTGAGTTGGCCCGACAAACGAGTTGCTGTCATGAGTGTGATGTGAAAGTAATATAAAGATTTTTTTTACTATACCAAAAACGTTCATTTTGAAAGATACATGATGTTATAAATGAAGAATATCATGAATAAAGTAACTGGAATTTTTTACGCCATCTGTAGTTACAATTAACTTTTGGGCTTTGTTTCAAAATCTAGTAAGCCGCCTATGTAGGTAGCATTTTAAGGCATCATAGACACATTAAAAAAAACAGCAAGTTAAGTTTAAGTCTAAAAGTTGAAAATGCCTTTTTAGTCAAATTCTATGGGGGCATCCTAACTAGTATCTATCCCATAATGCATTGCAACAAGCATAGTGCAGAAATCCATATATAAGCAGGTGGGAGAAATTAATTGAAATATAATTCATTTAATATTTATAGGAGTATTTAGAATTAGTAAAATCTAGTTAAAATTTACTACTTCTAAATATGAATGTGTGAATATGCTTTTATACTAATTGTTGTTAGCTTAGCAACATGATAATGGAAAACAATATATATATGTAACTCATAGTTTTTGCCTACATAGAACATTGATCACTTTACAACTAGGCAGCCGCCTATCTAGGGATTCTGGCAAATAATTTCCCTAATGCTTGAAATGACTGAATAAATTCAAAGGAACTGATAAGGCCTTTAGTTTCTGTGTATGCAATATCGGCTAATGCATAACCTCAGATCTTTATCCTTCAAAACATGAGCGTTTATGTGAAACATGTTCATAAAGTATTCATGATTTATATCCTCCATGCCACAGGCCTATGAAGAGTACACTAGTAAGCTGGATGCATTACAGCAGCGGGAACAGCAGCTTTTGGAGGCCATTGGGAACGGAACAGAGTTCTGCTCCTCGCCCACACCCACCCAGCTGGATGTGAAGGGACCGGGCGTCCAGAGCGCCCCCGCCACCCCAAACACCTTGGCTGTCCTGCAGACCCCCACAGACGTGACACGGGGAAATCCCCGCTCGCCCCAAAAACCCATCGTAAGGGTTTTCCTGCCCAACAAACAGAGGACAGTGGTGAGTTGTTGTTGGTTATTGCTTGTTGTTTGGTACTGTTTCACTTTTATATGTAGATAATTTAGTGTGAATGATGAACATAATTCAAATAATTTGCATGATGTAAGTAATTATTTACATTACAATCGATAATGTGTTACAGTCCTACTAAAAACCTAAAAAAATCAAAAAGGAGTTATTCTGCGGAATGTTCAGGCTTCTCTCTGCCATACAATACTAAAAAGTAGGAAGGAAAACAGTCCATATAACAAGATTTCTGAAGTTATACAGTAGCTTTATGTGATTTACAGATTAAAAATTTAGTTGTTTTTCACTAAAATTATGTCTAATGAAGTGTTGTTTTTGTTAACTAAAACTAAAGCAAGCAAACTAAAGAAATCTTTAAAAAAAAAAACTAAACTAATAAAAATGAGAAAAACAGATTAAAATAAATATTAAAAATCTAAAATAAAAAAAGCGAATACAAACTATTTCTAAATACTATGTAAATAATACTAATATAATATAAAAATAAATGAAAACTATTAGAAAGCTTAAAAAAAACTAAAAATAATAAATGACAAAAGCATATGGCACAACTAAAATTAAAAGGAAAACTAGAAATATAAAAATAAAAGCTAAATCAAAATATTAATAAATACTATAATAGTATGTAAATAATACTAATATAATCTAAACATAAACAAAAGCTATAGCAATCTTAAAAACAAAACCGAATAAAAAATGAGAAAAGCATGACAGAACTAAAATGAAAATGAAAACTGAAAATATAAAAATAAAAGCTCATTTAAAAATATTACTAAATACAATAATCGTGTGTAAATAATACTAATATAATGTAAAAATAAATTAAAACTATGTAAATCTATAGCTAAAACCTAATATAAATATAAAAATAAATGAATTCAAACTACTATAATAGTATGTAAATAATACTAGTAAAATATATGCAAAAATAAATTGTACTAAAAACATAAAGTTAGAAATCTTAAACTAATAAAATGACAAGCATGTGACAAAATTAAATTGAAAACCGAAAAACTAAAATAAGAGAATTCTAAATATTATAACTAAACACTATAATGTAAATGCTGCATACTACTAATATGATACTGGCCTGATGACAGAGCATTAGGTAAGGGCTCTGATGGGAAAAAAAGGAGGTGTATTATGTCAGTAATATTTTTCCCATGAGTGGATTTTAGAATTTTTGTTATGAACGGAGATGGTAGGATATTTCGACCATACTTCACAGTACGGTTATAGGCAGGGTTTAGAAAGGAAGGGCTTCTGGAAGGAATTTCCACTCCAACCAGATTGTAGAGTGCCGGGACTCCATGGGAAATGAGCCAATGTAGGTGGCCCCCTTTATTTTGATTATGTGCTCAGCTTGTCTCTGTTGGTTTAGCAAAGAGATGGGGCAGAATGAGTTGGAGCCAAGAAATCAAACACACCCAGACGCAACCACAGTCTCACTGTAAGAGATGAAAGTGACTTGAGTAAGTGGTTTACGTGTGTTTCAGGTTCCAGCTCGTTGTGGGATGACGCTGAGAGACTCCTTAAAGAAGGCTCTGATGATGCGAGGCCTGATCCCAGAATGCTGTGCGGTTTACAGGGTTCAGGATGGGTAAGAACTGTATTCTGAATGCGCACATTACCATCATTACTGCAAAAACAAGCCAAGGCTATGTCACACTGCGAGCAGTACTTCATATTTAATGACTGTCCTGCCCACATTAGGGAGAAGAAGCCTATTGGCTGGGACACAGACATTTCCTGGTTGACAGGGGAGGAGCTTCATGTTGAGGTTTTAGAGAATGTGCCACTGACGACCCATAATTTTGTGAGTATGATGAAGCTGACCACAAACTGTGGCTTAAAATCAATCTGAAATGACAAAAAGGAGGAAGTTAGAGCCGACAGTTGACATGTCATTGGTGTGGTCATTTCTATTCTTGATTTCACTCTTCTTAAATTCACCTTGACACATTAAAGACATGTTGAGCTCTTTTCTCATCCACCCTGACCGTAATATATATTGTTTTTTGGAAGCATTCAGATTCTTTGTAATGACTGTAAGTGTTATTTGGTGACTCGAAAGGTGCGAAAGACCTTCTTCACGCTGGCCTTCTGTGACTTTTGCCGGAAGCTGCTGTTTCAGGGCTTCCGCTGCCAGACGTGCGGCTACAAGTTCCACCAGCGCTGCAGCACAGAGGTCCCGCTCATGTGTGTCAACTATGATCAGCTGGAGTGAGTGTTCATGGGTGATGTTTCACTTCTGCATTATGCATAAAAGGGTGAAATTTGCTCCATGCAGGATGCACAGTTAAATAAAGCATGTGAATAATGTCAAATAAAATAATAAAATAATGTTTATTTCTTACATATTAGTATTCACCATATTTGAAATGGTTTACATATCTTGTGTATAGTTTGTCCAATTGGAAATAGTCCAATGTGCTTTGGGTAAGTGATGCTTATGCATAATTTATTTGTACTGATGTTATCATTTTTTGTTTATAATTTTGTTACTTAGTTTATTGCTGGCATCAAAATTTCTGGTGTACCACCCTATTACCCAGGAGGAGGCGTCATCAGAGGGCACGACACCCCTGTCAGAGATGTGTCCATCCCTCCCTCCATCCGAGTCCACTGGGTAAGATTTTAGTCCACATCTGCACTCCAGTGACCATGTAGTATATCTTATTAATAAATACGATTAATAAATATAATTATATATTATATTTATATGAATGTACACCAAGTTATAAATTATAATCTATATTTATATATTTGATTTAATAATCATTTATTTTTATATTCAGTTTTTATTGCACTACTGTTCGAAAGTTTGGGGTTGGTAAGTTTATCAAAGAAGTCTCTTTTGCTCGCTAAGGCTGCATTTATTTGATCAAAAAATACATTAAAATCAGTAATATTGTGAAATGTTATTACAATTCAAAATAATTGTTTTAAATAAATGTAATTTGTTCCTGTGATGACAAAGCAGCAGAAAATGTAAAATTTTCAGCGGTTATTACTCCAGTCTTCAGTGCCACATGATCCTTCAGAAATCATTCTAATATGCTGATTTGGTGCTCAAGAAACATTTCTGATTATTATCAATGTTAAGAGTTTTGCTTAATATTTTTGTGGAAACTGGAATATTTATTCAGAATCCTCAATAAATAGATTTAAAAGGGAAAGTATTTATTTGAAGTAGTTGTCTTTTGTAGCATTATAAATGTCTTTACTCTCAATTTTGATCCATTTTAATGCATCCTTGCTGAATAAAAGTGTTAATTTCTTTCAGAAAAACAAACAAGCTTTTGAATGGTAGTGTGTATGTATAATGTATCCACTATGTAACTTTTAATTGAGAAACTGTCACATTAAGGGTCACATTAATTATATACTGTAGTGTGTAGGTGGCTTTTAATCGTGTATTGTGCAGAATTACATTGTACTCTCCTGTCTCTGTTTTCTCCAGGTCTCTGTGCCATCCTACTGTGTCACCGTCCAAATCCATCCCTATCCCACAGTCCTTTAGACCTGGAGAGGAGGACCACCGCAACCAGTTTGGCCAGAGGGATCGCTCTTCCTCAGCCCCTAACGTCCATATCAACACCATCGAGCCGGTCAACATTGATGTGAGAACTGGACAGTTGGCCAGCTAACCAATATATTTTAGTCAAAAGGATTTAATCCATTTTAATGTTATAGGCCCAACTTAAAAATGTCTTTACTTTGCACTTCCTGAATCTGAAAAATTAGCATCCAGTAATATTAATAGATATTAATATTGATAATATTTTAAGTGTTCTTTTATTTCAGATACATTATGTGTTTCCAAACATTAGTTTCCAAATGTGTTAACATTAAGTGCCCTCAACCATATAATCTTGTTTATTTTAAGTCTATTGATATAGAAGTTTCTTATACCCCCAAAAAAACGTAAGGTACATTTGTAGTAAGCAAAAAGCACAAAATGTTACAATTGCCCTGGTCTGCCCAATTCCCTGCTAAACGGTGTTATTTCTGTACAGGATTTGATCCGTGATCAAGGCTTACCGAGGTCAGATGGAGGTAAGTGTTGTCCGAAACAGAAAACATACACTAAGACACACCGAATTCAAATGGCTTTCCATCATCCCATGTCTTTGTGCTATCTCTGTGTCATTGGCCTTAGAAGTTTGGGATAGCTGATCCATTTCACTCCGCCTGCTAGTAAAAGCTGACAAACAGGCCTTTCTCTCCCCTGCCCGCTTGTGAATTGCTTCAGCCCTTTTCTTTATCACTACTGGCCTGCTGTAAACTACTAATTCCTAATCTGTGTTCTCAAAACCCGCCCCTGTCCTTCCTGCTTCTTCAAAACATATCCCAGAACTAAGTTTAAAGAGACAGTTCACCCAAAAATGAAAATTCAGTCATCATTTACTCAGCCTGGTGTCGTTCCAAACCTGTATGACTGTTTCTGTGGAAGGTAAAAGAAGATGTTTAGAAGAGTTTTCGAGCTGCTCTTTTCCATAAAACAAAGGGCGAGTAATTGATAACAGAATTCTCATTTTAGGGTGAACTGTCCCTTTAAGGACAGACTGTATACAGAAATAATGAAAAACTGGCTCTGTGTCACCTATAATTCACTTGATCTTCTCTAAACAACCTCAGAGTAGACACAGGATTTTGGTAGTGGGTGACAGGAAGTGCACCTGAGCTTCGGGGGCCAGTGATCCCGTGTCTGTCTCTCTCCCCCTGCAGCCCCCTCGCAACACCCAGCCCGCTGCTTGAGGAAGAACCGAACACGGACCTCAAGCCCCCTTCTGTCCTCCCACCCCAATGACATTGTCTTTGATTTTGAGCCTGAGCCAGTGTTCAGAGGTAGCTAGGCTTTTGTGCGTGGCTGTGTCCCACTCCTTGTCTCGTCTTTTGCATGTCTGTCTGCCGGTGTTTGTCTTCCAGCTTGTGTGTTTTCAATTTCACTCCTCCTCCTTTAAATTCTCACTTTCTCTGCCACTTCTCTCGCACAAACTCTTTCACTGACGTTTGATGGGCTGCAGTCACTTTTCCTCAACTCAATACACTTGACTCACTTAGTAAAGCAAAGAATGGCACATGTGTCACTCAGACATTTCAGAAGTACAGGCCCCCTTTTAAATAATAATAAATCGGTCAATATTAAATATATAATGTATATTTTATTTAGGTCACATGTGCCATTATCTAACACTCGGTTATTCTTTAGAAAAACAATTAATAATAGTCAAATGTAATCTTAAAATGCAGTTCTCACAAAATAAAAATAAAAAAACAATCTTAAAAAGCAAATCTCAAAATGAATATACAGTACAGTAATAATATATAGTATTTTTTTATACTGTACACTATGTTGTGATGCCTGAATTGACTTGATTGAATTTTATTTAGCATTTTATTTAGCATTTTGTTTTTTATTATTTGTTTAAACAAAATAGTTTAGAATTTTAGTATTAGTTATTGACCATAACGTAAAAACAATTATTGGCTTATTGCATCGGACAGTGTTATTTTAAATGGTATTTATTAATATTTTGAATTAGGTTTTATTTTCATATTTTCTGTATTTGTTTTCATTCAAGTTTTAGTCATTTTATATGCTTATATAAAATGTATATTTTATTTATATCTCTAATTAGCTTTTAAAAAATTCAGTTTTAGTCATTTTAGTCTTTAAAATTTAAACATATTTTATATCACCTGAATATAAGACGACCGCGTTTTTTCAGATGTATTTCCAAAAAAAAAACATTGTCTTATATTCGGGACAATACGGTAATATTCTTTTTTATTTAAGTTTTAAGATTTTCATCTTACAGTTTTTTATTTAGCAGTATTTTTTTTTAACAAATGAAAAAAAAAAATATTAGTTTTAGTTACCAATAAGAACACTGATACCTGCCAGAATTGTTTGTTTTAATCCCTACTTGCAGTACTTTTGCGTACAGATCTATGTGACTTTTTTTGTTGTTGACATTTTTGGGGATACTTTTTGGTTTTCCATTGGGAAAGAGATATGGGGTGTGGCTCAGGATTTGATCGAATACTTCAGTCGAGGCATATATCGCTCACAGCCCCTTATTTCACACTGCATGGGCTGTGACGTGATCCTTTCCTCTCTTTCTCCCCCCATGTGACTCTCTAAGATTTTATTCCTTTCCTTCTGTCTCCTTCCCCTCTTACTCTGTCTCTCTCTTCTTTGGCTCTCATATTTCCTGTTAAAGTAACTTTACTTTGTTTCTCGACCTCTCGTAATGCCAGGCTCCACAACAGGCCTGTCGGCCACACCTCCTGCCTCCCTGCCTGGTTCCCTGCCCAATGTGAAGGTGTCCAAATCACCCTGCCCACCGAGAGAGCGGAAGCCATCGTCTTCGTCTGAGGACCGCAATAAAATGGTGAAGATTTCTTGACCTTACTTGACGCATCTAGTCCAGTTCAAAGGTCATTCGAGATGGTTTTTGGCATTTATTTTGTCTAATATTTAGAAAACCCTGGGTCGACGGGACTCCAGCGATGATTGGGAGATCCCAGAAGGTCAGATCACCCTGGGACAGCGGATAGGATCTGGCTCTTTTGGAACAGTCTACAAGGGGAAGTGGCACGGTAGGTCCTCTGAGAACAGTTTTGGTCTAAAGATGATAAAGGAATGTACAGAAAAGGCTAAATGTGTGTCTTCTTCTTCCTCAGGTGATGTGGCGGTAAAGATGTTGAATGTCACAGCTCCCACTCCACAGCAGCTACAGGCCTTTAAGAATGAAGTGGGTGTCCTCAGGTAAGAGCTTAAAATTACTCACCATTTTAAAACCGGGATAGTGTCTGTCCAAATTGTAGGTTTTAGGTAGTGGTTAACCAATATAGGTTTTTTTTTTTTTTTCCCCCCCAATTTTTTTTTTAAATGTAATTTTTATTAGAAGAAAATAATAAGGGTTTTAAACTATCTCAACTATTGGTAACAGGGTTGCAAAAAATTACATTAAATTAAACAATTATATTAAGTGTAAAATTAGTATAAAATAATAAAATAAATCTCATAATATTTGATTTAACTTCATTGTTAATTTTTTTTAACATTTGTATTTATTGTTCTTTTTCCCCCTGTTTTTATTAGAAGAAAATCATCAAAATCATCATTTAAGCTATCCCAATTGTTGGTAACAGGGTTGCAAAAAATGTAACTAAATTAAATTAAACATTTTAATTAAATGTAATGATAATTATATAATAATTTGACCTCATTGTTTTGATATAAATTTGTATTTATTTTTTATTAAATTTTTATTAGAAGAAAATAACCGACAGACGAACCTGGACTGTGTATTTGTTGGACATTATCTCGATGGAACTCTCAACTTCTCGTATACATGGATCTAATGTGAAAACCGTAAATTTATGGCATTCAGCTTTTAATGTTGTGTCAGCTTTTCTAAAATATTTGTAGAAAAATTATTTTATTGCTATTTATTTATCTATTATTATTCATTTATTTTTATTATTACTATTTATTTATTTTTTATTTTTATATACATATTTTTTTATTCATTTATTTATTTTTTAAGTCTACCAGGGTTGGGATGGGTTCTAAATTTGCACAGTTGCTTTTTGTTTTATATTGCTATTCCCAGAAGAAAATTCAGTAAACAGTTGTTAACAAAAAAGAAGAGAATAACCAAAAGGGGTTTAAACTATACCAATTGTTGCTAACAGGGTTGCAAAAAATATTATTAAATTTAATTCATTATATTAAATATAAACAATTAAATGACCACAATTAAATATAAAATAAAATAATAAAATCTCATAATATTTATTTGACTGAAATTCTCTAAAATTGACTTAACATAAGGGTTAAGCACTTCCTTTCACTGACTTGACTTTTCTATCATTAGTGCCGTCTCATTCTTTTGGGAATTGAGCGATGGAAATTTAAAAAGGCAGTATTGTAACATAATTGTTTATTTCGTAAAAACATCATTCATCATAAAATACATGGCTTAAGTAGCAGCGTTAATCTTTAAACTTAAAAACAGTATTAAATTAACTCATTATTTGTAAACCTTGTCATTAAATGTTAGTCTCACATTTTTGAGATTATGTGCTACCAAAACGTTGTTCTGTCAAAGCATATTGAAAATTCTTTATCTCCCGCAGGAAAACCCGCCATGTGAACATCCTGCTCTTCATGGGCTACACCACCAAACCCCAGCTGGCTATTGTTACACAGTGGTGTGAAGGCTCGAGTCTCTACCACCACCTGCACATCATCGAGACCAAGTTTGAGATGATCAAGCTGATTGACATTGCCCGTCAGACGGCTCAGGGCATGGAGTGAGTGACACTCCAAAGTTTTTAGGTCAATGTAATGTTTAAAAATAAAGAATCCATTAAGTCTTGAATAGAAAGCGTGAAACCTGCTGGCATCAGATACTCAACTGCTCAGGTTAGGACGCATGAATTTAACACTTGTAAATCATTTTATCCACAGCTATCTGCACGCCAAGTCCATCATCCATAGAGATCTGAAGAGTAACAGTATCCTTTTAAAAGTCGACTTCAAAAAATCTGAAGTCGTTCAACCCCTAGCGTCTACATGCTCTTAGCCTTAACACCACCTCCCTAGATATCTTTCTGCATGAGGACCTAACAGTAAAGATTGGTGATTTCGGTCTGGCTACAGTGAAATCCCGCTGGAGTGGCTCGCATCAGTTTGAGCAGCTTTCTGGCTCTATCTTGTGGATGGTGAGTGAAGGAACATGTCTTAACTATGTCAGAAGTGTTTCTTCTGTACTGACAATCTTGCATCTTGGCTGATCTGCTTCAGGCTCCAGAGGTGATCAGACTGCAGGATAAAAACCCATACAGTTTCCAGTCGGATGTCTACGCGTTTGGCATTGTGCTCTATGAGCTCATGTCAGGGGCTCTGCCTTACTCTAACATCAACAACAGAGACCAGGTGAACCTCTTAGCAGTGTATTTTGGGTGAACTATCCCTTCAAAGCAGTTCATATGATGTTTTCTCATCAATTCAATTTTGAATGTTAAAGTACTAGTAAGAGGATGTACATGACTTAAATCAAATTTCTGCCAGTATCTGAAAATTGCAGAAATTAATGTTCATATCTCTCCTCATCCAGATTATCTTCATGGTTGGCCGGGGTTACCTGTCTCCTGACCTGAGCAAAGTGCGCAGTAATTGCCCCAAGGCCATGAAGAGACTTATGGCAGATTGTCTGAAGAAAAAGCGAGAGGAGAGACCTCTTTTCCCTCAGGTAATGTTGTGAACACCTGTCAAACTTCTGCTTTCTCCAATTTGGCTGCCATCTGTCAAGGGCATGCAGATTTATGTCAAGGTGTGTTGCCACAAGATGGCATCGGAGTGGCATTAACAGAATGCAGCTTTGAATTTGAATTAGTTTGATTTCAAATACTAGTAAAATATATATGTATTATTGGTGTAACAGTACACAAAATTAATATGTTTTCAGTACAGCGGGGGAAACATTTAATTTCTTTTTATTTCTTTTTCTTATTAAATAGTGATTTACAGAACAAACTATGGCTTTGTCTTGAAATAAATTCACAAAATGAATATTTTAATTATTTCACTCTTACTCTATTGCGCTCTGTCCACTGGATAAATAAAAAGGTAATGTTATATGTAATTAAAAGAATTATATAATATACAATGGTGGCCATAAGTGGCGTGCAGATGCGCGTGCATGACCAAAATAAATATATAAGTTCAGACCGCTCATTTGCGCACATGGTCGACATGGTTGACAGCTGTTAATGCACAATCACTCTATTATATCGACTAACTGTAATACTTCACAAGATTTTCATTAAAACTGAAAGCATATATCTAGGCTACGCATTGCCAGTTTCACAACAAAACGCAAAACAGTAACATTTCATTCATTCACTGACGCGCTTAACTCAGCAGTGCTAAAACAGCCAGTGTGTATACCTACCTGCCGGCAACCCGCCAAAATAAAAGCTTGCTGATTTTAGATTTGAAAATGTTGAAAATTCATATAAAAAATGTAAATGTGTAAGCAGTGTATTTTTTTTAAGTGTGCAGTACTATAAAATGATTGTATTTTTATTTAATCTTTTTTATTTTAAAATATAATAGCATTATCACACTTTATATAATATTTTTTAAATTATTTTTAAAATTAAGTAAATAAAGTGCAATAATACTATTATTACTATTAATCACTTTTATTTTTCATAGTTATATTTAATGGGTCACACTATGTGCAGTGTGAGCACCAAACACGTGCTCTCATGATTTTTATTTTAATATGCATTATTTATTTATGGCAGACCCTGGCCTCTATTGAGTTATTGGCACGCTCTTTGCCCAAGATCCACCGCAGCGCTTCTGAACCGTCCCTTAACCGCGCTGGATTCCAGACAGAGGACTTCAGCATGTACATCTGCGCTTCCCCCAAGACGCCCATCCAGGCTGGTGGCTATGGCAAGTTCACGTACACAATGTTGTACCTTTTTTACTTGTATCGCTTAAATTAGTATGAAACTGACACGAATCTGTCGTTTGTGTCTCCTTTTAGGTGAATTCTCAGCGTTTAAATAGTGCTGCAAATCCTAAAACTCCATCCCTTGTCAGTTTTTACGACATCTTGTGTTCCTACGGTGGGTTCATCCATAACACAGAAAAGGACTAGTTTTCAAAGAATGTGCTGTTTTTCTTCCTCTTTACCCGAAGAGCTACGGCCTCAACGGAATTGCTTTAAAATAAAAATGATCTCTGCAGGGTGTCATTGCTGATTTTACAAAAATGTCATAAACATCACAAAGGACAACTCGATAATGCAGCGTACAACAAAAACGACTGATGTGAGAAACCAACAGCTGCTCACTGGAAAGAAAAAGGCAAACAAACCCAAACCGATTTTGGCAGGGGATGAAAAACTTTCCCCAAGAAGGAAGATAAATGGGTTTGGGATGAATGATATTGGGAGCACAAGCCCCGCCTTTTCTCCGCCCCTGGAGGGGAAAAACACACAGCACTGGCCAATCAGAAAACAGGGCCCAGTGACATGGAATGATGGGAAAATTGGCATAAGAGAGAGGACGTCAAGTCGCAGTCATGGAGAGGTGCTGAATGTCAGGAGAATGATATTTAGAAACGTTTTTTCTCTTGCAATGAGTTTGTTACGAGATGTCGCCCGTGGCTGGAGTTATTAATACAGATTTCTTTGGTCTTTAGCATTTTGTTTTTCTCTCAAGGGTCATATGTTGTAGATAAACAGACCCTTTTTCAGTTACAGATATAGTTTGTGACCAGTGGTAAATGAAGCAACCATCAAAAGACCTCTTTTTTTTAATATTCACATATATATTCTAGAATATTCTGTAGGTTTTTTGCTTTTAGCTCTTTGTCAAGGCAAACTAGTATTTTTTAAATTTATTTTGCATTTCACATGTCCCACGCAAAGAAGCCTGGGGAAATGTTTTTAGCCTCTCTTGGATCGGCACAAATACCATCAGACATGTCCGAGGTGGGCAAAATCAAAGCGATTTCCGCGCTTCTAGAGAATGTGATTTAGTTTGATTTAGTTTCGGCTCCTTACAGTAGCTGACGTCATGTTTCTGAACAAGTCAAAGGTTATATTATTTAAAGTTTCTTGTAGAAAAACCCACTGTATAAAGCAAACACGAAGCCTTGCTATGGAGTAACAATGTGGGCGTATTTCAGATGTATTTCTGTACTTTTCACTACAACTTTAAGCTTAACTGTTGTTATTAGAAGCCATTCCTTTGAGGCCATAACGGTTAACATAATATATATATTTTTTTTTTTGAGATTCGATTCATCCGAGTCTCTTTTCGAACTCTTTGGACCTTGCACCGCTGGATTCATTCCGATATATTTGTTCACGGGTCATAGCTTTTTTTAAGTTTAAGTTTCATATAGTTTTTCTTGTGTTATATACAGGCAGGCCTGCAAAGTTACATTAATTTATACTGCTTTAATTTTATTACTTTTTGTTCGGTGTCGTTTCGA
>NW_015660878.1:181087-187672 GCF_001515625.1 Sinocyclocheilus rhinocerous | reverse complement strand
GTCGCAGTCATGGAGAGGAACTGAATGTCAGGAGGATGATATTTAGAAACGTTTTTTCTCTTGCAATGAGTTTGTTACGAGATGTCGCCCGTGGCTGGAGTTATTAATACAGATTTCTTTGGTCTTTAGCATTTTGTTTTTCTCTCAAGGGTCATATGTTGTAGATAAACAGACCCTTTTTCAGTTACAGATATAGTTTGTGACCAGTGGTAAATGAAGCAACCATCAAAAGACCTCTTTTTTTTTAATATTCACATATATATTCTAGAATATTCTGTAGGTTTTTTGCTTTTAGCTCTTTGTCAAGGCAAACTAGTATTTTTTAAATTTATTTTGCATTTCACATGTCCCACGCAAAGAAGCCTGGGGAAATGTTTTTAGCCTCTCTTGGATCGGCACAAATACCATCAGACATGTCCGAGGTGGGCAAAATCAAAGCGATTTCCGCGCTTCTAGAGAATGTGATTTAGTTTGATTTAGTTTCGGCTCCTTACAGTAGCTGACGTCATGTTTCTGAACAAGTCAAAGGTTATATTATTTAAAGTTTCTTGTAGAAAAACCCACTGTATAAAGCAAACACGAAGCCTTGCTATGGAGTAACAATGTGGGCGTATTTCAGATGTATTTCTGTACTTTTCACTACAACTTTAAGCTTAACTGTTGTTATTAGAAGCCATTCCTTTGAGGCCATAACGGTTAACATAATATATATATTTTTTTTTTTGAGATTCGATTCATCCGAGTCTCTTTTCGAACTCTTTGGACCTTGCACCGCTGGATTCATTCCGATATATTTGTTCACGGGTCATAGCTTTTTTTAAGTTTAAGTTTCATATAGTTTTTCTTGTGTTATATACAGGCAGGCCTGCAAAGTTACATTAATTTATACTGCTTTAATTTTATTACTTTTTGTTCCGTGTCGTTTCGAACTCTTGAGAGGTGTGTGTGTGTATATATATATATATATATTTTCTCTCACTCATTCTGTGATTTGCTGAAATGGACATTACGCAGTGTGTCTGTGCACTTTGTATAAATGACTGATGCAGATAAGCAATTTTGCCTTTTTAAAGACTTAATATATTTTGTCATATGAAGAGGTTAAAGCATGGTTACCGGATTGCAAAATGAATGAAAATCGATTTCAAAAGCAGGCAGGGCCATGGGACACTTAAAAACCAAAGCTTAATCCAACCTCCTAACGCCATCTGTGTCCACCTACGCCATTGCCGGAGAACGGTTATCTGGATCTTCGACCAAATCGATTCGCCCTATGACTCGAACAGGCGACAAAGCGGCGACTCTTCTTTCAAGTTGGTCCAAAGACTTCTGCGTCAACCCTCTAGCATAGCTTTGGGCTGTAGTGACACTAGCACTGTGTAGCCCTGAAGTTCACCTAGACACTGTGGACAGTGGAAGTGCCCTCGTAGGGATGCTTTTTGTTATTTCGGCCTCTTCGTAGTGAAATAAGTGGCTCCGCCTTCTTTTTTTTCTCGTAGGAAATGACGCATTTTTGCTTTCGACTCCACTTTCGGCCTCTTCGTAGTGAAATAAGTGGCTCCTCCTTCTTTTTTTCTCGTAGGAAATGACGCATTTTTGCTTTCGACTCCACAAAATGCTTGATGTTGCACAGATAACCGAGGCTCTGCGCTTGGTTCGCCACTCGTGCTCTGTTACAAAAGCGAAGACACGCATCCCATCTTCTTGCTTCTGTTGAGATGGATTGGATTATTTATTTTGGTTCTTTTTTTCGATTATTTTTATAAGGACGATGCTCTGTGAATTGGTTCCGCCACTTAAACTTGCCATTAAGGAGAGAGGAGCTCCACGGATCCTTTGAGTCGTGACGGTGGTCACTGTTTTCACATGTATAATTTAAAAAGACAAGACGTTTGAATGAACTTGTTACCAGATTAAGCTGGCAAACCTAACGTGGGTTGCGTATGGAGATGGTATAGGTGTATTTTAAGAATGCTGTATTTATTTTCTATGGGAATGTTACTGAAGAGGTCTGACTTGTGAAGGATCGATCCTTCTTGACTGGAATACTTGGGGACCTGTTTAATTACAACTCGGAGATAAACACATATATATACAGATTCTCTATAACCATTTTTCTTTCACTCCCCAAACCCCCATTTTATTTGCTTTTTAAGCCTTCACCAAAAACGTCCGTATCACATTCCTTTCTGTTGCCTCGCCTGCACTTTAACGCCCCCAACCCCCCCAGTGCAAGTTCATTCAAGTGAGGAACTATCATACAAATGTTTGGGAGACTCTTTTCATCTGTAAATAGCTGTACAAAGGAAGTACTGTCTGTTTGCTAGGAGGCATGGAGATAAAAAATTATTAAATGACTTCAAGTGTTTCAACTTAAGAAATAAAGTTTAAGAAAATACATTTTGATAGATGAAATTCTGAGAAAATATTTCTGTGTAAAAATATTTAAGACTGTATTATATAAAAGGAAAAGAGCTTAATGTATTTGTTGTGAATATGAAAAACGGATATATTAAAGAAGTGCATGAAAACTGGCTAATGTTTTTTGTGCTTTTATTTACATTTTATTTGAAATTCAATGTGAAGCACAGTTTGCTTTAAAAAGGCTGTAACATTTACCACTGATTTTAAAGCTATATTTATGATTATACTAGTTTTTTTGGCTTGCAAAGTAGATTTTTTTTAACTTTTATTTTCTGTATTATTTTGTAAAGTTGAAGAGGAGTTGCCTTTCTCTCACTAGCTCTGCCCACTCTTTTTTTACTTGGCCCCTCCAAGTCTTTTGTTTCGATCCTTCAGAACAGAAGAGATACTGTCGCTTTATAAAAGTTAGGTTACCTAACAGACTTTCAGAAGCCTTTTTTCCTATCTTTAGATTGAAAAAGAGAGGAAAAGTTTGTGTATTCACAAAAATCGTCTTGGTGGGATATTATATTTGGTTGTTTCTAGACAGTAAATGCTTGTTGCAACATCCATGGGTGAGTAAATGCATTAATGTATTATTTTCTTGTTAACAATTTTCCAAAATTTCCATATTAGTGTCTGATATATTTGTGATTTGTATATGTAAACCTAAAAATATATAAATGTAGTATATACATATTTCCCCCCCTGAAAGCTGTGCATTTAGTGCTACACTGTTCACTTTATATAACAGGTAAAAATATGATGCGAGTTCTCAACTTTTCAGGATTTGTCACTGGATCCTGCATATCTTCATCTCTTCCATACGAGCGTGGCATGTCCAATTTCATCTCTCTGTCAAGAAGGAAAAGACACAATGAACGAGGTATCAATAAAAATGTATATACTAATTAATCAATTACTGTATTCTTTTCTATTTCCATTAAGTCCAATAAGGGCTAGTTTATTCAAACCCTTTTGTTGATATTTCATGTCAATCTCAAGAGCGTTCCCTGGCTAACGCTCAGAGGCGTCAGAGCCTGCAACTTGAAAGGACCCTACATGCGCTGGATGTGCAGTATCAGCGGGAGCTGGCTGGGGTACAAGGTGCACAGCAACAGTTGAGAAGATCCCTGGACCGCCTCGGAGAACGAAGTGCCATCAAAAGACCTGCTTTGGCCCTGCCTCCAACCTCCAAAAATCATTCCTCCTCAAATCAACCCAAGAAGACTGCCTCGCAGTCCTGCTGCCCAAACCACATAGTGTGCTCGAGCTGCAACCTGCGCTTAAGGTTGGCCGATGCACTGACCCGTCGTTTTACCCCCAGCCTGTGGACAATGTACACCTGCCCCTTGACCTCCTTCCACTCTGGAGAAATCTATTATATGCCCAGATTTGTACAGCAACGTAATCTCTCAATATCAGACAACTCTCTCAGATATCTGCCATTTATGTAGACAACACGTTTCTGCACTGCATGTGAATCTTATATCATCCAGATGCTTTTAAAGGGGGCAGTAACCTGGCAGCAGGATTGAAAAATGGTGTACAAACACAAAAAGACTGAGGGAACTTTTCCAGAGGGTGATTTTATAACCCTTGAAGACGTGTATTGTTCCATCTGAAAGCTTTTCTTACACGTTTAGTGCAGCACACATTCCAGTGCCCTAGAAAGTGTTTCTACGGTCTCAGCTGTGCCGTACTCACCAGATACTTGCACTGATCTTGACATTTACTAAAAACAAACTGCATTTTGTAACCCAGAAGCACATCTTTGTTGAATATGTTGAATAGATCTGTGGCACATTCATATTAGGACTGGAAAAGAATTAGATGGGTGGATACTAGTTTTATGGTTAGCAGCAATAGAGTTTCATGTTATAAAATGACACCCACTTGCAAAAGAGGCAGGTCACCTGATCTGCCAATTTAACCTGCCACATACCTGTAGAGCCTATGAACGACACAATCAAATAAGCAAGATGGATTAAACAAAATGTTTATAAGAAATTGAAGTTACTGTAATACATATTTAAAATAAGTGTTCTTTTTTTATTATTATTTGCATTGTGATATTTTGCATACAAATAAACCACTATCTAAATTATGTTTTCAGAGAGGGGGGTTGATTGATTTTCATAAACATTTTCTCTGTTGTACAAAATAAAAATTTAAAATAAAAAATCTCAAAGTTGTGTCATTAATGTTAATTGGAGACTTTTATTTTGGTATGACTATGATTTTATAAACTGATTAGAATAATACTTATCACTTGTGCCATAATATCTCATTTAATACAATATATACCACTCATGACTCAATTGATATCAGCGTCTTCCCCTGTAAAATCTCATAAACACAACTTTCTAGTCCTGCTATGAGGCTCAAGCTTAGAATGAGTTGATCAAGTTGAGATGAGCATTGATAAATCCCATGGGATCCTCCAGCTGTGAATAAATTACTTTTTTTAGCTGAAAGGACGCAAATTTAGAATGTAAAAATCATGAGCACATGCATTAGTCCTTTTTTTTTTTTTTAGAGTGAGCTGTGTGTGTATCTTTAATACATTTATAAGAGCTGTTGGCTCATGACGATACAGGTTTGAGTCCAATGTCAATAAATGTCCAAAAAGTCCCGTACATCGTTATTCTGCTAGAAATTAAATGATTTATGTTAGTAAAACTGGCAAAGCTTGAAAAACAAAAGTCTAAGCTCATATTATTGAAAATAAACATAGCAATTCCCGATTATCAAAAGCTCTAGTTCAGAGACTACATTTTTGCTTTTCAGATTTTTTGCTTTTAAGTCTGTGATCAAATGCCACATTTCTTAATATTTCCATGTAACAAATATTACAACAACAAATCATGCAGTTTTACATGCCAGCCATGATGCCGTTTTTTAAATGCAGGTCTTAAAAGAACAAATCTATAGCAGAGACCTGTTCAAATCACAAAATTGCAGTAATTATTTACCTATCTTAACCTATCTAAAAGAAACCTTGCTTCATTGCAAACTCTGTGGAACAGAGGATAAGCAGTTGCCTTCAAATATAAAAGCCTGGGTTCAAATCCCACAGTTGCTTAAGTTTTGTGTCAAATAAAACAAAGCTCTTAATAAAACTCGATCCACAACACTCCTCAAGAAAACAGACTCAGCTGCTCAGGAGATAAAGCATTGGGCTTTTACATAGTGACCTGAGTTCGAATCCCACTATTGCTTATGTTTGTTATGTCGTGTTGTCATGTGCAAAAAAAGTGCCCCAAACACCAGTGTTCAGTGTGAAAGCCATGATGGCGCAAGTGGCTGAACACACATTTGTTGTGGATGAGGTTGAGCTGGAGATGTGGGTTCAAGCCCCACCTCAACACGTTGGGATGATGCTATCATTATCTGGTTTATTGTTAAATTCCATGTCCCATACAGATGAACAGTGAATTATAAGTTATTTCACATATCCAGATAAGAGATCTGTGGCTCACTGGTAAGAGCGCTGCCTCAAGGTTCAGAGGTTGCTGGTTTGATCCCAGCCAGATCTCTGCGATATGAGTGAGTGTTGTGTGAATGAAGGGGTGAGGATGATTTGGGTCCCCCCCTGAGTCCCAGAGCGATGTCCAGCAGCAGTTATGCTTCTTGATATAAAAAAAAAAAAAATTAGTGTATACAAATTTTGAACCTCCGTCCCTTCCCCACCCGTTTAGGTTACCATCATTTGCTTTCTAGAGGGGTGAGCCTCCAAAAAGAAAATGATGGTAACCTACATGCCAAGTACACAATAAAACACAAGTAATAAGTCTCACCTGTCCATGAGCAGATGTCCTTCATTACAGCGAATGTCTGTCCACACGTCCCAGAGCTCTGTGTGGTCCAAACACATCTCTTATTCTGTAGGGGAAACGTATAAAAAATAAGACACAGTAATACAATAAAGACAGGTATTGTCTACATATGAAATTAAAGCTATATAGTGTGAAAAATATAATGCAAAGCCTATTATACTTAAATACTGCTGTATCAGTAATCATTTTGGTTCAATCTACTGTTCTTCTCAGTTTAGTTCCGATGACAGAATTAAATTACTGTTTTACATGTCACAAAATTATAAGAACACTGAATAGAAACTCTCTTTCAGTTTGACTGTTGACAAAACAAAACAAATGTTTGTTGGTTCTCTGGAATATT
>NW_015660878.1:111531-177331 GCF_001515625.1 Sinocyclocheilus rhinocerous | reverse complement strand
GTGAGTGTTGTGTGAATGAAGGGGTGAGGATGATTTGGGTCCCCCCCTGAGTCCCAGAGCGATGTCCAGCAGTGGTTATGCTTCTTGATATTAAAAAAAAAAAATTTGCTGTATACAAATTTTGAACCTCCGTCCCTTCCCCACCCGTTTAGGTTACCATCATTTGCTTTCTAGAAGAGTGAGCCTCCAAAAAGAAAATGATGGTAACCTACATGCCAAGTACACAATAAAACACAAGTAATAAGTCTCACCTGTCCATGAGCAGATGTCCTTCATTACAGCGAATGTCTGTCCACACGTCCCAGAGATCTGTGTGGTCCAAACACATCTCTTATTCTGTAGGGGAAACGTATAAAAAATAAGACACAGTAATACAATAAAGACAGGTATTGTCTACATATGAAATTAAAGCTATATAGTGTGAAAAATATAATGCAAAGCCTATTATACTTAAATACTGCTGTATCAGTAATCATTTTGGTTCAATCTACTGTTCTTCTCAGTTTAGTTCCGATGACAGAATTAAATTACTGTTTTACATGTCACAAAATTATAAGAACACTGAATAGAAAACTCTCTTTCAGTTTGACTGTTGACAAAACAAAACAAATGTTTGTTGGTTCTCTGGAATATTCACATTATTTTGATCTTGAAAAGTTATGGTCAGTTTTTAGTTCATCATAAACAATTAATAAAGTAAAACAAGAACAATAACAGGTCAGTAGTTAACAGCAGATTATTGCCTAGAGCAAGACTACAACAACACAGAATAATACAAGATTCCTATTTCACAATATGAATATTAGAAGGCTATTTATTCGTTATTTTAATGGTCTAACAGAGAGTTCAGCAAGAGAGCAGCATGTAAACAAAGACTGATAAACTTTCATAGAAGCTTCATAAACCTTCCTAAGCAAGTAGCTATTTTAAACAGTAGATTTTAAGCTAAACAGTAGATTTTAAGTTAAAGACACCCTCGAAATAATGACTTACAAATAAAAAAGGACTAAATGAGAATACTGCAAGAGAAGTGAAGAGTATGATGAAGGTACTTACAGGTGAGAAGCGTGACGCTCTTTATCGCATTACGCGTCGGTTTTATTTGTCGAAGAGCTGAAATATGTGTTGTTTAGTGACATTAAGATATTGTCACTGAGCTGTCATCTGCATAAGATGTGTTTAAAACGGTCTGCACGTGTTGTTTGAACAAGCGTCATGTTGTCAAACTGTCAAACTGACCGTAAAGCCGCTTACGCCGCCTAGTGGCGCGGACGGAAAATTACATTTCAGTTTCTAGTTTTAGTCGCAGATAAAAGATCTGTCTGTGATTTAAACTTCATTTATTTTACAACAAAAACATGATTTTATTAGTGTCTCGACCAGCAGATTAACATGGACCTACTAGTTTAGATAACCCAGATCAAGCTCTCAACTGATGGGGTAAAACAGATGAAGTGTGGTATTGAACTGGAAAGCACATGGTCAAAGTGTAAACACACATTAAATATAGAACAAACGATTCTCCGAGACTCTATTAATTTGGTGAAGTAGATGTTATTTGTTCTGATTGATTTAAATGAATGTGTATCATGTCTGTTCACAGTTAAACAATGATTTCAATGTGGGTCCCCCCCTGAGTCCCAGAGCGATGTCCAGCAGTGGTTATGCTTCTTGATATTAAAAAAAAAAAATTTGCTGTATACAAATTTTGAACCTCCGTCCCTTCCCCACCCGTTTAGGTTACCATCATTTGCTTTCTAGAGGGGTGAGCCTCCAAAAAGAAAATGATGGTAACCTACATGCCAAGTACACAATAAAACACAAACACAAGTAATAAGTCTCACCTGTCCATGAGCAGATGTCCTTCATTACAGCGAATGTCTGTCCACACGTCCCAGAGCTCTGTGTGGTCCAAACACATCTCTTATTCTGTAGGGGAAACGTATAAAAAATAAGACACAGTAATACAATAAAGACAGACATTGTCTACATATTGTCTACATATGAAATTAAAGCTATATAGTGTGAAAAATATAATGCAAAGCCTATTATACTTAAATACTGCTGTATCAGTAATCATTTTGGTTCAATCTACTGTTCTTCTCAGTTTAGTTCCGATGACAGAATTAAATTACTGTTTTACATGTCACAAAATTATAAGAACACTGAATAGAAAACTCTCTTTCAGTTTGACTGTTGACAAAACAAAACAAATGTTTGTTGGTTCTCTGGAATATTCACATTATTTTGATCTTGAAAAGTTATGGTCAGTTTTTAGTTCATCATAAACAATTAATAAAGTAAAACAAGAACAATAACAGGTCAGTAGTTAACAGCAGATTATTGCCTAGAGCAAGACTACAACAACACAGAATAATACAAGATTCCTATTTCACAATATGAATATTAGAAGGCTATTTATTCGTTATTTTAATGGTCTAACAGAGAGTTCAGCAAGAGAGCAGCATGTAAACAAAGACTGATAAACTTTCATAGAAGCTTCATAAACCTTCCTAAGCAAGTAGCTATTTTAAACAGTAGATTTTAAGCTAAACAGTAGATTTTAAGTTAAAGACACCCTCGAAATAATGACTTACAAATAAAAAAGGACTAAATGAGAATACTGCAAGAGAAGTGAAGAGTATGATGAAGGTACTTACAGGTGAGAAGCGTGACGCTCTTTATCGCATTACGCGTCGGTTTTATTTGTCGATCTGTTGGAAGGGATCTACAATGATGACTGTAGCGCTCAACTCCAGTCTTGGGACCCACAGTGCTGCACATTTTGTTTGTCTCTCTAATCCGATAGACTCAGATCAGTTCATGTAGCTTTCTGAAAATGCGTTGGCAATAAAATTTAAAAGTAACATTTTTAATTTTAAAGTAAAATGTGCAGTGCTGGACCAGAATCAAGAAATACAGGTTTGCAGGCAAACAGAATCATAGAAGAAGGTCCACCCATGAGGATGAGTGTGTCATCTGGAGATGGAGGAAGGTGGTTCTTCTTAACTGCTGTTTATGGGTCTGTCCCAATACCCACACTTGTGGTCTAGTCCACTTGAAGCTCATTGTCCTTAATGGACACTACATTCACAGCTCTAATACTGCATCAGGGCAGTATTTAAGGTTAAGCATAACCCATCAAAATCAAGAGATGTCAAGAAAAACAGTGTGCGTAAAATTATTTAAATATTTATATATTTATATTTAATTTGGTAGCTGCTTTTTATCACTTAATTAGAAGCATCACAATTACTAAATTGTGTGGTCTGTTGAGCTGACATTTAAAAGTTTATTTTAAAGTGCAAACTTTTAAAAATCAAAATGTGTAAATAAAGCTCTGTGATTTGACCAATGCTCAAATGCAGAGATTGCATGTGTTGGTTTTGGGAAAGACCCTATTTATGTATGTTGCCTTCTGATGATGACTGGTTGATTATTAATGTCTGGTTGAAGTTGAGTAAGTCACCTAAACTGGGGTTGTTAATTTGGCTAAACAGAATCTGCACAAGCATGAGGCTCTTACCGTTTGGATCGACCCCCTCTAACTCAGAACATTGGAGATAGTCGTCTTCTGTCTGTCTGAGAAAACCAAAAGGTAGTGGGAATAATTCTTAGTTTTAAATAATTCAGGTGGGACTGCAAATTATTTTGATACTGTAAGTCATGTAATGTGTCGACGTCATCTTTTACATACAAGTAGTGATGGGAAGCATGGAACTATTCAAAACTCTCTAACAATTTAAATAAATCACTGATTTACAAAATGATTGACTGTAGCAGCTGAGGACACCCGCTAAATGCAATAAATAAAGTCCAAAATGACACCTTTTACAAACTGATTGTGAATGTTTTCACATGAAAGTGTAATCTATTTAATGTAATCTACAAATCATTAAATATCATTAAGATAAAGTGTCTGTATCATTTGTGTTGTTTTATTAATATCACTCTCCATTTTTTATGTTTGTCACTAAACTCAAGCCTAAACTATAAAACTGACCCGAGATCAGTTAAAACACAGAAATATTTAAAAATATAATGAAGCCTTGTTGTATGGAAATCAAGTGACTTGGCCACTGATTCAATTGAAAGATTCATAAAAGATTCAAAGCTTCATGAACCAATGTTTCAAAAGCATCTGGCACTACATATAAGAGCTGCTGGCTCACCTGTGTTTGATTGCGGTCTTTTCTTGATCACACTGCCCCATTCCAATCTGTGCTCTACTTTCCTATTAAAAAAAGAATAATGACATTTCTCATATACTGTAGAAACAATGTTATTTCATACAAGTAAGGGCAGACAATTTGCTAGAAAAGATTAGGTGATTTATTCAAATGTCCAAGAAATTAAGTGATCTATGTAAAAAAAGCCAATATCAGTGGCTCAGGAGATAAAGCATTGTGTTGAGTTCAAATCCCACTATTGCTTAGATTCAATTGTTGTCAAACTTCCCTAAACACCAGGTTTCAGTGTGAGAGCCATGGTGGTGCAAGCGGCTAAACAGACGTTCTCTGTCAATAAAGCTGTCATGAGAACAAGGGTTCAAATCCCACTTCAGCATGTTGTGATTGCGATCACCCAACAGAGAGACTCTGCCAAAGCATTAGCTGGTTTATAGTAAAATCAAAGGTGAATGATCAAATACTGTATAAGTTCCTTCATATATGCAGACAAAATATCTGTGGCTCACTGGTAAGAGCGCTGCCTCACGGTTCAGTGTTTGCTAGTTTGATCCCAGCGAGATCTCTGTGGTATGAAGGAGTGGGGATGAAATAGGAGAGACTTGGCCAAAGCTTTAACAGGTTTATTGTAAAATCACATACAGGTGAACAGTGAAATATAAGTTCCAGCACATGTTCAAATAAGAGATCTGTGGCTCACTGGTAAGAGCACTGCCTCAAGGTTCAGAGGTTGCTGGTTCGATCCCAGCCAGATCTCTGCGATATGAGTGCCAAGTAAAAAAAAAAAGAGAAACACAAGTAATAAGTCTCACCTGTCCATGAGCAGATGTCCTTCATTACAGCGAATGTCTGTCCACACGTCCCAGAGCTCTGTGTGGTCCAAACACATCTCTTATTCTGTAGGGGAAACACATAAATAAACCGACATTAATCCATATAGTATATCTAAAACATAAGAATTTAAAACTTAGTCAAAATCAGTGGTGAATATAAGTAGTGTAATATAATATATAATTTATTCTAAAGATCTGAGAAAGAGTTCAGCAAGAAAGCAAAATGTAACCAAAGTCTGTGATTAAACTTCATGGAGGATGTGTCTGCCTTCATACATAGTTAGTTGCCAAAAACAGTTTTACTTAAACAACAGATTATAGAATAATAATTAGATTCTAGTGTTGACAAAATTCAGAGCTTCTTTCTTCATGTAAAACAGACCAGAAATACTAATGCCTCATCCTACACAACATTCCCAGCTATTTTAATGTATATTTTCAGCTGTTTTTTGTCCAATCAAATGCTCTTTAGCAAATCACAACTGACATAACTAACACCAATTTTATATTTAAATTAGTGAGATGAGTACGATAATAGTACTGTCAAACCATGATCTTTGTCAAGATGTTAATATAAAACATAAAGATAACCTTTTCACAATTTTTTTTATCTCATTTTTAAATTAAATTATATCGTCCTGCAGTGTGAGGCAGTTTTTTTAAAAGTACAAATACTTTTTGTAGTCTCTCAATTAGAGATGTGAAAGCATACATACCTTTATCGTCTCTAATGTGAAGTTTCCAGGGGCGCCTTGTGCACTTAATTTCATTCTGTTGAAAAAGGTAAAGAGTGTGTGAATGTAGTAAATGCAGCTTCATTCAAATAATCCAGCAAAAACAAATTCTTTATAACATACACTTAAATTAACTAAGACGGGTGCCCTGTTGTTACATATAAGAAGAAACTGACATAGAGAAATCTATAACTAATAGTTGCTGTTCATTAAATGTTTGTGCGAGAACATACCTGGTGCTCATGCACATTGGCTGATGTAAAACAGGTTCATTTACTTCAAGAAATAATCTTATTAGACCATTAAGAGTGCAAGTTATGATATTTATTTGTACATCAAAAAACTTTAATTAAAATATAGCTGCAATCAGCAATTAAGAGGCCAAGTACAACAAAGGCAAACTGAGGAGCTAAGCATGGCAAGAAGCATCAGACCAACTAAAACAAAGAGTAGTTAAAGCTATTTTAAGTTGATTTTAGTCAAAATAGTTAAAAATCATAAATTACATCACTAGTAATATAACTTACAGGTTTATCATTTTTGACAAATAGGTGGCACGGTTACCAAATTAATGTGGTGTGGTCAGTGTGAGGTGACAATGGACCAAAGTGAAAATTGAACTAATGGTCTAGGAGGAGTTTGAAAAAGTAACTTTTCAAAGAAAATCAAAATGACAGACAAGACGTTTGACTGATTATGTCATTATTTTATCATATCTCCAGACCACTAGGTGGCACTGTGCCAAATCTGTGAAGGAATCTTCAGGTCATGGTTGTTATAACACACTCCAAGTTTAGTTTACATACGCTAAAGGGTTGCGGAGATATAGCCTCACATCCATTTTGGCATGCTCTTCATCAAATTCATTAATGTGTTATTCCAGAACAATTTAACTAATCAACTTGAATTACATAACTTTTTGCCAGTGTGATCTGAAGACAATCTGACCCAATTTTGGTGAAAATCCCACAAATCATCTAGGATGAGTTCGAAAATGTATTTATTGATTTATTTTTGATTAAATCAAAATTGTGAAAAATCTTGACCTGTAAAAATTGAAATTTCGGTATGCATTCGACTCGAATGAGTCACGAAATCACAGGGGAAAAAAAATCACTTCTAGACTTTACAATTCAAAAGTTATTAGCATAAACATAAGTGTAACTTTGAACTGGTGGGGGGAGCTAGAGGGTTTGAGTTAGAGTCTCCAAATCTGCTATGGTTAATATTGAGACTGTCCACACTGTGTTGCAAATTTCATTACTTTCCCGCAAGCAGTTCTATGGGCCCAAGGCAGCATTAGAGGTTACTGAAATGTACTCTTTAATCTTAAATATGTGTGTTTATTAGTGTCCGCCCACTTTTCAGTGGCATTAGTTACAGAAGCATTTTGCTTTGGATAAAAGTGTCTGCTAATTTAATTAAATTTTTTTTTTTTACATTTATGCATTTGGCAGATACTTTTATCCAAAAGGACCGGATTGCATTCAAGGCATACGTTTCATCAGTTTCTAGTTTCCTTGGGGAAAAAAACCCCACAACCTTGGTGTTGCTAGTGCTATGCTCTACTGATTGAGCTGCAAGACTCATTCATTTTTCTTCATTAAAGCATTATATCAACCAGCTACAGGGTAATTCACAACAATACAAACTTTTTTGAGGCCAAACATTATTTCAGAATTGGACAAAAAGACACAGGTACAAGACTGTGTACTTAATAGCTTATAATGAAGGAAAGAACTACAATCCCATGAAGCATTTAGAATGACATAATCAACCTGCTACTCTATCTATTTGGAAGAACTGGATTTCCATAGCCTCGAAGATTTTGGTCATTTGATCTAATGATGTCATTCTGTTGTTAATATTATTACCAATTCTGTTTGTATATATTTTTATATATTTATTTGATTTTATATTGTTTTACTTTTGTGTTTATCTGGGTCCTGGGGTGCGATGGGGTGGGTGTGGGATGGGGGGAGGTTCTGGGAGGGTAGTGGTTTATTTAATAGGTTTTCTCTCCTTTGTTTTTAATGTGTTTTTTGTGTGTTCTATCAAAATAAAACACAGTGAATTACAAAAAAAAAGAAAAAAAAGAATGACATAATCAAATTTATTAAGAATGACATAATGTTGAAATACAAAAATTCCATTTAAAATTGTGATCACATCAATATAAACAATACATTTTAAGTTTATTGCAAAATATGCATAAAACAACAAATATTTATGTATTTTGAGAGCACAGGGAGACTGACTCAATTATGTCATTCATGGTGCTTTGTGGAAAAAGGGGTTATCGCCACAAATTATGCTGTTAAACATGATGGTAATTTGATGATAATTTGAAAAAATGCAAACAGATGGCTTTAACAACAGCATATACCATCGATTAATACCCTCAGAGCTAACAAGGGTTCAATTCTTCAATTCTGGTGGGCGATTTTCTAATGGTTTTGAAAGAAGTCTCTTATGCACATCAAGGCTGCATTTATTTGATAAAAAATACAGTAAAAACATAAATTTTGTGAAATATTACAATTTAAAATAATAAAATAATAATGTCATTTATTCCTGTGATGGCAAAGCTGAATTTCCAGCAGTCTTCAGTGTTACATGATCCTTCAGAACGCATTCAGATTTGATGTTCAGTTTTTATCAATTATTATTGGTTCTTAATTATTATTAATGGTTCCTATTATTATAAATGTTAAAAAAACATGATGTTTTCAGGATTCCATGAAAAATAAAAGTACATGGAACAACATTTATTTGGAACAGAAATTTTTGTAACATTATGCAGGTCTTTACTCTGACTTTTGATCATTTAATGTGGCCTTGTTGAATAGAAGTGTTTATTTTCTTTTTCTTTCTTTCTCTTAAATTACATTTTACAATATATATATTAAAACTTAAATTGTAATAATATTTTTCTATTACTGTTTTACTGTAGGCTATTTTTCATCAAATACATTTTCTTAATTATTCCAAACGTTTGACTAGTACGGAAAGTTGTGGTAGCATTTTGCTGTAAAAATATGTTTTAAGAGTCCATTGGTTACAGAGCTAGTAGAAATCTGGGGAAAAGACTATGCTATTCATGTGCTTTGAGAAATTATGTAATATAAGCATAACAAATGACATGCATGCGTAATTTCAAAAATACATGATAAATAATCAAATTAAAATGTTATAGTACTTTTTCCAATTTGTAATCGCATTTTCTAAATATATCTTGACGTGTAGCCTAATAACATTTGAGCGACAGCACTAGGAACGCCCACGAGCGCCTGCAGCAGCGATAACAATAAAATATACAGAAGCAGCTTTTACATTGCAATATTTACAAGCACGCCAATCCAAACGATATAAAAATGTAATAGTTACCAGCTAACGTTTATTCAAATCAGTAAATAAACCATTTACCAATTATTGTTGACATTTGTAATAACAATGTACCATGTGCTGTCCGCTGTAATTCCTCCCTGCTACAAGCTCCGCCCTAACTTCCGGTCGAAGACTACTGGGGCAAGTTCAAGCTCAAACCGGTGTGAGCTTGATCGGTGTGAACGGTTCAACGCATCACCGTTTCCGTTTTAGAAACGTTTTGCACCGTTTTTGTCGGGGCTGAACGCAGCCCTGGACTGGCGCTGCTGAGCAAATCGTGAGATGTAAATATTAATAATACAAAGTTACAAACATTTTGTAAATCGTCTGTCTAGTGTGTGTTAATTTTCCATTATTATTGCTGTTGTTTGTTCTTTATCTCATATTCTCTTTTTGAATATGCTGTTCAACTAAATGCAAAAAAAAAAAGCCTAGTGGAGATCAAAATTAGAGAATTTTTAAATTATTTTAATAATTTCCAAAAATCCAAGGTCACTGCTTACTCCTATTTTAACTTATCCTAACAGGAGAGGAAGGGCAGTTTCTTTAAGCATATTTCATAAATTAATTGTATTCTGAAGCACAGTAGGTTATAAAAAACTTAAATGAGATATTTGAAAAAAAAAAAGTTATTGGTGTTAATCTGGTACCTGGTGCTAATTTTCTTAATCATAACAAACCCTATTTAACTGGCATCACTCCTCTACTTCTCACTGAGATTGCAAGATGGCGGGGCTGCTCTGTGACTGAAACCCTCCGACAGCAGGTTGTCCAGATGAAGGCCAAAGTGACACTGTTTTCACTCTAATCAGATCAACATTGTAAACAAACTTCTACAAAAATTAAGAGGAAAAAATCGAATTATCATGCGATGCGATAAAATAGCTTCTCTTCCCTGCAAATGATACAATGAAGATATTTTGTAATTAAATTACGTAACGCCGTTACATGTAACTAGTTACTCCCCAACACTGGAATTAATGAACGTTTAACTTAAAGGCAAAAATAAAACAAAATATAAGCAGGTTTCCATATAGAAAACGAGAAATAACCATGGCAAAAAAAAAAACAAAAAAAAGTTGGTCCTTCCAAATCTGTGATTTCTAGAATATTGCAGCTTTACAATGACACTATTCATTCAAGTCCCTCAAAAATGCTGGTCATTCATGCAGGGCCGCATTAAGACCTCAGGACTATGAGTTACTGCAGGGCCCCCCATCACAATAATGATATATATAGCTTTAAGTAGGACTTTTATCCTATCAAAATTTTTGATGCACTGAAATTTCAGAATTCTTGTTACCAACTTCGATATCACACAAAAAAACATAATACATAGCCTAAGTAAAAACAGGCTTACTGAAGACAAGTAAACAGTCATGAATTACATTAGAACAAACATGTCTGGTTCCCTTAACCCTTGGAGAAGGTTCACCCAAAAATTGCGGTTCCAAACTCATAAGTCTTCTGTTTATGGTAGGAAAAATCCAAGCACAAATGGTGATATTAAGATATAAGATATTTTTAATAGTCTCACATCAGTTTTGTCCATTCACTAAACCAAACTTTTTAAAAAATTAAATGAAGAGACACAAATGATTAACAGATTTATTTAGGCTTATATTCACATAAATACTGAATAATGCACATAGAGCACATCTGATATGGTAAACATGGTAAATCTTAATTTTGTGTTCTGAAGATAAACAGAAAACGTATGGGATTGGAACATAAGTTTGTGTAAATGACAGAATGTTCAGTTTTTTAGTGAACTATCCCTTTAAAAAATGGTTTACTCAAATTATTCCAGTCACTGTAGAACACATAATAGATTTTCTTTAATGAAGTTATCATAAACATTCATACACTGTACTAACCACTTTTGCCCATTAACCCTTTTTTCTCAAATAAATCTTTATTTTTTGTGCAAATAAATATTACAAAATTGACGATTTCTGGCTGAGATTTGTATCACATTGATTTTCCACATGTTTACAGCTAGACTGCGACCTGTTAAACAACGGACATTCCCTAGTTCCTGGATCTCTCGCCTCGCCCTCTGGGTAAAACAACCAATCCGGAACGAGAGGCAGTCACCGTGCGCCACTCTCATTGGTCAGATTCGCATATCGATCAAAATGTTTGACAGCGTAAACACACCCATCAAAAACCAGCTTTTCATCGCTTCAGTGGCTAAACCTGTTTCTTTGAACCACAAACTAAGTGGATTAACCAGCGAATATGACCAGACAGTGAGAAACTTAGTGGCAACAGATGTTTAACGGTCTTTCCTTTTTGTGCTTTTAGATCAGCCGCCTCAAAAAGTTGCGTTGACGGTATTACTTTTATTACGGTTTTAAAATCATAGTGACTATGCTTTTACCAAACTATACGTTACTGTAAACGTGATCGAATCAAGATGCAATGTTTTTAACTTGACGTTAGTTTTCACGCGCAAACGGGTAACGTTAAACTGCTAGAAGGTTAATAAACGTATGTGCACAATGATATTCTTTACGAAGCTTCGTATATATATTTTCATTCATACTTTTTCGCCGTTATTGCCGTACTGAATTTGTTGTTTTAGTTGTACAAGCAAGTGGAGGCGATGCCACATTTACAAACTCTGTTCGACAGTTTCCAGATTGGGAGGAACTCTTAACTCTCTAATGATTTTTCCGTAAACCTGTTTTGTGAACGGAACTGAACTTGACAACCAGTTGTTGTGTTGTGTGTTTTCATGTTAGGGTGACTCACATGGGCATGAGCTGTGTGTCATGTTTTACATCTAACGTTAATTCTAATCTTCCGAGCTTCCGTCGTGAGTAACCCAAATGCTACTCTGAACACTAGTTGTGAATAAAAAGCACAGGTGAACTATCTAGTGTCAAATTAATTTCCGGTTTCGAGAGAATAGAAACCGGGCTTGACGTCAGGTATTTTTCATATATAGCGGCTCGAATAAAGTGTTTATTACACTGCATTTGGAGTCACACCCACTGATCTATAATAGAGATAATTTATATGGATCAGTGGTCACACCTGTTATTAAACACAGTTGAAAACTCCCTAATGAAGTCATTTTAATACGTACAGTTCATACAGACGTTAACATGAATGCATCTCTTCTGTGACGTTTTCAGTGTTTGAATTAAATGCAATTTAAAATATTTATTTTGTGGGACTTAAAAGAAAAAAAAAGTCTAGGTGGTATGATTATCTAAAGGTTTAAAGAAACGACGTCATTGAGCATATATTACTATTAATATACTAATCTTGACTTTCTTAATGTAATATAAAAAGACATTTTAAGATAAATTTAGAAAAATATATATTTCTGTTTATTATTACCATTACTATGTATGAATATATATTATGTCCAACACAAATAAAAACATTTAAAATAAAAAATAAAAAAATACTTTTTTTATCATCTTGCATAACCTTTGGACTTTTGTCATTGACTAGATAGGTAGAGATTAACTAAAAATAACACTTAAAAATAACCATGGTAGCATTAATAACAATTGCAATAGTTACTACAGTTATTGTTGTAATTGTTGCTGTCTTAACTAGGCAATACAGCCAGACTTGACTGATTTTAGACGTTTAAAGTCGTGCTTTCTCTACTGCAGACGAGGCATCGATCAGGAGCTCTCAGATGTGCTGAATGAACTGTGGAAGCTGGATGTGAACCGCATGAAACCTGGAAAAGACTATAAAATCAACCTACAGGTAGGTGGTTGGGAGAGGAGGCATGTTTATGAAGAATACATATATGAATAAGTAAATGCATTGTAATATATTCCACATACGTGATTGCAGGTGACTTTATCAATCAGTCGTTTATAGTGCATTTGTTTTCTCACAGGGGAAGGCTGGCTTTGTAGCTGAAGGCAGTAATAATGCCAGGGACAGCGCTAGAGCTCCTCTTTTCTCCTATGTCGATGAAAAGAAGCTCAAAAGCATGGATACTTACGCCCGTAAGTAGCTATAGGCCATTTCTATACTAACATGTAATAACATAGCATGTTTAATAGCATGTTTTTAATTGCATCCTTGTACTTTAATGTACTAAAATATTTGTTTTTTAGTTTTCATGCACTGATGTGATGCAATGTATGGCAAGAGTGTTTAGACAGCTGTTTTATTTACTTTGTCTCTTCTCAGACTTCCTAAATCTGCTTGACAATTATGAGATGTCTACAGGAGTGACTGAGCATGTGACAAAAGAGGAGCTTCAGGAAAATCATCTTTTCCTGGATGCTATGCTCAAGACAGAGGTCATGAAGGTATCTAATCGCTCACCGATCACTGTTTTTGCCTTGCTATTTAGTAATGTCATGTTTGCACATGTAGAAATTTAGCAACTTAAAGAATTTTAAGTATGTCTACTATTGACTGTGTGACTGACAGAGGTTCCTGACCAGAGTTGGAAAGTAACTAATGCTAAAACTACAAAAAATGTCGCTGTTTTAAATAATATTTAATATTTTATGAATATTCATATTAAAGTAAACACTTGTTAAAGCACATTTTTTATATTTATTTATTTATTAAATGTGACATTTATTTATTTATTAACTTGCAAAATGTGGTTTAATGGGAATGGATGGTTTGGATGGGAAGTGGATAGTGAATATGGGAATGTGAGACAAATGTGCAAATGAGCTTTGTAGTACAGGGATGTTGGTTCAAGGAGGAGACTATTACAATAATGTGCAAAGACGACATTCTGCAAATACATGCAAAAACTGTACAAGTGAAGAGAAATATTATATTCTTTCCGTCCTGTTCTGACAGGTTTTGTCTTTGCAGTGTGCCCACAGGTTTTTAGTGTGCAAAGGTCTAGCTCAATCAGATCCGGCTCAGTTTAAGAGCCAGCTCTATGACATCTGGTTTAAGCTCTATCGCAGGGACAAAAATGGAGGGTGAGTTATAATCTTCCTTTGAACGGGCTGGCATACATCACATAACCTGAACTGGGTTTGTTATATTAGTAACTGACATACAAGATGTTAAAATCCTTTACCATCTTATTGCTTAAAGCCTATGTGCTGATTTACATGCTTAGCATTTATACATTAAGAGGTTTTTATTGATCGGCCATCTTCCACTTGTCTCTTGAGGCAGTGAAGATTCCTGTGGATTTGAGCATGTTTTTGTTGGTGAAACCAAATATGGTAAAGAGATCATGGGCCTCCACAACTGGGTCCAGTTTTACCACCAGGAGAAACACAATCATGTGGACTACAAAGGATACAAGGCCAGAAATAACAAGGACACGGTATTTCATCATTTTAAATTCATTTGCTAAGGGAAATATTATATGACCAAATTAATATAGCTTTGTTTGCATTACTTCCAATGTTTACATTTGGTTCAATTTCACAGCCGGACGAGGACGATCACGTCTTGAACCTGCAGTTTAGCTGGAATGGCCTGGTGAAGCCGGTGGGCAGTTGTTTCATTGGTGTCAGCCCAGAGTTCGAGGTGGCTCTCTTTACTATTGTCTTCTTTCTGTCTGATGAGCGTGTGACCAAGGTTACAGTGAAGGTAGATGAATATCTCCTTGAGATTGTGGTGTATAGATTTGGGCGCTCCATTGGAACTTCATATCCCAAAATGATCAGCAGCAACAACCGGGATTTCTAGATCTTACTGCAAGGTCATACCTGGCACAATTTGGAAAAAAAGAGGCTAACTTGGACAAAATGGGATTGATAATCCAAAAATCACTATTACAGCTTGAGGTTCTTAAATTCTTAAACTTGAACTATTAGTGGGAAATATATGTGACCAATGTTTTAAAACTTTGTCAGATTACAAATGATCTGTCCAATTTTGTAAGGAATCTAATTTGTACTGCTATAAAATTCTGCATAATGATAGTTATGTGCCAAAAAATTGAAACTCATCAGTTTGCAGTCAGGCCCTTAAAGTTGGTTGATCCTTAAATTGCTTAGAAATGTGTGTTTAGCCTATAAACTATATAAACAGCTATTTTGCATTAGATGCACTAAGGTTAATTTAAAAGAATATACACATTTTTACTGTTTTTTTAATGCTATGCTAACAGTGATTTATGCATAGACCAATCTAACTGCTGCAAGCTTTTAGAAATCATGTTCTTTTTTGTTAATCGAACAAGTTACAAATCAGAAATGAAACACTTATTTGTATTTTATTTTATGAGACTTAAGCCATCCACACTCACTGTCAATGGAGTGTACTTTTTGAATGACTTGGGCGCTCATCTGCTCTAGACAAGAGTGGAATGTGGAAAATGGGACTTAATAGATAAAGAATATCACATCCTGGGAACTGTAATGCATAAAATTAATCTGCACATTAATAATTTAGCTTATATATATATATGTGTGTGTGTGTGTAAACGATACTTTGTATACTTTAATGTATGTGCTAAAACACTGCTGTTACAGTATGTGCCTTTATGTTTGTTACAATAAAGACATTTTTCATTCATACAGTATAACATCTTGATGTATTTGTTTATTAATAGCTTTATTTATTGTTTATTCCAGTGCTTAATTCCACATTTAAAAATGATTTCTTATTTGTAATTTCTGCAAGAGCTATTGTAGATTGTTAATTAATTGTAGAAAAGCAGTCTTTGAGTCTTTCAAGTTAAGATGCATGTGCATCTTTTCCCAAATTAAATTACTGCTTTAATTCAATATATTTGATAACACTGGGGTTGATGAGCAAAAAAAAAAAAACATACATTCAAATATAAGCAAAACATTTTGATTTGCATTTCTACTGCAAATTGTAATATCTTGTGGACAAAGAAAAATATAAACTTTTAAAAGGTTTACAGCATGAGATCAAGACTTCAGATCACATGAAACAAAAAAATAACACTATAAAACCCATTACATGTACGATACAATGCCAAATGAATAAAGTGTAACATTAGGAGCAATTATTAATCAGAAGAAATCAAAACAGAAATGATGCGAGACTTGAAACTGTGATTCCAGCAAACCTTTTTGGCTCTGTTTTGTGTCATTGCATGTGTCTGTATCTGATTCATTTATTTCCAGGACTTCCTGGTGGTCTTGGTTGTCTTAGTCCCTCTTTGATGGTCAATAATGCGGTTCCGCAGAACATTGATGTCATACTTCTGCCTCTTTAACTTTTCTGCCAGCTCAAACTTCTCAGCATACAGTTGACTGAGCCACTTCCAAAGGTCAAGGGCTTTCTCCCCAAGCTTCTCCTGGTTGAGATGATCGATGTTGAGCAGTTTGCGACGCTCCATCAGACATTTGGTCTTCTTCTCGCGCTCCGTCAACCTCTTGCCCTTCTTCTGATCGACCTTCTGCAGGTAGCCACTGTAGCCCTTGTTAGAAATGATCTTCTTTTTCCTGGCATCCTCCTCAGCTCGCAGTTTGGCGGCCTCCTCTTCACGCCGTGCTCTTTCCTCTGCAAATCGTGTCTGCCTCTCGCGATCACGCTCTGCTCTGATGCGCAGCTGGTCAGCACGATCAGCCCGACGCCGCTCAATGCGGTCCTTCAAAGCCACGAGGTCATCCTCTTCCTTCTGCCTGGTGGAGAAGTGCAGCTGAATGAGACTCTGCAATTCATTGAAGTCCTTCTCTGCACGCTTCCGGTGGATGTCATCAAAGTCCACCTTCTCTCCTTCAGGAAGCTTTGGTGCCATAATGTTGGGAACAAACATCTTGGGCTTTGGTTTGGTGTCCTCCTCTGCCTCTTTCTCATCTTCGTCCTCTTTCTCATCCTCTATCTCCTCAGTTTTATCTTCTTCAGCCTCTTCTTCCTCCTCAGCCTCTTCTTCAGCCTCCTCCTCTTCCTCTTCATTCACCTCCTCCTGTTCTTTCTCAAACTCCTCCACAAACTCCTCTGTGTCACACATGGTGCTCTTTGCGAAGAGGGGATCACTGAGGTATGACTGTACAGCTGGTGGTAAAGATCCTGAATGGACTGAGATGATCTCCATGGACGCCTGGTGGTTTTATAGGGGCCTCCCTCCCCATGTGACATTTACTAAGTGGCTGTTGGGTTAGCTTTTTGAACAGATGCTCCTAGGATCTATTTTCTACCTTGTAGGGCCTTGTCTTGTCCTATACTCAGACCCTGACCTCTAACCTCTGACTCTGCCACCCTAAAACCTTTGTGGTGTGAGGAGCCTATTTCAGACTCAAAACAGATGCACCCTCACACTTGTGCATTGGTAGGGATCCTCTTTCACACCATGTTTGATTAGATTAACTAACTATTTAATCATTGATTTAATTGGCTAGCACCAATAGTTTCATTCTATCCATTGCTTCGAGTATAAACAATGTATTTGTGTCATTTATGGGTTCACAGTACTCTCATTAATTCCATTTCTATTTCAGCATTCCAAAATGACGCAGAGAATTTTGTACCCCACCCCTGAGACAATGAATGGAACCCGATGATGGAAGACAAAGAGATAACAGACAAAGACAGACAAGTGTTTAGTGGCGTCTATACAACTATTTATGTATTAACATTTCAGCTGGCTGACTCTACCATTGGAATCCTATAGAACAACCGCCATTAATTTGGTTAAAAAAACATTGAGTGATGCCAATTTCCTATTTGATATGTAATGTGGGATGCGGGTGAAAAGCCTTTAAAAGAAAGTGTGTGTGTGTATGTATGTATGCATGTATATATATATTTTTTTTTAGGATTGCGAAGGAATTTAAGTTTCTCCACAGGTCTAATTCTTCCAAGACAACCAGATAACACTGCGGCATCAGTATGTCTCCACCTTATTAATGCTGGTTTTAGTGTTACATCATTGTAAACTCATAAAAAGTGCACTTATATGCACTTAAGTAGCTGTGTCCGTTTTACACATAATCAGTGTGACTTGCTCTTATGTCCTTTAGTAAATTCCTCCTTAATAATAGTCAGGATGAGCGATGAGTTATACCTCAAGAATGAAGGATAATTATGTCCCTCTTCCTCCCTTGTTTGATTATAAATAGTATTTATGGTCTCACTGTACCCTTGTACTGAGGGGTGCAAGCATGTTTGTGAGTGACAGGTGGTCTTATTTAAACCAGATTCCTGATTGGACAGACGAAGCAAGGGACAGCTGTATCTAACAATAGGGGCCCAGTGTTTGGGACGATTGACAGCATCCCCAAATAACCAATCATTTGGTAGCAATTTTTCCTCTGTAGTATATAGCCTACATAATCATCATCATCAAACTTGGTCCAAAAGAGGTCCAAAATCAGACTACGGACAAAATAAACAAACAAATAATAATACACAAAAAACTACAGTATCACATATTTAAAAATTAAAACGCCATTTATATTTTAAAAAGAAATAGATTAAAATTGTATGTATGTATCAGAAATATTTCTCGCTCTTTACTATACAGTATAAGTTACACCAATTATCGCTAGGCGTGTTTACTTCGGTGACCGTGATTTCACCAAGTACAACATGTTCCTGGATCAACCGTTTAACGTTACATCTACACTAAATTCCTTGTGTTTTGTACTTTTGTACGTTCTCTTGAGTGTACTAATTGTACTCGGAGATTAAAATGTATAATCCAGCATTAAATGCTTTTTTAATTTTCAAATAGATTATTCTAGAGAACGGGTTGGAAATGCAATCAGAAAGCAACAACTAAAAATGCTCATGCCATACACAGCATATCCTACTCCCACCTGCCATGAGAACCGTTTTTTATGATGTAATATCTATTACATCATGTGCTCCTAAATAAATGGTGAAGCATCCCTTCGATAGCTCAGTTGGTAGAGCGGAGGACTGTAGCGGATCATCACTGTAATCCTTAGGTCGCTGGTTCGAATCCGGCTCGAAGGAGAATTTTTACAACTGTTAAATCTGATGTAATATGATGTTTCACGTGGTCACGTGTGTATGACCGCTGTCGGGTTGTCTTAAAGGGGTCATTAAAGAGATGTGGTTTGTAATTAAAAGACACATGATTTGCAGGAAGCATGGTGTGGCTGTGAGTCTGTCTGCAGTGAATCCATTAGCCCACAAACACTGAAAGAAACCCACATAAAGGACGAATATGACAGATTCTTATTTCTCTCTTTACTTTTATAATTAATTTTTCCAAAGTATCTTTTTGACTTTTTAATCACTTGAATTGCCGCTTCTGAATTCAGCTGCTTCAGCTGCTCTACAGATATCCAATGCTTTTACTAGCGTCATCCGCGTTTCTCTAAGCAGTCGTTCTTTCATTCGAGCGTCTGTTAAACTAAACACCACTCACAGTCTTTTGATTTTTGACGTAGCTCTGTAACAAATTTATCCACTGACAATCCATCGGCCATCTTGTGTGACCAAAATTGATGTTCAAACACAATATTTTTCTGTGGGCTGCAGTACTGTTTAAAAGCTTGCAGAGTCTCTTGCATAGTATGATTTTCCCTGTCTTCATAATCAATCGTGAGAGTGTTATAAACTTCCAGTGCCTCTTCACCTATTGTGTGAAGCAAAATCGCTATTTTAACATTCTCATCCTTTTCATCAGACCCAGCTGCCGTCATATACAATGAAAATCTTTGCTCCCACCTCCGCCAATTCTCTGCAATATTGCCTGAAAGTATTAGAGGCGACGGAGGCTTAAATTGCTCCATCTAGCCCGTTTCTCCTCCTCCAACTAAACACAGACTTACTTCAACCATTCGTTTGCGCCGGGAATCCCTCATCCAGCACTTATTTACATCCTTAATGCACTGTTGAGCTGCCACTTCTAACACCATGTCATATTATACTATACTATGATTCAAGAATATGCATCTGTTTTTACGGGGCTTGGTGAGTTTCCTGGTGTTTACCACATTCATGTTGATCCAAATATAACTTCAATAGTGAATGATTTGCAGGAAGCATGGAGTGGCTGTGAGTCTGTCTTTAGTCAATCCATTAGCCCACAAACACTGAAAGAAACCCACATAAAGGACGAATATGACACTATAAGCTGTTAATAGTTTGCATTCTCAAACTGCAGTCTTACATGCAATGAGTTATGTTTTAGTAAGAAAGCATATAGATGTAAATAAAGCTTTTCGTTACTTCAAAAGATTATATAAAGTGAACTAAAACGATTTTTCCTCAGTTAAAATATATAGCCTACCTACCATGATGTTTAAAGTGTATCGGCCTACATCAAAATAGTAAGTGTCTTTAAGGCATTCTGAAATAATAAGGTTAATAAAGGCCTAATCATGAAAAAAATAATAATTAACTGTATTATATTATATACGTTCCAACTTCCCACATGTGGAATTTATTTTGTTACCACAGGTGAAACTTTAACATTTGAGTAAGCAAATCGTATGAACAGCGACGTCGTGTGGACATAGACGGACTTTATGATTCTGTGACAAACAGATTTTTTTTTTACCGCTTCTTTCATTTCACGAGGGAGAGTAATTTAGCTGACACTTTCAGTCAGATGATTCTTCTTTATGACAGAGAAAAGAGGTGGCTTTGCAGTTTAATTTATTATGTAATGAAATGGACTGTCACTTAATTACGTAACACGACAGATGTGCCTCGTGCGATCAACTGTTTATGGTTTATGCATGTGCAATTGTTTAACATGCAGGAAAAAAATATTTCATATCTGCCCAGTCATTATCGTTCACGGACTGAGGTTACTAATACAAAGAAATAAATAATTATATTGTAGACGTCACGTCTTACGTAACGTGGGGGTGTGGCCAAACAATTCATCCATTTGAGTCACTGCTAATGTCCTTTTTGTAGTGTAAACAAACATTTCTACCGTTTCGCTAAACTTTAATATTATGTTTTTTTGTCCTTGGGTTACTGACAATGTATCTGAACAGCTAACGTTTGCGCGTTCCACTCTGTCTTTGTGTTTTAGGTAAGCAGTCAATATTGTAATGTTTTTAAGTAGCATATTATGTCTCATTGCTTAAATACAGCCCTCAAAATTACTTTGACAAAATTGTTACAAAACTTACTTAATTCACCCTAAAAATAGTACAAGTGTCTTCGCATTACATAACAAAACCAAGGAGCATTTGTTGGAAAATAAATAGCATAAACAAACAAGTGTCTTAGAGTTTAGGTTGTAAATCAGTACATTGATTGCTTAACATTAAGTTTAAAACAGTGTTTGGACCATAATCAGTGTTTTGGATATTTTGTGATTGTCAGACGTTATAGTTAATGTGGTGAACTGTGATTAGACATTTGCTTGAACTTGAGTAAAACTGTCTTTAAAAAATCCACTTAAAATAACCTTAACACCAGATAGTTACAGGTATTTGCAAAATAGTTAAAAGGGTTAGTTTTCAGAAAATGTTTAGCACCATCTGTTTGTTGATGCTGCTTGGTTTGATGCAGTTAAGTTCATAAATATGGGGTTTAACGCTCAAATTTTATCTTACAATTTCATATATACAGGTGCATCTCAATAAATTAGAATGTCGGGGAAAAGTTAATTTATTTCAGTAATTCAACTCAAATTGTGAAACTTGTGTATTAAATAAATTCAATGCACACAGACTGAAGTAGTTTAAGTCTTTGGTTCTTTTAATTGTGATGATTTTGGCTCACATTTAACAAAAACCCACCAATTCACTGAATTACTGAAATAAATGAACTTTTCCACGACATTCTAATTTATTGAGATGCACCTGTATATATATATATATATATATATAAATTATTTATGCATTTCTTTTTATATTTCTATTAGTAAAAATATATATAATTTATTTATATATTTATTTGTTTATATACAGGTCATCAGCTATGCTGTTTAGTGGAATCGGCATTAGTCACCAAAAAAATTTCAGCAGACTGCGTGACAGAACAGCATCCCGTAAGTAAATGAGCGAGACAACATTTACATTTACACTTTATTAAACAAGCACAATGTGAGAGGATGAGAAACACGGTGGTGAATTATAGTTTCATACAGTTTACAGCAATGGAGAGACACCCAGATAGAAAGGAGGAGTAAACGGGGACTGAGAAGGTGTACAAGACAGATGTCAATCTGAAAAGAGAGAGATCACAAACATTTGTGGTAGAGGCAGAGAGAGAAAGAGCAAGCAAAGAAGAAATCAAGAAAAACGCAGTGCAAGCAAGCAGCCCGAGGAGAGGCTTAGTAGTGTTACTACATGGACAGTCTACAAATGGTTTAAAATGTTTTCATAAAGAAGAGAGTAAAATTGATCCACAATAATTCTTTATATCAAAAATATATCAATGGGTCTATAACTACATGAAATAGAGAAAGCACATACAATATTAAATATTTACATTTTGTATGTGAGTATTTGTCAAATCCTTATATACACAAAAATTTAGTCCCAAACAGTACAAACATGAACCCAACATTGACAGAACATTGCAGCTGTGCAGATCACAGAGCCACAACGTAATTCCAATGTTGTCAGGATGTTGGTGACCACTTGGGTGAAGTCCCTGTGATAATGTACAGTCTGATTGTTTCGAAGTGCTATGTGTTGATGTGCTTATAGAGAGAATCATGCACTCCCATCAATCGCTCCCATCAGTGGGATTTTGGTTTCCTCTGTAAAAATGCGAAACGTAACAACTCGGAAAAGGTGCAAAAAAAAATAAAAAATCAGGCCTCTGCGAAGTCGTGCTGACCGCTTTGCATCGACCATTTCTGAAAAACACAAGAAAATGCAAATGATGCTTCATGAAGTATAAGAATGTGAGAGAAAGAAAAACAGAAACACTTCAAAAAATGTTATTTTAATAATTTTAGTACATTCATTTATTCTTTTCTCAATATAAATTTGATATGGCATAATTCATTAATTATAAATTCAATGAAAATGTAAAATACATATCAAAAGTTTGGGATCAGTAAGATATATTATTATTTAAATTTAAAATAATGGCTTTCTACTTTAATATACTATAAAATATTATTTATTGCTGTGATGCAAAGCTGAATTTTCATCAGCCATTACTCTAGTCTTCAGTGTCACATGATCCTTCAGAAATTATACTAATATACTGATTTATTATCAATGTTGGAAACAGTTGTGCTGCTTAATAATTTTTTGGAACCTGTGTTACTTTTTCAAGATTTTTGATGAACAAAAAGTTAAACATTTATTTTCTCTGTCATATAGCATTTATTCAAAATAGAAATGTTTTCCACCAATATATGTGACCCTCGACCACAAAACCAGTAATAAGTAGCACAGGTATATTTGTAGTAATAGCCAAAATATATTGTATAGGTCAAAATTATTGATTTTTATTTTATGCCAAAAATCATTAGGATATTAAGTAAAGATCATGTTTCAAGAAGATATTTTGTAAATGTCCTACCGTAATTTAATAAAAACTAAATTTTTGATTAGTAATATCCAAAAATACATTGTATGGGTCAAAATTATAGATTTTTCTTTTATGCCAAAAATCATTAGGATATTAAGTAAAGATCATGTTTCAAGAAGATATTTTGTAAATGTCCTACCGTAATTTAATAAAAACTAAATTTTTGATTAGTAATATGCAATGCTAAGGACTTCATTTGGACAACTTTAAAGGCGAATTTCTCAGTATTTTTATTTTTTTGCACCCTCAGATTCCAGATTTTCAAATAGTTGTATCTCAGCTAGACTTGTGTTGGTATTCGGTAATGCTTATAGCACGGTAATGAATATGCACGATATTGTTATTGTTCAGTTATTTTTGTTATAAGAAAAAAGTTATTAAACCTGTTATACTGTATTATGACAGCACTTTTTTTTAAACTTAATTTCAATATCGTGATAATACCGTATACCGTAATAAAAGCATTAGCAATTAATCGCAACATGAAAATTTGATACCGGCATATCCCTAATCTCAGCCAAATATTGTCATATCCTAACAAACCAGACATTAATGGAAAGCTTATTTATTCAGCTTTCAGATTATGCAGAATCTTATGACTGATTTTGTTGTCCAGGGTCACATATGTCTTTACTATCACTTTTTATCAATTTAACACACCCTTGCTGAATTAAAGTATTAATTTCTTTCAAAAAAAGAAAGCAAAAATTTAACTGACACCAAACCTTTGTACAGTAGTGTATATTGTTACAAATATTGTTACTGTTTTCAACATATACAGTATATATATATATATATTATCTGTCAAGAAATGTTGCAGGCAACATATTCAGAGAGTGATGCATGGTTTAGTGTGGCATTTTCTTTTTCCTTAGTCTTTGTCTTACCCAGGCCACGGTAGCAGGACAGTTGCTGGTAGATCTGTTTCATACGCTCTATGTTGAGGCGGCTTGCCTCGGCGTGATGCACCATGGGTTTGGGGTAGTGTACACCAATTATACATTTGGCTGCTTTCTGGACGCTTTCAGGAGCATTCCAGGGGTCGTAGATATACTTTGCTGGGAAACCCCTTAACACTGGCAAATATCGCCTTCAACAGATAAAAGAGAGTAGATTTTATACATATGGGTCAAAGTTGAGATGTCCCATTTTGGTGGCCACATCAAATTACATTTACAAAAGTGATTTTAACGCATGTTAAATGCAAGTGAAAGTGTCTACTTTAATGTTTTAATGTTTTTAAAGGTATTTTTAATAATCATTTAAATGTTCTTTGTTTTCGCTGTACAGTTGCAACTCACCGTATGTAGTCTCCGTTGGGGTCAGTGCGGCGGCCGAAGCCCACGGGACAGTAGCAGTGGAAGAACTGCTGGAAGAAGGAGCTACAGGACAGCCACATCCAGCTTCCTGCATTCACGCTCCAGTCTGCATCCAGCAACAGCTCCTCGAAAACCTGTGAAGACACATGCATGTGAGTGCTGCCACTGAAGGTCTGTCATATTAGCAAAATCACAATCATGAACTCCTCATACTTTCATGCCCTCCTCCCAGCTGATCCATAGGTCTCCGCGGGTGAGGAAACAAGCGACTGCGTGTCGGGCCAGATGGTGGATCCAGCCCTCTTGTCTCAGTTGGGTCATGATGGCATCAATCCAGGGGAAACCCGTCCTGCCCTCAGCCCACTTGGCCAAAGCCTCTGGGTTTTTGTCCCACGGGATCTGCACACAAATAGGATTGCCTTCCATCTTGTCAAAGCGTGGGTTGTTGGTGGCAGCCATGTAGAAGAATTCACGCCACAGTAATTGGCCATAGAGGGACAGAGGAGGTGAGCTGTTCTTTTTGACCTGTGGGGGAAAAGTTATCATTCAGCTAACTCTCTACATGTTCCCCGAGTCCGTTTAACATTAGCAACGTCATTTGAAGTACAGTGACATACAGATATAATAACATGCTGACCTTTCTGTAGAGGTCTGTGAGTTTGAAGTAGAAAAGTCTACAGGAGAGGCAGCCGAATCTTAAATATGGACTGAGGCCAGTGGGACTGGCCAACAGCGAATTGGCATTCATTCTTGGACGCTCAAAGTTGGCCACCCAAGCCTAGAACAAAAAAGTTGGTTATGAAAGAATCATTAATTTACTGCGCTCATCAATAAGGATGGCCAGTGGTCAGCTTAACTTACAAACTTTACATCTTGTTTTCTGTATTTTGTTGAACAAGTTATTTAAATGGTAAACATGCACCACGGCTGAAAAGATTGGGGTTGGTGTGATTTTTAATGTATTTGAAAGACGTCTCTTATGCTCACAGAAGCTGCATTTATTTAATCCAAAATACAGTAAAAACAGTAATATTGTTGTCTTTACTGTCACTTTTGATCAATTTAATGCATTCTTGCTGATTAAAAGTAGAATTTTTTTTTTTAATTAAATAAAAAATGACACCAAAATCTGAATGTTAGTGTAGATGGTGAGGATTTTTTGAAAGAATAATATATGATAATCTTGAAAGCATCAGTTAAAATGGGTCCGATTATTATCAACTCACTAAATGTCATTGTTTTCTGAATTTTTATAGTTTGTTTAGTTACATTTATAACATTTCAATCCTACAGCTGTAAATGTGTGATTCATGGAGTGTCTCCAACCTTCCTCTCCAGGTGCCTCTCCAGACGAGTGAGGGCCTCTGTTTCTCCTCCAGGCCACACAGCTGAGGCCAGACCTTCTGTGTCAAAGCCTGTTCCAGAAAAACAATTCATCAACAATTACCATTTTTACAGGGAAACACAGTAAAGGAAAGACAGTTTGACTGATTGCAGTTTAAGGATGTATTGCATACTTCATGTAGGTGAGTAGTTTAGTATGCTACACATTTTAGTTTTGAAGCTATTTTTTGAAAGACAGCAGACTAACCAAGCTCTTCCAAAGAAGGAACACCGAACTTCTCATCGTGGTCTTCAGAGACCGGCGAGGTGCACAGCCCCATGACTTCTGCTGTGATGGTCTCTGCCGGGGTCTCCACCGCCTCCATCCTGCTGATGAGGGTCTGGAAGCGCTTGTACGTAAGCGGAGACTGGCCTCCATTCAGCTCGATGATCCTGAGAGACGACAATCCACCAGTGAGTTAAGATAAAGAATATCAGTTACAGTTGACTCTGCCTTAAAAATGTTACTGGCCAACTGTTGCCATCCACCACATCAGACAAGCTTTTGATCTTTTCTAATGTCAGTCTATGGTAGTCCTGTGTGTTTGAATAGGGTTTGAGTACAGACAGAATTTTATAGAGGTGAAAATACAATAAAACGTTACTGCAGAGGGACTTATACATACACCAAAAAAAGTCGACAGGAGAGGCAGCCGAATCTTAAATATGGACTTTTATAGAGCCTCTATAAAAGTCCATTCATACACAAAGTTTTTATCCTGTTTCCAAATTCGTTGATAAATCTTGATAAAAGTATTATTAAGAACACCTACATTTACTCCAAGGTAAATTCATGTTTTAAATTGGCATAATGATTTAGGAAAGTGCTGTAAAGCAAGCAGTGGCATTCAAGGGGGCAGAGCTTAGCAAAAGGTCAGTTACAACAAATTAATTATAGACCAAATGTTTCAACAAAATTGAATGGATTTAGAAGTACTTACTTGTCCAGATCGTAGAGCGTGTGAGAGATGCGAACTATCACCTCCACACCTGCCTCATTGGCCAGCTTCTTGATGGCTGCGTCTCGCTCCTTTCCAAATGGTTCTGAGTCGTACTCATAGGACAAACGAGTAATGTTCCACTCCTGGATGCATTACAAAATCATACCATTAGGGGGTGTAAAATATTCACTCATAGACACACAATAGTGAGAGAGAGCCAAGTCACCACATGTGGAAGATTAGATGAAAATGTCACATTTAAAGAGCTTTTTTTTTTGTTCTTTCTAATCCAGGATATTTCATAAATCAAAAACCTTATCCTGGTGCAAGATTATTACTATACTGAAACATAATTCAGTCAACTGAAACCTTAAAGAGCCTGGGGAAGACATCGGTGGGTTGGCCACGGATAACGAAGAGTCGTGAGTTGAGTTTGCGGAGGCTGGCGTCCAAGTCTTCCAAACACTGCAGTAAAAACCTGAGCAACAAGAGACATGACATGTATTTATAGCCACATACTGACAAATATTATCATGCACATAATAAAAGTCTAATAATAAGGCAGTTATACTCTCACAATAACTATTGCAATGCTGTTGCACTGTGCAACAGAATATATTGAAGTGTAAAACATTTCAAAGAAGGCAAGGCATTGAACAGATATAGGGTAAAAATAGATATAGGGTAAAAATCTGCTGACAGAATAACTGCTATAATAATTATAGATTCTTACTTGCTGAAGCGACAATGTATTGCAAAAGGTTTCAACCTCACTCATTTTTCCAATGTTGTACCCATTTTTTTTTTACAAAAAATATGACAAAATCGAATTCTCTATGATATTGTTTTTTATTTATAAACACACAAACTCAAACATTTTAAAGTTGCTTTTATTGAAAAATAATTTTCTTTTTGTAAATATAAAGTTGTGTGTGTGCGAATACTCCATTCCTGCTTTGCAAAATAGGGGCAAAACATAGGAAATACGGAACGACTGATTCAGTTTGGCACCACTGGCAACTGCTAACTGAACATTGATTTGTTTATTATGCACTGAGCTGAAATTAAAACAGGCCGCCGCCCTTATATAGCTGTCATTATGCATGTACAGACACTCATTCATCTTTCAAGAGCTGCACTCCAATGACCTTGAATTCACTGTTCTGCTGTACACAAAACTGAATACATTTCGAAGTTTTGAACCTTGGAAAAATCCAGTGATTATTTCATCCTAAACGACGTAACTTGTAAACAAGACCTTATATTTACAATTATTCATCCTTGGCATTCGCTTGCACCATGTTCTACCATTTGAGCTACAGCTGCAGTGTGTTATTGACCCAGAAACCCAGTTCCTATTGTCTGCAGGATCTCACATAACCTCAAGAGCTGAGTAAGTGAAAAACTCCAGTCTTCAAAGCTAAACTCTCCTCAACCCCTAGACCAGGGGTTTTCAAACTTTTTTGGGGCCAGGGACCCCTTACAGGGGAGAAGATTTCCCAAGGACCCCCTCATAATTATAACAGGTTTTAAGGCTAAAGTTTAATGTGGGTAGGAGGAATGAACATAATGTGAATGCTTTATTGGTGCAAATGGTCCCCATTGTATATGTACTTTTTAATACTACAGCATAATAAAATTTACCATATTTTCCAGAAAGTTGCACCAGGTCAGGGGGAAAAAAATTAAACAAAACATAAGTTGCATTGGTGTGTAAGTCACATTTTACTATTACATTCAGAAATAATTTAAATACTGAATAGGTCACATTTATTTTAAATGCCATAGGGGCCGATCCCGTGGGTGCTCGTGAAAAACACAAGATAGTCTTCGTTCATTTTAACCAATAAGAAATGGATTGCAGCTTTTACAACTTTATTCTCGTATTTATAGTTCATTTGAGGCAGTTTTTGGCATTATTTTAATGGCAAATGTCGAGAGTGCATTATTGTAATACGAGAGGGCGCCAGCACGAATCTCTCGGCTTACAGCGGGCTTGCTCTCCATTATATATATAGTGATCATGGCTCTGCGCTCCCTCAGATATTACGTGTAACTCAAACTTTGTCCTGTGTACGCGCAAACAAGTGCTTTTTGTAAACAGGTATTTATTAAATTATTTTATTTAGTGAAGCGCAAACCCTCATAGAAAGAATGTGTGTATTATTTATTTGGTTGGTAATTGCATGCATTTCGTGTAAACAGCGGTGAAAATGTGTTTTATAAAAAAATAAAATGCTAGTTTTTTTGCACCCACAAGCAGAAACATAAACCGGCGCCTATGGCTATGCCCATAACAAACTAAACTTACTTAATAAAAACTGAAACTTAACCACATAGTTAGCTCGCAAACCTCTTATTCACCATGAATCGTTTCCATGAGTGAATCGTTACGCAGTCTAATATTTGGTTGCTAAACTATTAGGCTACTTATGTAAAGAAGGCTTTGTAATTCTCTCATGTCCGAATATCTACTAACAGCATCCTTCACATATGCAAAGAAGTGTTTGGAAAAACACCACGGCATGCTCACGCTGACCCGCAAAACAGACAAGTTAAATTGAGTCACCAAATACCTTTTGTAGGTTTAGTTGTCTCATTTAGTTTGCTGATGATGAGGCTGTGATGTCAAGTTGCAATGCTAGAACTGATATGTTGTGTGCGCGTGGGATGCACCAGCGCGAACACTTTGGATTCCTTATATCAGCGGAAAAATGTGATATCTGTCAGATAAGAGCAAGGCATCATTCAAAACGGTCTATTTTTATTTGTGTACCTTCAAAATGATGGTGAAACGTTGTGCTTTTGTAAAATAAAGAAAACAAACAAAATGCGCTTGCCGTCTTGGTCTATGTGAACCACTTACTAAAATGAAGAAAAACTCTGCGATACTGTCTACTTGTCAAACAGACATGAGCAATATACTTAGCTATAAACCTTGAAGTGCCCGCTTTTAAGTGTTTACGCTTTGCTTATTTGACATTAATGCATTATATAAGCCAATTTGGAATATAAATCATAGCACGTTTCAGAAGATAAAAAACGCAAGTTGCAGTCCGGAAAATACGGTATAGCAAATTATTTTGCAGACCCCCTGTCTTTGCGTCACGGACCCCAGTTTAAAAACCCCTGCCCTAGACAACCTCGGATAATACTGGCCAAACTATATTTGATCTCAAATGAAAGCTCTCTAAAACTTTTGCTCTCTAACCCTAACCCTGTCAGACAAAAGAATGTTATGTAATATGCATTTTGAGGATTCCTGTCTGGGTCTTAGTGCAGACACTAGCTTAATATATCTTGGCATGACAGTTTTGCATAGTCTTCAATACAAAAACCTTAATCTATTTGACATATGATAGTCATGTTTCTCTCTGGACTGTAAAACTAATCATAAGATGCTAAAGAAAGTAGCCTGGTGCTCTACAGAGTGGCCAATCAAATATTTATTTAGTGTCACGTGGATTACTGTCTGTTTGAGGATGATTCATCATGGTTCTCTGATAGAATTATCAAAATAAAAGCAAGATGGATAAACTGAATATAGCAGGAGGGATCTGAGCCATGTTGATTGACCAGAATATCAAAGACTCTGGCATGGGATGTGTTTTGACTTGGGACAAATCTAGGAAACAGATAACCTGGGGCAAAGTGACCCCTTAATATCATGGCAGGTTTGCATGGGTAAGCATGTTATTTGCATGTGATTTGACCAATTATGAGTGGCAAATTCTGGGAGAAGACCAGTTAATATTCCTATAATTTGCCAATGAGATCTCACTGACATATTCATTAGTATTCTGAAGTTACACAACCAAATTAAACAGACTTATTATTCAGCAAGAGAAACGGCAGCTCTTATTGGTTGAGATAACCAAAATATTGATACTGCCAGTAATACTGTAACGCAGCATTATGTAAACATGTTTCATCTCTGTGTGGAGAAAACATAATGTGTTAGAGTAAGACCAGTCAGCCATTTGTGAAGAAAATTGTTTATTTACTCTCATTCAAAAGTTTGTGGTTGTTTTTGAAAAGTCTCAAAATACAGTCAAAACAGTAACAGTTCAATAACAGTTTCTATTTCAATATATTTTAAAATGTAGTTTATTCTTGTAATGCCAGAGCTGAATTTTCAGCAGCCATTACTCCCGTTTAGTGTCACATGATACTAGAGAAATAAATCGCTATTTGCTGCACAAGAAACATTTCTTAGTGTTATCAATGTTAAAAATAGTTGTGCTGCTTATTATGTTTTTGAAAATCAAGATACATTTTTTTAAGGATTCTTTGATAAATAGAAAGTTCGAAATAACAGCATTAATTTTAAATCTATCTATGGTAATAATATAAATGTCTTTACTGTCACTTCTGATTAATGCATCCTTGCTGAATAAAAGTATTCATTTCTTTCAGAAAAACTCCAACTAATCTTACTGACAAACTTTTGAGCGGTAGAAAATACACCTAATAATGCAGTCCACATGTAGCAGGATGCAGCACACAATACAAACGTTAATACTCTGATTAGAAACAGCTGTGTTTAGAGGCTGACAAAAAACCTGTGACCAGCTCAACTAATACAGTGGGGACCAGAAGTCTAGAAAATAGTTCAAAATTTACTGACAAGATGCGCATTAAATATCGCATGCGATTTATCGTGCAGCCCTAAATCAGTTTATTCTTGCGTCATTTAACATTTCTGAAGTTTTCGAAATCCTGACATGGAAAAAGATCCCACATTTTCAACATGCTCTGTTTTGGATCTAAGTGTATATCCTTGTTTACAGATGATTCATGCTGCAGCAAAACATCTATCCTTTTATTTCTGTACTGTTGTATGATCCTGCCTGCTCTGCATCTGCTCGCAAGAAACGTTGTCCTCTGCATGCAGTCAGTGATAATGTGTAAATCCCTATCTAAGCCATAGCCTCCCTCACTTTGTCATTGACTCACAGCCTATGATCAGAATCAAAGACTGTTGTCTCCCAGTCGTCTGACCCAGTGACACACAAACAGAACCCAGGTCAAACAGAGCACCGCAGTATCATATTATATGACAAGCTGCATCATTGTTGTAATGATTGCAGAGATGATATAGTGCATCAAGTTCAAATGTAAAATTAAAGTCTAGCAACTTTGTGGTGTATGTTTGCAGTCGCTTTTATGGATGTGCACTACAGGTTTTATTTTTTCCAAAATCAACTCGTCAATTTACCAAAGCCATGCATAATTATTCTGATTTCATTTACTTGTCCCTAATTAGACAGATTTTACAGAGCCAGTAAAAGGTAAATACATCTTCAGTAACCAAGCAAGCATATTAAAAGAAATCTAAATCCTATTGTTATTACTTTATTATTTTATATCTTGAAAATTTTACCATCTATCTTTCCCAGTTTATGTAAACTAGGGTGGTACCAGAGCCTATTTTGATTCCATGGTGAATAAAGTAGGTCACCACAGCTGAGCACGTTACTAAGCATTTTGTAGTAACCCTCTATAACACACTGACCCATTTTAGTTCCCAACACAATGGAGACACAAGAGAGCAGATGAAGGCGGGAGACACTAAGTGCTGTTACATCATCACCCAGCATACAATCAGATCACCTGTGTCATCCAGCAATAGGCCTCACTTCGAGTGTGTGTGCCAACATACATTTATAGAAACACCACATGCTATAGTGATTGGATATATTGCACAGGGTGTAAAAAGCTTTTTAAAACAGCACAGATGTTTATCATTTACTCATCCCCGGTTGTTCCACACCCATATCATTTACTTTCTAACGTGAATCACAAAAAGAGATATTTATAGAATGTCCAAGCTGGTCTTTTCCATACAATCAAGCAAGATTTTGAGTGAATATTACATTTCAGTCTGTTTCTCACTCAAATCTATCATAAGACTTGTATATAGTGATACTTTTTTGTCCGTTTTGCAGCTTACAGGCTCAAGTTCCCATCTACTTTTATTTCATGGAAGAGCGCTTTTTTCAGAACTCCTTGTGTTCTGTGTTGGAAACTACATGAGGGTGAGTAAATAAAGACATATATTTGTTTATGGATAAACTATCCCTTTGAGAGTTTAAGAGATGTATAGTAAGCAAGCATGGGTGTGGAAGACTGATGCAAGGGTCTGTATTATGTAATACTGCTTGTAGTGTAAGAATACAAAACAGAGACTGTAACTAATGCATTTGTGTAGCTTTTTGGATATGCAAATTTATGGATATGAATTTTTTTTTTTTATTCTTTAAATATTTATTTTTAATATTACTGGAATACAATTTCAATAGTCTAACCATTGCCAAAATATAAACCTCCACGTGCTGAGCATTTAGCAGCAACTCCCTGACCGTTTAGGCAGTTGAGTTTTATCTAGTATCATAAACTGTGTGGGACCTCACTGGGACACAGGGTCAGAAAAAGTTTATGAACACATTTTGGCTCCTCTTTGAAAACTAAAATAGACTTACATATAAACCTTGACTTGGTAATGGTATAAGTCAGTGTTTTATTACAATGTCATTCAGAAACCTATTCAGAAGTGCCCTGACACTGATGGACAAGCTGCAATCTGTCAATAGGACCTTGCTCAACCAGTCAGTAGATTTAACTAGTTACAAAACATACTGGTTTCTCTTTATTAATTCAGATACAATGACATAATACATTCTCTATGGCAAAGAGATGCACTGGCTGCAATCAGTCATTCATTTTATCTCTAGCCAGTCTATAAATCTACTAAATGACCACTGATAAATTGCCAACACTTATCATCATTAAAAGAAAGTCTATAAGTCCAATAAGTTTTGTTATTACTATACTGGTAGCAGTTTAACTTAAGAGTTGTATTATTTGTAACACGTTGTTTGAAATGCATATAGAGGTTCTGCTATATCATGCAAAAGTATTTTGATAAAGCACTTTGATCTCATTGCATCCTTGCATTGATGTCATTGTAACCGATAGAATAGAGTAATAGAATAGCTGTAGATTAAAGAGATTATAATAGAACACATTATGAAAATGCTAGAATGAAACAAAATAGAATAGCATAGATTAAAACTGGATATAATCTATTATGATATATTGGATGAGAATAGATAAGAACAGAAAAGAAAAATAAGAGTAGAATAGAAAATAATCAGTGGAATAGATTAAAATAGAACAATCATAATAGAATGGATAGATTCCAGTAGAATAGAATGGTAACACTTTAAAATAAGTTTGCATTTATTAAAATTAGTTAACTACATTAGTTAACATGAACTAACAATGAAAATATAAAGCATTTATCCATTTTACTTCATGTTAATTTCAACATTTACTAATATATTGTTAAAATAAAAACTTAATAATATTTAATGGAACTAAGTTAACATGATCTGACAATGAACAGTTGTATTTTAACTAAACATTAATAATGAGCAATACATTTGTTACAGTTTGCTTTGTTAATGTTAGTTAATGCATTTACTAACGTTAACTAATGGGACATTAATGTAAAGTTTTAGCAATAATTAATTTTAGAAACAGATGATAATAAGAGTAGAATAGAAAATAATCAGTGAAATAGATTAGAACAATCATAATAGAATGGATAGATTGCAGTATATTTACAGTAGCTTATTATTTTTTTTGTTAGAAACAGATTATTATTAGTAGACTGCTCCAAATAAGATTTTGCAGCGCATTCCAAACACACATATTTTAATATTTGGCGTCCGATCCATTACCTCCACCTGCTGATCCCGACGTTGGAGGATCCGGCGAACCAGGGGTCGAGGATGTACACACAGCGGACACTGTGCGCTCCCTGGATAGAGTCTCCGAGTGAAGGATTGTCGTGGAGCCGCAAGCCCTTCCTGAACCAGTGGACCGTATTTACCACCATTACTCCACTTCAAGTCCCCTCAACCGTTTGTAGTATGCTGGGGTGATTCGATATAGACCTCCTTTCGCGTTGCCTTACTACACACTCAAAAGAAGAAACTGCTTTCGAAAGCGTAAAAAACGACAAGTTATCTAATAAAGTCACTATGTATGCGCGTTCAAATGATTATGGATTATGTCCGGAAAAAAATAATTAGCCTTGCTCTAACAAAACACTTTCCATCTTCATGTCTAATGATTTGGGACACGACCACAGTTGAAGCATTGGGGCGCACGCTGGCTACCCGCGCAACAGCCGAATACACGACCGGCTTTAGGACCAGGACGCAACGCAAAGTACACTTCCCTGTTGTATAACTTGTTTTTCTGAATTACCCAAAATAATCAACAATACTGTACATGTTTTATATCTCGCCTGTGAAGCAAGTTGATCTGTGAGTTGATTTAAATCTCAATGCGCGCAGTCTTCCAGTTGAAGTCAATTCGGAGACGAGCGAGCCCTAAATCAGCGCGATTATGTAAATATTAATATTGGCCCGAGCCCTTCGTAACCGCGTTACTGGCAGCTGTCGCAAAATAAAGCAATATCCCGCATGAAGTGAGATCTCATATTAGGTATTCAGCGTGTCTTGGTTGTTTCCTTCAACGTTGTGTCCACTTGTGAATATTTTGCCACGGAGAAGATTCCATAGACTTTCAGCCATGCAATGCAATCGGTAGACTAAACTCCACCTAGTTGAGTGCGCACATGAAATAGCGCGTTCTGTTTGGTCAAGCCCTAGTGTGACGTAGTTGATCCTCAGTCACGTTCCTTTGATGTGATTATCTAACACACTAACCAGTTATACTTTATAAAATGCTGTTCATTACATATTGTGAATGAACATTAGTCTTTATGTTGTTTGTTAATATGTGCATATAATTACAATGCTATTGTTTATAAAAAATATTAATGAAATTGTAAACATTATTAAAAATTGATGTATGTGCAAACTGCGTATATAAACATTGCAAGGTTTGATTTATACGTTGCAACCCCATAAAGACCATCAAGGGCTGTGGTGTTCAGTCCTCGAAGCTGATTGGCTGGAGCTGCAGTACCCGGATAGGCACATGAGAAGCGACATGAGCAAACTCGTGTCAGTGCGCTGTGTTTTCCTGAAGAAAGATGGCACTGTTGAGACGTGCCGTTAAAATCGCATTTTTTTCCCAAGAATTGTTGGCAGATATTTATTTTCTGGACTTATTTTGGCGCTCTTTACACAATAGAAAGCACCAGTTATCAGCATGAATACAATTCTGGTCATATTCCTTACATCTCATCATTTTTAGCAAAATTGCATTTTGTTGGCCATTTAGTTGACGATTATGCTATTTAACATAATAGATATTTACTTATACTGCAAATGACAAAATAATAATGGTCCTTTAAATATGTTTACATACCCCTTTGGTTCTTTTAATATCATGTGTTGCCTTATCAAGCATCAGTGACTCTTTGTCCCTGGTTTGTTTACAAACCACTTTTCATGGGGAAAAAAGCCTCCATGTACTGTAAGGTCTTTGCTTTCCCAGCATACTCTGCACATTTAAGTTTTGATGCTCCAGATTTGTCACTGAGGACAATTAAGGTTCTCAACTCCCACTGCTTTGCACATTTTGTATGTCTTTCTTATTTAACACTCCTGATTCAGATAATCAACTCATTAGAAGGGAGCTCCATGAACTGAACCGAGTGTGTAAGATAAGAGAGACATACAAAATGTGAAGAACAGTGGGTCCCCAGGAGTTGAGAACCAATGAATTAATGGACATATGCACAACTATCAAAAGCAGCCGCTGCTGGATTATATTGTGAGCCAAGGATGTGTGCACCCATTCACTGCAGTGGATCCATTGGTAAGCAAGTGATGTAATACTAAATTTCTCTATAACTGTTTCAATGAAGAAACAAACTTGTCTACATCTTAGATGTCTTGAGGGTGAGTACATTTTCACCAGGTTTTTATTTTTGTGCGAACTATTCCTCTGTTTAACCTTATTTTTACTTGTCTGCATTCACAATGCCTCTAATTCAGTATGTTATGAAATCTTTGCTACACTATTAAAAGCAGAAACTCATTTTGAACTGATCTGATTTAGAATAAATGCTGGTCATATAATATAGTCAATTATGCTGAAAATAAAATGATGTAAGCAAATAATTTGAAATCATGTTTAGATGCTGCCTCACCAAGAAGGAGTTAGTAGATCCACATTCCTAGATGTCAAGTATGCATATGTTTAATTTATTTAAAATACTGCAATAACATATTGCTACCACTTTTATTTATAAGAATACTTATATTTCACCATCATTTTTCTTTCTATGCAACATCATTTATGTATGCATGTTGCTGTTTCAGCCAAATAGTAGCTTGAAAAATGTCTGAATGTGTGAGGTTTCGTATGCAATTCATTGCCAACCATAAAACATGAACCGTAGTATTTGTCTAACCAAATTAAACTTTCCAGATGAGGAATGAATCTGGAGATCTAGACTTAATTACACATTTCTTATTCATACTTGTTCTTTTTGTCCTAATATAACCGTAATGGTCTCTGTGTTTCCATAAGATGGATTTTTTATGTGAGTTATACATAAGCACCAAATACATTGTCGCCTTTGTGTTTCCAGGCAACAAGCAATCATGGAAGAACATGTGAAGGAGAAATCTTAATTAAGAAGAACAACCTCTGTATCCCAGCCTGCCGCTGCTGCGGACTGATTTATTCACAGGCACTGCATATCTAAGGTAATTAATAAAATATGTAGAATAGATGAAATTTGAATGAAAGCATAATTGTGCTTATTATAGCAAATATTGAATATCAGTTGAATCAGTGCCTTTTAAAACACTTTAGTACTAATAGAATTAGTTTATTTCTGTTGAAAAAATATTGTCCATATTACTGATTTAATGAACAGGAAATTAGATAAGGATCAGAGTGGTTTTAATAAGAATATTAGACAGTGTTACATTGGATGCAACCGAGGCACAATGTAGATGTTTGATAGAGAAAGCGCTCATTTTTGATAATGACTAAACATTTGTGCAAGGTTCTTTTTTTGTAATAAGTATCTTTATTCATAAAAAGGGAATGATGGTTATAAACAGCATGTTTTTCTGCTGTGAACACTGAACAGTCAAGTGGAAATCACAGGTTCAGTTATACAATCTTCCTGCCAAAATAATTTGCTCCCATATTCACAGAATAAAGGCTATTACTCAGTATCACCTAGAGAGGGCGCCAGATACGCAACAATTTTCCATCAATGCGCCAAATGTCGCCTTCTATTCGTATTAATAATGAGCTTGATAAGAAGACTTCTCACGTCAAAACAATTAGTTTCTTTTCACGCTAGAACACTCGCATAATTAAACACACAAAGCCTTTAGACGTTTTTAAATCTATTCTTGTACAGCGTGCTTGTTTCATTCCAGAACTTTTTTGACAATTCTGAAGTAATTGCCTGAGTTCAATTTTAGATGGATAGAGACAGATGAGAGGTGCAGAAGCTGTTCAAGCGATTGCTTTGATCTACAAATTTCAGAATCATCGCGTAAACATCCTCCGGCTTTAGAGAAGCATGTCGAGTTGGTTAGAGAGAAGAGTGTTTAGAAGAGATTGTGAGGTTATAATCTTGTTCCATATGCAATTATATATCATATAGAATAATGATTTATAATTTTATAATATTATAACAATATTATTATTAATAATAATAATAATATAATTAATATTAATTTGTATTCATGTCGCCTATTTAATTAATCGTTTGTACAAATATGCAGATACTGATATTTTTCAATCAAAATCTGCATTTTGCTCATATATGTGATTTTTAAGGATAACCGTTTTAAAATTTAAAAGACGCTACTAGTATGAGACTATTTTTCTGACTGATTTTACGTTTTGAAAGTGAAAAAGGCACCCATATACTTTTGGAGCCTGTTGATTTGTTCATAAGTTATTTCAATTTGCATAGTCCCTCCCTCCTTGAGAGTGATTTATGTACATAGCCCCCTCCTCCTATGAGTGCTTTATTTGCATAGCTCCTCCCCAGATGAGTGGTTTTGCAGTGAATGATGCAGTGGTTGGTGAAGGCGTTCTGAGCTCTCGAATTACGCAGCCAAAGTTGGGAGCAGAGGCGCGCGTTGGAGATATATTTTTTTTCTGGTGACTTACCAAAACACTAAACGAATTGTCACTGCGCGCGCTTGTAGATTGTGTTTGCGCGTGAAATTTGTTGGCAATACATTCCTTTACTGCTCAGAGGACAGGGCGCGCCAGAGGAACGCGCTTTGGGGTTTCTTTAAAATATCAGGCATAAGCCTAACATTATGAGGTGCAGGCATGGCAGGCAAGGGTAAGACAGCTGCAAAGACGCTGGAGGATTTAACGCTCGATTCCGGTTATGGTGGAGCGGCGGATTCCTTCAGGTCGTCCAGCGTGTCGCTCTGTTGCTCGGACACGCATCTGTCGTATGCACATGGGGGCAACTGCTGGCATCTGACTGAATCCATGCACAGCAGACACAACAGTTTGGACACGGTCAACACAGTCCTGGCGGAAGACACGGAGATCCTGGAGTGCTCGGGCCAGTGCGCCAAACTGCCCGAGCTGGAGGAGGACGTGCCGTGGAGTCTTGGAGAGGTGGAAGGCGCGCTGCGCAAAGACGAGGAGCTGTGCGTGGGGAACGCGTCGCGGGAGATCCTGGCCAAGCTCTCCGCGCTGGTCAACCGCGCGCTGGTGAGGATCGCCCGGGAGGCGCAGCGCCTGAGTCTGCGTTACGCCAGATGCACCAAGCACGAGATCCAGAGCGCCATCAAGATGGTCCTCTCGTGGACCATCTCCGTAAACTGCATCACTGCGGCGCTCAGCGCGCTGTCGCTATACAACATGAACACGGGCGATAAGTTCAGCCGGGGCAAGTCTGCCAGATGCGGACTCGTCTTCTCCGTCGGGAAGTTCTTCGGGTGGATGGTGGACAGCCGGGTGGCCCTGCGCATCCACGAGCACGCGGCGATCTACCTGAGCGCCTGTATGGAGAGCCTGTTCCGAGAGGTGTTCAGCCGGGTGCAGAGGAGCGCGCTGGTGGAGAAGGAGAACGGAGTGCCAAAGTTTTCCGTGGAGACCCTGGAACAGGCCATAAATAACGATTCGGAGCTGTGGGGTCTTTTGCAGCCGTATCAGCATCTCATTTGTGGCAAAAACGCAAGCGGTAAATGTTTACACTTTTTTTAGGGTTACACTTTATGTAAGGTGTATGGCGTTGTTATAGTGTAATTACATAAATAAATAATATTAACTACATGTACTTACTATAGGGTTACGTTTAGGATTAGTTTCTTGTAATTATACATAATTTAGTAAGTACGTGTAATGTAACTGGTTAACCTTAAAATTAACTTTTACCTATTTTAGTCTCAATAATAGTCAACCTGAATATTTAGAACGTGCTTTTTATTTATTTAACCAAATCATGCACTTTTTGTCATTGATTCATGCTGGTTTTATGATGCAGTTGCATTGAAATGCACCTGAACTCAGTCACAAACCTATTTTGAGGTCAGTCAGCAGTTGTTCTACCCATCTACCTACCTCCTACTTACCTTCTTTTTTTGATAACACAATTGAAAGTGTGTTTCATAATAGCTGCCAACATGCACTCTTAAAATACTTTACCAGCATCTAGAACATTTTTTGCACAAAAGAAACAATGGTTCTTAAAAACTGTTTGGCGAACGGTTCTTTGTGCAACCAAGATCGGTTCTTATGTGGCATCACTGTGAAAACCCCCTTTTGGGATCTTTATTTAATCAGATCCCTGCACCTCTTCGGTTGGTAACATTGTGTATGATCCCAGCTTCATAAATGATGTCTGCTTCTCTGCAGCACTGTTGACTTATTTATTTCTCTGGGAGATAAATAACTTCTGTGGGAGGACATGAGTGAGTCCCAGCAGGATGTTTGTTTTCAGACTGCTTATTCATTTAGACACTGTAACAGGTGCAAACACAACGGGAAGGGCGTCACACTGTGTGCCGCAGTACCTTTTCCCTCCACCTGTTGAAACTCGATTTTGGTTTCTGCCATGAGGGGCTTATTTTGATGACATAATCAAGGAGCCTTATTAGTAACATTTAAGGTTGCCATCCATTTCTGAATGTGATTAACAACCACGCATTGAGCGATCAGTTTGGGCTAGGTCTGCTTTATGGTTGAGTCAGATTCCAGCAAGCCATAAAGATTCCTACAATAAAATTCCACTCTTTGCTATTCATGACGCAGATCTAGGAGTTGACACACTTTGCATTATCACAGGCATGCCTGTGCTTTCTCTGGAAATCTGATGTGATGGACAGTTGGAGAGTATACCAAAAGAGTATACCCCTTTTATATGCAATAGAGCAGGTAATATACATCTTTATGCCCATTAGGGCAGGATTTTCTTTGTTTATGCAAATGCTTTTTAGCTGCAGAAAATGATCTTTTACTCACCGTCATGTCATTACAAACTCATATAACTTTATTTTGTCTGTAGAACACAAAAGAAGAAATTTTGGAGAATGTAACAGGTGTTCTTTTTCATGCAATTACAATGATTGGAGAAGATTTTAAGGTTCAAAAATCTTAGTATAACTAAGTATATGACTTCAAATGTTAGAGTAGACTTTTACATTGTTACAAAAAAAATCTATTGCAAATAAACATAATTTTTGAACATTATATATTCATCAAAGAATCTTAAAAAAATGTATCCTGTGTTCTACAAAAATATTAAGCGCAACTATTGTCAACATTGATGGTAATAAGAAAAGATGAGCACTAAATCAGCATATTAGACAGATCATGTGACACTGAAAACTGATGCCTGAAATTCAGCTTTGCTGTCTCAGTGATAAATTACTTTTTAAAATTATATTAAAATAGAAAACAGTTATAATATTTCACAATATTAGCATTTTACAGCTTTTTTGATCAAATAAATGCACCCTTGGTGCGTATAAAATATTATTTTAAAAACATTAAAAAAAAAAAATCTTACCAAACCCAAACTTTTTAACTGAAGTGCATTTTAATTTATTTTATAAAAAATTCATTTCATTTAAATTTTTTAGTTTTCTAAAAAATGAGGGTCACTGATTTTTTTTATGGTGCTTTTACATTTACACAGATGCATTAAAGCTCCAGTTTCCATTTATTGTAATTGAAGAATGTACTGGATGCTCTTTTCCATACAAATTTAATCTTTTTTAGATTTTGGGTTTGTCCTTGATGGAAGGCCACTATTATATTGCAGAAATTGTAATGAAAAATTATGTGATCCAAAAAGTGCTTTGTTCCATGTCTCGTTTCTTTTCTTTTTTTTGTACCTGCCACCTTTCCAATGCCGAGATTTTGGCAGATTTTCTGCAAGGCCTCTTGTGTTTTTCGCAGTGTCAAAATGGCCTTAGAAGGTTCAATTTTGGAGTAAATTGGTGTTGCTCTTAGTAGCTTTCAGAATACAGTAGTAATTGCAGCACTGGTTGGTGATCAGCTCCTATATCTCGACCTTATACTAGACTAGAAGCAGTAAGACAGCTCTTTTTATATGAGCACGTCCAAGCTTGTTATGCATTGCTGATTTGTTGATTGATTGATATATGTGGGTTTCTCCTCTATGATTATCTAATTTTCTCCCTTTACCCTCGTTCTTTTCATGCCCGGCTCCCTACTCTTCTCGAATACAAGAATGGCTGTCCAACAGTGTATAGTTGCTTGAATAGTGGTTATGGTCAATTTTCCGTGGCCCACCCAGCAGGGTTGATTATCGACACACGCAACTGACAGAGTGGAACAAAGAGTCAAAGTTAAAGCGAAAGATGTGGAGGGACAAATTGAAAAGATGACAATGTCGGAATTGGGAGGAGAGAGGTGATAAAGGTGAATAAAATGATACAAGAAGAGAAATGACTTGCGGTGAGACGGTGGAATGAGAAAGTTGGAAGAAAATTAGCGTGAAGACACCAATATTAGGATAAAAGAGCAAGAAGAATTGTTGATAGGGTTTTGTGTCTTATGTAGGAGGTGGAAATCCGAAAGGGCCGCAAAAAGAGCAGACTGTGAGTCCCAGATAAGCCAAGAAAATGTAATTTTAGTTCTTGATATGAAGGGGTTTTGTTGCCTCCCGCAAAATATTGCATCTCTTCAATTTCGTTCGGTGCACAAGCTGTCCCTCCACATCTATTATTGATGTATAGCTAATGTCGCTCCTCGATTTTGGTGTAATTTGTTTTTCATGAGTTGCTGACAGCAGTCGTTTCACTTGTTACTTGTCAAGCACATATAGGCTACACGTCAGTCAGGAAATGTGTCCCCTAAGACGGCTGAAAAGTGAGAGGTAGTTTCTCCGCCTAAATGTGCTTGTGAAATGTTGCTTCGGGGTGTTTTGAACTCGATACCAATGCAACAGATGGTCAGCTGGCTCCAGTGAAGCTTGTGAAGTCTTTGATGTATCATGTTGGATGTATGGCAGATTTAGGACAGACAGAGCAATACAATAATAGTCAACTATGAAGATTTAAAATGCAGTGAAGAGAACAGCCGGAGGCCCAACTTACTTTACTGAAGTGTTGCCTCTTCCATGTGTCATTTCCAAAATCTATCAACAGCATTTCTGTTATATATATCGGTAAGATTTTAGAAAGAAGGGTCTTATGCTCATCGAAGCTACATTTATGTGATCAAAAATACAGTAAAAGCAGTAATATTGTGAAATAATTTTACAATTTAAAATAACCATTTTTTATTAAATATATTTTAAAATGTTATTTATTTCTTTGATGTCAAAGCTAAATTTTCAGCAGTTCTTCAGTGTCACATGATCCTTCAGAAATTGCATAATATATATCTATATCTGATTATTATGCTGCAAATAGTTCTGCTGGTTAATGTTTTTGTTGAAGCCATGATACATTTGTTTTTCTGGATTCACAGAATTGAATGATAATATATTTTTTGACTGGATTGTAAATTGATGCTTGAGAACCAGATCAGTCGTAAACAACAAATTATTCAGACCGGTTTTGTGAACCAGATCAACTGATTGATTGAAAAGACTGATTCAGAAGTCTGACTTTGAAATAAAGTGCACAAGATATTTTTATGGTGCTTTTGTAGTAGAGCACGACCGATATATCGTTTAGCCGATATGAGCCTGTCGCCGATATATCGGTATCGGCGAATATGTCGCTGATACGCCGCCGATATGAAAATTTTTTTTACAGAGCATATAACGAAGATAAAATGCTTGAAATGGTGTAATTACTTAGTTTGTCCGGCCAAATACACACAAAAAATGACGTCAAAATGGCCGTCCTGGTGATTATCCTCGTAAGCACAGTCGGTTTTGTCTTAACTAAATGTAAACATCTGAGAAAGAAAACGCATGTGTATTAGTATTGGATCCATGCATTCGGGTTTGTGAGAGCAGCCACGTCGCATTTCTTTGCGCGCTCAAGTTTGCTGTTTCAAATGTAGATACTAGGCAAGCCTGCTCATAATAGAAGTTTTTTTCATGCAATATATGTACGCTATAGGTCAACACAAACGTCTTTCATTGGCGCGTGAGGAGGGTATCTGTCAAATGAGGTGCCGGATCAGATTTCGGACAAATTCGGAGGTGCCGGATCAGGATCCGGCTTGTTCGGGCATAAATTAAGCCCTGTGTATATACTGTATTCTATATATAGTACCAGTCAAATGTTTGGACACACGAATGGGAAAGTGTCCAAACTTTTGACTGGTACTGTACTATAATATACACAAAGAATATCGGCCGATATATCGATATTGGTCTTTTTTTTACCCCCAAATATCGGTATCAGCATCGGCCCCAAAAAACCCATATCGGTCGTGCTCTATTTTGTAGCACCCTATGAAATCCATTTCCAAATGTTAAAATACCAAATTAGATTAACAAAACGTTTCTGATTTATTCTTTCCCAAATTCTGTTTTCTTGGATTCCGTTTTAATGTTTTAATTAAATTTTAATAATCAAAAAACATGTCGAATCCTACAAGAAAGTCATGTGGGTTTGAAACAACACGAGGGTCAGTAAATTATAAAAAAAATTGTTATTTGTGTTATCCTATAGTCAAATGAGAGCAGAATCTTGAAGTCATCATATCATGAAACGCCAAAGCTTGTGTTAGTCACGATTCATCCTGTAGTCTGTATCTCACATCATTCCTCCCACGCTGCACTGATTGAGCTTGACCTTGCCTTAATGTCAAAAATCTGTGTTCAGAATCTCCAATTCTGACAGTCCCTGATTTGCAGATATCAGGCCCTGCCATGCAGCTCTGTTAGTTACATATTGGTTTGAGTTTTAATTGGCTGCGGATTACTCTTTGTAAGATTTCATTTAGTAAATGCTGGCATCCACTACATGATGTATTGATGGGGTCTGCTTAGTCAGTGTGCATGGTGTACTGCCCCCTGACCTCTCTGAAAGATTAGACTGTAGGAATGCTGCTCCAGCAGGTGGCTGATGAGTATATTCTGAGCCCACGCTGAGCTCAGGCCAACGGTGGAACACACTGTCAGCCATGATTCTCTACAACACTCCTCTTCATGATGGCTGCAGCCAGATTTCTCCCACTCCACACCAGCCTGTGGGGAGCATTTAACTCATAAATCAATGATACCCCATGATGTATGATGCACCATTTCTGGTCCATATACTGATCATTGTTTTCATGTTATGTCTGGGTATAGCCAATTTGGACCGATATTAAAATTCACACTTTTTTGTCTAAATAAATAAAAAATAAAAGAATAAAAATTTAAATAAATTGTTTTAAATACTCTAAAAACCACAGTAAACCACAATTTATAGTGTTTTTGTAGACTAACTTTAAGTGAGCGTTAGATGACAACAAAGGTAATCTCAAAGGTAATACTCATCCCTAGTAATTTTAAGTTAATTCAGTTTTAGGCATCATCCAACATGAGATGTTTATTTGTTGTTTAAGTGTTTAATTTGTAATTATTTCATCAATTTTTTTTGACTGGTCGTGGACCATTTGCAAATATGATTTTATCCCAGTATTATCCCACAGACAGAATAATCAGCCAATCATAGTGACATGGAGGCACTGCACTATTACTTGGGCTGATTTACATAGTTTTGAATCTGATATTTTGCACTATTGTGGTCATTTATTTTTATACTATGAACTTTGTTTCTTAGAAGGCTTTTACATAAGGCACAGCTAGAAGGAGTGCAATGAAACAGAAACTAATGCAGAGGTCTCAAGATGAGTTTTTAAAACTTGCCATATAGTTTACTTAAAAACATAATTGCTGTGGAGGAATGTTTAAAAAACAATAAATGAAATGCAGTGGGCAGTGACGGATTTTAGACAACATCATAACCCATACCTAATTTCTAAGATCAACCTGATACTGCTTCATCCATTATGAACACCATCTTTAATGGAGATCTTTAGACATTCCCAAAGGCACTGCAGTTCACGTTTGCATGCCACAGTTCTTGTCTTCTGCAGTCACGTTTCAGTCTCTGTACGCCAGTAGAGCATGTAGCTGGTTGCAGATTCTCCATATTGACATGTAAGATTATTTTGCTAAATCCAATCTATTTGAAGTCTGGCACTGCAAGCTGCAGGAACACTGATTTCAAAAGGACGCTTTCATGGTAGACTGAGTTCTTGCGTCCTTGACTGCCTTTTGACATTAAAGTTGCGTAATCCTTTCAGATGTGTTGATGCAGTCTACATCATAACTGCATAATTACAAGGCTGTTCAGAAGTTGCATGTGTTCTTTCCATGAGCAACAAAAGCCTTGAGCGGTCGCAGTATTTGTTTGCTTCTTTTCTTTTCTTTCTGTAGACATAAGGAGTGTTTGTAGTGTGGATAACTTTGAGTTGAGAATGATGTCCTGATGATTCTCTGCAGTGTTGACCTGTGTTGAGATGAGAAGAGGAAGTTAAATGTGTTTATATTGTTAAATTCTGCTCAGTTTTGTTTAAAGACCCACTGAATTCAATTTACTTTCTGATGTGGATACATTTCCTGTTGAATCATGTATTGGTATGCATTGGCAGAGATTTTTATGGATATAACATTTAAGTATGGGTCGAAAAAAAATACAAAGTAAAAATTTTCCTGACACTTCAGGTTCAGTATATTGTTATAATATAAAGCCAGTTGTTTAATTTAGTAAATAACATTGTATTTAAAGCATATTAAAACATTATATTTAAATAACATTTATATTTACTTTTTGAGGAGCGGGGTCCCTCATACGGGGATATTAATAATTAGGAGGTCCAGTTTATGTGTATATATGTAGTTTATATGAGTGTGTGTGTCCTCAAAGCTAATAGACATGGGCTTTATAGCACAGAACTCTTATTTTGATTTCATTGAGACTTTAATGTCAGCAGTCAAGAATGGTCAGGAATTTCGGATCGAACAAGTAGATATTACGTGGCATAGTAGAAACGAGACGCAGTTGTTGCATTTGCCATTTACAAAATAGTTTATTTCCATTGAAACCATGGTTTAATGTTTCATATAATCTTTAAAACATGCCCAGAAGTTCTGCAAGCCCCATGCGTCATTTATTTTACATTCCTCCAAGCTTTGCATTATTCAGATGACTGTTACAGTTTTGCCTTCATTTTCAGTCTCTGATTCGGCGAAGTTAATTCCATTAAAACAGACTTTGACAGAGGTGCCATTAGTAAGACGTCGCTCTGTGGGAAGTAAATGAATTACTTTGTTGTCATAAGCTGCATATTAAAGCATCGGGGCATCTCTGTGGCCTCGTCTTTCCAGGCTATTTCAGGCTCTGCACTGGATGAACCCCAAAGGCTGTGTATGAGTGTACATAGGCACATGGTGAGACATTTTTTATTTATTTTTTCTTGGGTTTCACATCCACCTAAAATAGAAATCTTAAAATTGGAAAGCAACTAGTGTAGAACTAGGAGATTTGTATTGCCGTTTTTCTTTTAAACTTGGATATATGTCTATGGTTTTTGATTATTTATGATCGTCAGATTCCATCTCATCCATGTGTGCTAATGAGTGTTTCCCGCATTCTTCTCGGGAATCTTCCCATGCGTAATTTTGTATGTCACATATGCTATTGGAATTCAGCAAACATGTCCCTACTTCACTTGTGATGCAATGTACAGGCATATTATGCGTCCTTAAAGGAAGAGTTCACCCAAAAATGAAAATAATGTCATCATTTACACACCTTCATGTCATTCCAAAGCTGTGTGGCTTTTATTCTTTTGTGGAACAAACACAAACAGCATTGACTTCCATTGACTTCCATTGTATGGACCAAAATTCTTCTTTTGTGTTCCACAGAAGAAAGGAAGTCATACAGGTTTGAAACGACATGAGGGTGAGTAATTTGTATTTTTTGGTGAACTATCCCTTTAAGGCAGTCTGTGTGTACTACAAGGTCTAATTTGTTGCTGTTAACTGTGCATATTCTTTGAGAATGTGTAAGTAAAGTCACGTTTTACTCAATGTGAAATGAGCCAGGCAAACCAGAAGATAGAATTGTGTAATGCCTCAGTAATACACGAGTTTTAAAATTTGTTTGGCTTGATTCTTGTGTTCAGATGGGTTGAATTCTGGGTTGTGTTCGGAAGAGCAGTGATTTTTTTCCTTTGAACAGGGTTTGAAAGCAGGATGCTATTGATTAGTGGAGATGATTTTTTTTGGCGGAAAGACAGGAAACAGGCAGTATTTTTAACTACAAAAACACATTGTTCTTGGGCTAATGTTTTGTTTTAGCATTTAAAAAACAGAAATCTCAAGTAATTTTAAATATTCAGTTGTATTTGCAGTGCAAGGTTTTATAATAATTGCTTTCAGAATATTTCTTGTAATATAGCTGATGAGTCATTCCTGTAATTTCCTCTGACGGTGATTGTGAATCACAGCGTTACAGCCTGGAGCTGTTTGACATGATGACCATCTGGAATGACAAGGAAAAATTATATCAAACGTGCACTGGATTGCTCAGTTGTGTTCGTGGCATTGCACTGAAATGCTTTCAGGAGCAGCGTATTGAAATATTTGGGTTAGGCCTGTCAGTCGTTTAAAATTAAATTGAATTGCATGATATTGTGATTAATTAATACTTAATCACATATCAATTTGTGTTGAAAAAAGTGCCTAGATGAGATTATTCAAAGACAATATGTCATTGTGGCAGATTTAAACACTGAATAATAGTAATACAAAAAATGTAATTAGAATATGTCATTTTATTTCTGCCTACAGTCCTCATTTAGATGAATTCAATCTGTCCATATTCACATCCGGAAATCTTTTGTAGTCTTTATTGAGAATGCACGTGTAGTGGTGAATATTGTGATTCAAATGTCTCTTGCTCTGGTGGCATCAGTGTCTGTGTTGTATACCGTGTCTGCCCTTTTGTCATGCTCACAAAGTTGTAATTAACAGTTTTCAAAAGGCCTCCTGTTCTTTTTCTCAGAGTCCTACTAATTACTGTTTTGCTGGCAATCCCTGTAGAGAAGGGGAGAGTCCACAGAAACTGGCAAAATAATATAGCGTCTTTCATTCGACAGAAGCCAGAAGGAAACAAACAATTAGGCTGACTTGTTAAGATGAAGGTGGGTGGCAGAGGGGTTTGTGGGTGCACTGACAGCAAAACAAGTCCCCATTTAAATGAACAAAGTGGTAGCGATCGGACAGGTAGGATCTAAACCATCTTAAACCCTGCCGTTGAATACCTGTATAGTTGAAAACAACTGCATGTTCATCTCCTTTAGGGATGAAAGATCACATGCTTGAGAGGAAATGATGGGAAGAAAGGGCGTTGGGCTTGTGATTGGCAAATGACCTGAGCTGGACTCAACTTTTGTGGTTGTAAAACCACAACATGCCAGCGCAGGTACAGCACCCATGAAGCCACAACAATAGATTTACACCTGTACTGACTGATGTGGTCATGTCATTCATTATATTATACTAAATGTGTTGCCAGTGTATGTATGTATCTATTTATATGCATTTTAATTTTAATTGCAAATATTTTGTTCTTATAGTAAATTAACTGAATATGTGCATACATTCGGCAATACATAATAGATTGGAAATAAATGTACTTTCTGTACATATTATATAATGAATGCACAAAAGTATTAACAAATAAATAATTAACTAAAATAATTAAATATACTTGTTGTTTTTTAGTTATTTGATTATTTATATAGTTTTGTGTATTTATCTTAATTATGCCCATTTTTATAGTAAGTAAATAGAATATGCAAAAAAAATAGTAATACATATATATTGGAGATTTCATTTCAGTATATATTGTATAATGAATACACACAAGTAGTAAAAAATAAAGTAATTAAATATACTGTTGTTTTTTTTAACTTTTTGCTTATTATTTTTTAGATAAGTATTTACTATAAATTGCAATATTTGCTTTTTTAATTTAACATTTCGTTTTTATTGTAAACAAATAGAATATACACAAATTCAGTAATACATATTATATATTGGATATTTTATTAATTTTCACTTAAGATTATGTAATGAATGCACAAAATGATTTAAAAATAAATAAAGTAATATATATATAAATATATATAAGTATGTAATACACACACACACACACACACACACACACACATACATAAATGCAAGATCAGCAGGGGCTTGTAGTCTGTGACTTTTCACAGTCTGGCATTGATGGGCCGGGGATTTGAGAGTCTTAACCTCTGGTGTCATCACCTAATACCAACTCCCACAATGCAATTTACCATCCTGCCGCCCGCTTCATAGTGAGAGGCTCTTGTGAGAATTGCCCTGAGACCACTTGGAAGAGAGATTCATATTTTGGGAGTCTTTCATTTCACTTTTAAGATGCTTTAACAGCTCACCTTGCACACACCGTGTTATTACTTTATTCTACCCAAAAGCCAAGCTATCAGGAAGACTGGGGCTTGTTGTCACAATTTATAGTCCAGTAAATATTTCTTAGGCTAACTATACAGACCTAAAACTTGGCTAAAAAAAGAATCTAAAAAATCTTTTGAACATCTTTATTTGTTAAACAGGAAAAAAATTTCCAGTTGGTTTTTGGGCATGTTGTCAAAAAAAAGTTCATGTAATTTGTCAGAATGGGATCCTGACTTTTAAATGGCTGTTATGATAGGCTTTTCAGCAAAATGTAAACCGTACCATTATAAAACATTGTTTTGGCATAAAACATAGTGTAAGAATTTAGTTAGATTTTTTGCAATTTGATTAATTCAGAATTCTAATTTCAGAAGATTTTTGATATTGTTTAAAAGCTATATAAAGAAATTACTACTAGAAAATACATTTGTGTAATTGGGCTAGAGTTATTGTTGTTAAATAAAACTACAACCATGAAAAACATTACTTTGTTACTTGAAATAAGACAAATATTAACTGAAAAAATGAAAATAAAATATAAAACAGCCAAAACTTATTTTATTTAAGCTCATTTTTGTTAAGTTTAACTACAATAACTAAAGCTGAATAAACTAAATTTAAAATAAATGAGACGCTTTTGACACATTTAAAGAACACAAAAGCTAATAAAAATGACAAAAACACTAGCAAAGTTACTAAAACTAAAATTAAAGTGAAGACAGAAAATATATAATTAAAGTCTAATTCAAAATATTAACAAAAACTATCATTAATGTTACTATTATAGTTCGTTAAAACTACAACCATGAAAAATTAGGATTTAATTATATTTCTAATTATAATTTAAAATAAATAAACCCTTTAGACATATTTAAAGAAAACTAAAGCTAATAAAAATGACAAAACACATAGCAAAATTACTAAAACTAAAATTAAAGTGTAGACAGAAAAAATTAAATCCAATTCAAAATATCGACAGAAGCTATTATTAATGTCACTAAAGTAACACTGAATTGGACTTTTCACTCAAAACCTTATAGTTACCGAGATATAGCCCCAATAGCTCAGTCTCAAACTGATCATTAAAGCTCCTCAAACACCCAGTTTTCTACTTTTGAAAAATTCCTGAGCAGGATGATCAGTTAAACAATGTGAGGTGTGAAAAAATGTGAATCAGCAAAGCTGAGCTCCATCAAAAGCAGCACAAAAGTATTGTGTGAAGTCTGAGCAGCTCGGCATTCTCTCTTTCACACACTGTATTTGTTTTCTCGCTCGCTTTATATCCATTTCCCTGCCTCCCTGGTCCTTTTCCACTCTCTTTTTCATACACCCACTCTCTCTGTTGCTAAGGGATCTTCACCTTGCATTATCCACTCTGGAAATCATTAACCAAACCATCATTCTATCTCCAGCATCGGCTTTATGTTCATAAAAGCCGTAATTCACAAATATATCAACATATCAAACATTCCGGCATTCACTGCCCATTTATCAATGCATCTTTGTCCCTGCATATGCCACTGCAGTAAAAATTCACTGCTGAGTATTACAGGACACAGAGTGATGTGGGTGCAGATGAGGAAAAAAAGCTCATTAAATGATTGCAGCATTGCACAAAATGTCATCATTAGGACTTTCAGTTCCACTCCCTCCATTGCTGTGGGAATCACAGTCCAGCTGTTCTGACACCTTCCGTTGTTTCCTCTCGTTTAGTCAGATGTCCAACTCGATTACCACTGCCTGACTGGAGAGGAACCTGCAAGCTAATGGTGTTTCATTAGGGACTGTGCAGTACTTCCTTTTCTTTTACACTTTTGGAAGAGTTATTGTACAAGTTGGCAAAATTCCAGTGTTCCCTTAAATTTTTGATAAAATATATATTTTTATAATGTATAGATGAAATAAAACATTTAAGTTTTTATACAATTGTAATATGTAAAATATTTAAAATATATTAATTTATATAATTAAGATAAATATATTTAATGTATTATGATAATATAAATTAATGTAAATAATAAAAAAAAATATATATACACTGCCATTCAAAAGATTGGGATCAGTAAGTTTGAATGTTTTTAATGAAGTTTCTCTCATCAAGGAAAATATTTAAAATATATTAATTTATATAATTAAGATAAATATATTTAATGTATTATGATAATATAAATTAATGTAAATAATAAAAAAAATATATATACACTGCCATTCAAAAGATTGGGATCAGTAAGTTTGAATGTTTTTAATGAAGTTTCTTATGCTCATCAAGGCTGCATTTATTTGATATAAAATAAAAAACAGAAAAACACTAATATTGTGAAATATTATTGCAATTTAAAACAACACTTTTATATTTTAATATATTTTAAAATGTAATTTATATGTTAAACAGCATTTATTCAAAATAGAAATCTTTTGAAACAATACACACAACCGTTCAAAAGTTTGGGGTCAGTATTTATTTTTATTTTTTATTTTTTTGAAAAATATTAAAAACTTTTATTTAGCAAAGATGTGTTAAATTAATAAAAAGCGATAGTAAATACTCTTTTGAATAAATGCTGTTCTTTTATTCATTAAGAAACCTGAAAAAAGTGATGAAATGACAGAAATGTGTGTGTGTATGCATATATATATATATATATATATATATACACACTACTGTTTCCAGTAGTGAAGACTGGAGTAATGGCTGATGAAAATTTAGCTTTGCATCACAGAAATAACTTAAATTTTAAACTATATAAAAATAGAAAATCATTATTTTAAGTTGTAATAATATTTCACAGTATTACTGTTTTTTCTGTATATTTGGTCAAATAAATACGGCTTAGATGAGCATAAGAGACTTCTTTAAAAACAAAAGTTAAAATTTTATATGTATATGTAGTACAATTATATGAAAACAGTAAATATTTAAGTAAAAGAAAAAGCCTTATATAATAGATTCATGACATTTGGATGAGCTCAAGAAAATTTTTGCTCATCTCTGAAATGAGCAACTGCATATGTGTACGGCTTGGATGTAAATTAGGTTTTGATACAGATGCAGGGCTTGCCTTTTTGGCATAAAGGGTGCAAGGTTCAGACATGAAATAAAACCTTTATCAAATAGCTTCAAAAATGAAATTGTTGAAAAATCTTCATATAAGATGACTCTTCAAAATAAGCTTTGTCTATTTGACTCTTCAAAATAAGCTTTGTCTATTTGGCCATGGTTGCTTGGCACCCATTGAAGCTATAACTATGATAATAAAATACTAAATTCAATTTGTAGATGTGACAATGTGTAACCTTTTAAAAGGCTTTTCAAGAAACTTGTGGAAGTGCATCTCTTATGTTAAAAACAATTGAGTGTGCATGAGAGGCGTTTAAATAAGCTTGCGTCTGTGTGTGGCAATGCATTGTTTGCCCTCCTGCCAAATGTGTAGGACTCTGGTACATTTCACTGAGTCAACAGTATCACGTAAGCTCTTTCTGACTGGATTTGCGTATTCCAGCAGTAGGTTTGTTTGTAAATGTGTGAGTGTGCATATTAAGTGATTCATTGATGGACTGTGAACAAAGAAAAGTCAGCTTTATGTCGCTCATAACTGCGTATGAGTCAGTTGCATCCGTATGCTCAATTACAGAAAAATACTTAACACTTGACAAGCTGATTGATGCTATATTTCAGACATGTTTTCATTGCTGTTATCTTCAAAGGAAGGCCCCCAGGTGGTGAGAAAGAACAGCTGAAAAAATGTACAATTCATAATATATCACTAGTAAAACGTAGTAAAACTGTGCCCAGATTGGGTTTCAGCTTTAAATATGATTTAAGATATGTTATAATGACATTGTGAACTTGTTTTTACATGGTTGAGTTTTATATTTCCCTTTTTTCCCAGTCTCTGAGTCTGAACTATATGTGACCTTCTTACTATCTTCATAATATCTAGTGCTGTAATTCATGAGGTCAGGAGCTCTTCTGCGAGGATGCTTCTTTACAATGGTGGCTGATTTTCTCTTTCACAGCATAAAGGTGAAGTGAGAGATTTTGTTCAATGTTAGAACACTAGTTAATGTGCAGATACGACTAAACCAATCGTAGGATTGCATCTAAATGCTGTGGCAACCCAAACCATGTCTAGGCAGCCATTCTTAGAAATGTTCTTAGGTTTTTTTTTTTTTTCTTAACATGTTTTCAGATTTCACTTTCTTAGAATTTATCTTAAGAAATTTCTTAACTTCTATCTTAAGAAGATTTTCATGACCTGGTCTCTGGATATAATAGAGATTGTGTCTTTTGACTTTGGTCTCCTAGCAACACCCTAGCAACTACTCTGAACACTCTAGCAGCCACATAGTAACATAAGAACTACTCTGAACCCTTTATTATTTGCATAGCAACACGCTGGCAACCACCCAGAACACCTTAACAGCCACATAGTAGCATAAGAACTACACAGAACCCTTTATTAATTGCATAGCAACATCCTGGCAACCACCCAGAACACCTTAGCAGCCACATAGTAACATAACTACTCAGAACTCCATAGCGACACCCTGGCAACCACCCAGAACACATTAGTAGCCACATAGCAACATAAAAACTACTCAAAACTCTTTATTAATTGCATAGCAACACTCTGTCAACCGCCCAGAACACCTTAGCAGGCACATAGCAACATAAAAACTACACAGAACTGTTTTTCAACTACATAGCAACACCCTGACAAACACCCAGAACACCTTTGCAGCCACATAGTAACATAAGAACTACACAGATCCATTTTCAACTGTATAGCAACACCCTGGCAACCACCCAGAACACCTTAGCAGCCACATAGTAAAATAGCCACTCAGAACCCCATAGCAACTGCATGGCAACGCCCTGGATACCACCTAGAACACATTTGTAGCAACTTAGCAACATCAGAACTACTCAGAACCCCTTAATCAACTGCATAGCAACACCCTGGCAATCACCCAGAACACCTTAGCAGCCACATAGTAAAATAGCCACTCAGAACCCCATAGCAACTGCATAGCAACACCCTGGAAACCACCCAAAACACATTTGTTGCACCTTAGCAACATAAAAACTACTCAGAACTGCATAACAACCAATCAAAACCCCATATCAATTGCACTTTTTAAAAATGTAGTTTATGCAATTATTTGGTGTCGCTAGTTGTGCAGAATAGTCACATATTCACTTTTTCAAGCACAAATCAAAATGAGTTTTATGGCTTTTAGTCACAAATGTTAGCTTTCAGGCCATTTATATGATAGTATGCTATTAAAATTGATGCAGTTTGCATATACACATGTAACATTGCATCTCGGTTTCCCTAAAGTGGTGTAGCTGAATAACAGCAGTGTTTAGCACACATTTAAAGTTAACCAGTCTAAGTCGAGGCCTCTGTTTCTCGCCTGTATTAACTTTTCGCGGTCCTGCTGTTGTAGTGTGTACGTGATGGGAAATATTCCTCATTTGACAGCTCTTGCCCAGTTGGCAGCAGCAGGTGTTGCTCCGTGGGCCGTCTTTATGTGTCAGCTCAGAAATATGCCGCACACTCCGGGGTCGTTTTGCAGATCCATAAACCAGCTATCATGTTGGCATTTGAAATTGTATTATGTTTTCATTTTGGGCATTGCATAACTGTGTCGTCCTCCTCCTCCTTTCCCCACTCCTCATAACTGTGAAATTTCATGTCTAGGTGTAGCAGAAGTTTAACTCCTCATTTTCACCTTTGATGGGGTGTACAGTCCCTCTGCAACACTTGTTTAAAGCAGCAAATGTATCTGGGTTGCAATGCCCAGAGTGATTGGAGAGCGCGGCATATGTAGACCTAGAAAGTGGTGGAAATATTTCAGGAATGAGAGCACACCAGTGCCGTTTATCGATTTGGAACGTTAGCACTTGAGAAAGCGGTCGCATTTCGCTTTGTCAGAAGTCTGATAAACACTGAAGAAATATTGCATTATAACTGTATAAGCGAGACAACAGTTGGTTAATGTGTTTTTCAGCTTTCTCTGCAAATTGTATGAAAGCATTTTCTCTCAACATCAATTACAGGAAAAACGCATTAGTTTGGTGTTGTAGTCTATCTGACTTTGTAGTGTCATTACATAGAAAAGCAAAAGTTAGTATAGCCCCCTAAGAAGCTATGCATTGTGATTATCTTGATTTCTCTCAATCAAGATCACTTGTTCTCAGCATAACAAAAGATGTTTACTCATGATTTTTTAATAGTTCTGCTGTTATTAATCTTTTTTTTTTTTTGACATTGACATATCTGATGTTTATTCGATCTAAACAGTTTTGAGGTAAAAAAATATTTGTCAAAAAAAAGAAATTGTGACCATTGATTGATTAATTGATGTCATAAATGAGGGCTTTGTGGACAGTAATTTATGATATGAAAAAATTTAAATTGGGACCTCTTGAGTAAGATTTAAGTATTAATGGAGTTATTTAATATTTTCATACATGAACATTTTCATTATTCATCCTAATTGTGGCCAGTTTAGTGGAATCAATCAATATGAATTCATAGTTTATTGCTATTATGTTATCCCTCCTAAATATATCTAAATATTATAAATAAAAAGTGTAGATCTCTAAATCACTTATATATTTATACAGTGTAATTTAGATGCATCTCCTTGACTGAGTTTCTATTATTTGTTTTGTCTTAACTAAATTTTGAATTTAAATAAATGTCAAATGAATTTGCGTGACTTATTTGAATTAATATTTAGCCTTTTCAAATAAATGAATAAATGATGTAAGATATTATACATATTCTATAAAAATCAAATAAGTTTGCTCTGAATAAGATCTCAAGAAAACAACTTTTGTTATGCTAAGTGATTTGAAAAGTTCAAGATCATGACAAAACAAGACTAATAAAAATAATAATGCATAACTTCTTGCATGGAAAACCCCATACATTTGTCAGTTTGTTGTGCCATATGGAGCCTGCATGCAGTAATAATGTCGAATACAACACCATCTGCAGATCACAATTATGACAATTGTTAAAATGTCATAGTAGTGCATCATAAGAACCATATTGATGGTATGAATAATATGAACTATTTATAGGCATGAATCAGCTTTTGGCAATCATGCTGTTGCATCAGTTGCTTAGCTTTGGCGATTCCGGCTTTGCCAATACACCGCGTACCTCTGGAAAAGTTGCTTTTATATCAGTAAATTATATTATATCACAATTTATTGCAATGGACATATGTGTAACTTTCTTAAAATATATCATAATAAAGATTGGCTTTTAATTTATTCCATGCATCAAAGAGTTAAAAGTGCCACACTGCTTTGATTTTCCTTATAGCTGTTTGCTTAACATTATGCTATCAAACTAGACTGCAGTGACAACCAGCAGCTGACCTTAGTTTAAATAAATGTATTGTAAATTATGTACCTGTCCGTATGATGGATAGTGTTGTGAGTTTTTCCTTTCTGTTGTAAGCACACATGGCTAGGCTCCCTGAGGCGGCCAGAGTGTGTTGATACTGTAACAGGATCTCTCACTATCCACACAGTAGGTTCTCCCACTGCTGATTATGTACACACAGCACATGCTGTACATACACAGTTACACATCTTACCAGGGCTTTTTTAGTTACAGTGAAAGAAGTAAAACAAGAAGGACTGTGGGGGATGCACTGAAGGAGTTGTAGGTTATTGGGGTGCCAGGCCGGGCAGTGTAGCCTACTTAAGAGTACAGCTGCAACTAGGCCAGGCTGTTCCTGAGAGCAGACGCGCCAAATGATTCAGCAAGCAGAGGCTCACAGGGTCCGCTGGGACTCAAGTGTCCTCGAGCACAACCGGCACAGTAACACACTTTTGTAGTTTTCATGTTTTTTTTTTAATTATTGGTGGTAACATTTTGTAGAAGGTGTCATGAACTTATTAAAGGGATAGTTCACCCAAAAATTTTAATTTTGTCATCATTTACTCACCCTCATGTCATTCCAAACCTGTATGAGTTTCTTTCTTATGTTGAACATAAAAGAAGATGTTTTTGGGTGAATTATTGCTTTTAATCTAGGTTATTGTTCATTTTTAAATATACCATTGTCTATTGTAAATTCATGTTTGTTCATAAAACATTTGAATTGTTAAAAATCTATTTCTTTTTATAGAAATTAACATTTAACCTAGGTTAACAAATGCTGCAAGAGTATTTTTCATTTTGTCATGATACCTACAATGTAATGCATTAATGTTAAAGCACTGAACCTTATTGTAAAGTGCTTACTCTTTTGTTGTTGTTTACGTATACATGTCAGAATTATTTATACATTTTATATTTATCATATTATTAAATTATAAATTAATGAATTATAATAAATTTTAAAAAAAATCATAATTTAGTTATTTTTTGTTTATATATTTCTATTTGGATAAATCTTTATTTTATAATATATTATTTATAATATTTATTTATGAATGGCATACCATGTATACCCGGTATTAAAAGGGTCATATGATGCGATTTCAATTTTTCCCTCTTTTTAGCAACATCATATGACCCCTTTAAAGGGATAGTTCACCCAAAAATGAAAATATTTTTAAGGTTGTTCATCAGAAGAAAGACACTTTCGAACAACTTGAGGGTTAGTAAATGATGACAGAATTTTCTTTTTTGGGTGAACTGTCCCTTTAAAATCCAATTTAGAGCATTAAATACAGGTTTAAACTGGGTCCAAACTGGGTTTTTTGTGATCTAGTCAGTCAAACCACATTCGGTAGAAAGTGATAGCTTTTTTTTAAGGCTTCATATCGCAAATATCGCTCTAAATAGAGCTTTAATGGCTTTAAAGGAAAAACAAACATGCAATGCAGATGTTTGTATATTCAGGAACAAAAGTATGTAACCTTATGGTGCATCTTTTACTTTTGGGAATATGAAATAGCAATTTAACATCCAATCATCTGAGATGGATGTTAATACCAGATGTAAACATTTAAAAATGAAGAATAGAATGAGATCAACTGCAATACAGTCACGCATCTACAAATAAGCAATGTCACAATAAGCGTCACATTTTGCTTTGGATAGGGCCCCCGTAGTTTATAGACCATGCAAAAACGAAAATCTCATACTGTTTCTAAAGTCCCACAGCTCTTTATTGCGGTACAAAGCACACAGACGCACACACCTTGAGAGGAGGAAGCCGGGGAGGCGGGGAGTGTTAGTGCCGAACCAGGCTAATCAGAGCAGGGAAATGAGGCGAGTCCCACACAGGGCTCCCGCGCCTAGAGGCCCACTCGCTTGACAGCTCTGATGGATGGAAGTGTCTTCTCATCTGAGAAAGAGAAAGATATTGGGAGGAAGTTGAGGAAGTGCACTGCAGGTATGTCGCTGCTGGGTTCCTAGCCTGCCTGATTTAGGGTAGTTAACAAAGAAAGATGGAGCTGGAGATTGAGAGAGCTTTAGGGAAAGGAGCGAAGGCATAATGAGTCTCCGCGTCTGACAGCACACCCACACAACGTGCAACGCATATTGTACGATAATGGCGAGAGCTGGCTGAAATCATCAGCTCAAATCTAATTGGATGGCTATTGCATAATATCCGGTAGTCATGGTGCACAGGATTTTATGAATATGATGGGATGCAAGGCACCAAGCTGGTATCATAATCTCGTTTGAGCAAGAACTAGTCAGTGCATTTGCAGTAGCAAATCTGCATGATGCATTGCACTGAATCTTTGAAATATGTTCAAGAGATTCAATGTTTTGTATAGTACATCTATTTATTTTTTTTTTCATTTTCTTCTCAGTTTTGTCCGTTAAGGATGGGGAAAATGTAACTATTAGGATTTTCTTTTTTTGGTAACATTTTAAAAATATTGAACATTTTGTATGTGTATATTTAACTACATAATTGTGACTACTGATTCTTTTTGATTGGTTCATTGAAGAATCTGTTCATAAGAGTCATTGTTTTGTTAATCAGACTGCTGTTGTATACAATTCAAGAAAGATGCCTTGTCTGTTTATTTTCTTCGTATTGTTGTGCAGTTTTAAAATATAAGTAAATGCTATTTAATAACATATTTTTAAATACAAGGTTTCTGCAGGTCTTAAAAGGGTCTCGAAAAGTTTTGATTCACCTTCCTCAAATTAAGGAATTAAATCAGAGCAGAAAGTCTTAAAATTGTAAAACCATGGCATTAAATGTTGCACACATGGCTAAAAATATCTTCCTCAGTATTTTGTCTTGTTTTGACCAATACAAATATCTAAACATCCTTAAATCAGGATACATTTACTTGATGTAAAAAGAAGATTTGAAGTATATGAAGTTTTCTGTTAAATTATACAAAAATGTCTGTCAATGGTTTAATTTTGATAAATTTCACAGAAACAAGACTTTTTGCTCAAGTAAAATCTTTCAACATTTGCATTGGAAAACAAGAGAACAGTATAGAGGAAGAACGTCACTTTTTTCCAATGTGATCAGTAAAAGTTATTTCCATATATTTTATTTAATTATTTTTTTTGTAAAATGATTTAAGAAATAATGGAGATTGGTTGGAAGTTGTATTTCCAAACTTTGTTATTTGTTGTCTTTGTAATTTGTTTGTATTTCTAAATGTTGCTATACAACACATTTTGTTCCTTAAATGTTCATTCCTTGTTCTTAAAAAGGTCTGAAAAAACCCTATATTAAATAATATAATAATAATTATAAATTTTCTCTGTAAAAAAAAAAAAAGTATTCAAATAATTTTTTGCCATCTTTATGAATTTCATGATGCTTTTCTGAGAGGGTCTTACCATCAACCTCTTAAGCACAGCACATTGTCAGCAGGCAATCTAAAAATAAATAAAAATAAATTGCTTTTAAATGTTAAATATAACCTTTAAATTTTGAATATAGGTAATTTTTGGTTTCCAGTTGTTTTTCCATTTTTCTATTAATACCAGTGTATTTGAAGACCAGGGCAAAGTTAGGCTAGAGACTTGGGCAGCGGTTTGCCTGTGGTGTCTGAAATAGGCCTCAAGTACATGTGACACTGCAATAAGCTCTGTGGGTATTGTAGCAGTCCAGACAGAGCTAATTACATGCTTTACCAACTCGTACAGTCTCTATAGATGCAGCACACAGAATGAGGTAGATTTGAACAGACCGGCAAACTTTCCATGATTTTTATAGAAACCAACAGGAGCTCCAACAGTGCCAATTTATCGCTAACAGCGTGACTGGAGGGGAGATATGGAATGAAAATATTTAGTTAACTCTCATCAAGGTTTCTTCACAACTCACTCGCACTAGGCCAACTGCTATTGGTATGTCACAGGTTGTCGGTCACACAGTAGGCCGTTGTGCTTGTAGATTATTTGTGTGGCTGAGAAGCTTGTTATAACAGAGCAAACCTGGTTTGAAGCAATGGAGATCAATCAGTTTGTGAGAGACTTGGGAATAGACTTAGACTGGTATCAAAGTGCAGTTTGACTTCTTTCATGCAATGTGCAATTGGTGAAGTAACATGCAGTAATAAAAAATCAATTGTTGCAATGGCTGTGTAGACATATTGCTAAATCATTTTAGAAATATTAATAATAATCATTATTATTATTAATTGTTAATTTTCTTTCGTTTTTTCCTTTGGTGCTTGTTCATTGTTTTTGAGCTAGAAGTCTAAGTTTAATTTTAATTTAACCTATATTGGTCAAAGACAAAAAGGAGTTTTCAAGCATGAAAACGGTTAAAAGATTAATACAGCTTTTTTAACAACAACAACAAAAAAGTTTAATTACAGAAGACACCCACTAAAATGTCATTCAGTGTAAGATATATTTGGAACAAGAATTATTAGATGACATTAAAAGACTCAATTTAAGTAGAATTGTTAGATTAATTAATCCAAAAACTAATTAATTGTAATTTTAAATATTTACCACTATTCTTCAAACCACTAGGTTTTACCCGTTTGTCAGCAAGAAGTTTTTAATCATTTAAAATATAATACAATTTAGAACGAACACTTTTCCTTTTTTATATATTTTAATAAGTGCAGGTAAGAATAATGTGTCACATTTTGACATTTTATTTTCGCAAACATTATTTGAAACATTAAAGTAGACACTTTACTTGCATTTAATATGATTTCAGTGTATATAAAATCACTTTTAAATTTAATTTGATGCAGAAACCAAAATGGGACGTCTCGTTGTTGACAAATACATTTATTTATTTCATTATTTATTCAATGAAGATTTTCTATACAATACACATTGTGTTCACAAAGCTCTGTATTAGTATCCAGCATGTGTGTTAGAGAAGTGTACACACAATTATGTGTGATTTCAGATAACCGGGTCAGAAAAAAATCCCCAAGGGCATGTGGAAGATCTTAGAGAGAATGAGCTATGATGGTCCAGCCTTTGGTCATGGACATGGAAAATAAAAAATGTGTGTTTCGCACACACTTAACTGTTTCTTTCACACTTGATTAGAATCTCACCCAAGGGCGTCTGTGTTTAATGACAGTACACTGAATCGGTGGCAGGGTCCCGTAATAGGCAGAATAAAAGGGTCCAAGGTAAATGGGTTCTTTGACATGCCGTGTGAATTCTCACCAGGCTAAATCGCCTAAGATGTTATCGTTTGTGTGGCATAATTATTTATTTTTTCAATTTACATTTAGATTTGATGTCGGCTCAACAGGTATGTCAGATTTTTGTAAGATTAAAAGATTTATATAAAAGACCCACTTGAGTGCAAAGGCCGATTTAGAAAAAAATGAAATAAATGAACAGTTTTTCGTGAAAACATCTTCTGCTGAACTGGTAAAAATCCAAAAGTGCACAGAATTGTCTCATTAAAACTTGTTGATTTTAACCTATAACCTTTTGTATCTTATTGCTGTGTGTTTTTAGAACACCTTGGTGAGGTCAATTTTATTTGATTTTATTATTAAACTGTTGCTATTTCACATCACCGTTTCTAAGATAAGGTTTCAAACCATGGAAGCTAAAGGATAAAAGCAGAGATTTGTAATAATAACACCAGAATGATGTAACTTTCAGAAAGGATCATGGTCTGTCGTGTAATTGTCCAATCGATGCCACTGGCCATACACCGACTGTCTTAATTTGACGTTTCATTGGTTTTGCTGCATGGACGGAATTAAACGCTGAGACTATCAGCTATCACTGAGAGGACGGTTTTAGATGAAGCGAGAAAGAAATTGACAAAATGTTGGTTGTACGTGCAAACTATTTTTGACATCTGTAATTGGTGTAAAATTTAGCTGGAAGGCACAGATTTACATATAACCCATTTGGTCCCATTCATACTTCATTAGGCTTTCCCGAGCAAAAGGCGGGCAAGCCAACAGCCAGGTCCCAATGAATGAATCGACCAGACTATGAGAGGTAATCTGGGGCATCTCAGTTTCATTTTACATCATGCTGCATTGAATACAGGTTCACTCACATGCACAAAGACCATATCGTGCATAGAGGCTCTCTAATTTTAAAAGACAATCTCAAATGGTCCACAGGGATTGCGTTGCACAGCTCTACCAGTTGAGTGTTAGTCTCATTTTGGACATTTTGTCCTCAGGGAGTTTATTTGACTGTTCCGCAGGTGTATTTTAAAGGACAATACACTGTGGACTTTTTCACACATTTCAGTGTGTGTGTGTGTGTGCGTGTGTTAATTTATTTTAGTGTTTATTTGTATATTATTTATGTATTTATTTCAATTACATTTTTATTTAAATGTGTTTTATTTAAAGGTTTATTTGTTTAATTTCAATCATTATTTATTTATTTGTGTTTTTTACTGTTTTATTGTTATTTATTTGTTTACATTTTTAAACGCATTTATTTATTTAAATGATAATATGTATTTATTTAAACAATTATTCAAAATATTTATTTCATTTAAATGTTGATTGGTTTTATTACTATTTATTTAGCATTTAAACAATTTAATTAAATAATTGTTTTATTTAAATAATTATCAGTTTATTGTTTATTTATTTATTGAAACAAAAATTCAATTATTTTTAATTTATTAATATTTTTGTTGCTGTTTTTATATACTGTTTTTTTATTTTGTATTTTTTGCCATTTTAGATTATATTTTAAAGGGATCAAATCATGAAAAATGAAATCTATACTGTAGGCTTTAATGACGCCACTTAAACGAATGAAGTGACCCATGCACACATTTTCTTGCACACAAACGCAAACATAAAAGTCCCTTTAATTTCTATAATGTCGATGAAATTGGATTTTACAGCTTGTTCTGGTGGGATTGTATTTTTGATGGTTTTCCTGCTGCCTTTCGTGATACCCCAAGTCATCTCATCTTGTCACTTCTTTAAGAATAGATGGTTTGTCACTTTGCCCTTTGCTTCGTGTTCGATACTGCATTTATTTCTGCATTCAGGTGTCCTTTGTCTGATAAGACGAGACCATGGATCACATGTTACAAATTCCTCCCTAGTCACATCCAACACAAAAGCAACCTTTCACAGAAGCCCTCTCCATTTCCCTTAGCTGCAGATAAGGCAGTCATCCATACATTCGGCTCTGAAGCCGACTGACTTCTGCTATTAGAAACTCTACACTGCAGACCCAATGCAGTTGTAGCCATCTGGACTGATAAGACCATTCAAGAGGCCCAAAAGAAAGTCAGGACCCACCACAGGTCGAAAGATAGACAATCTCACTTCCTCACAATTTCCC